>NC_090650.1:259153846-259477179 GCF_040937935.1 Hyperolius riggenbachi
CTGCGCTAAGGGGTCCAAAGTCCAATGAGCACCTTTAGGCTTTACAGGGGTGCTTACAATTTAGCACCCCCCAAAATGTCAGGACAGTAAACACACCCCACAAATGACCCCATTTTGGAAAGTAGACCCTTCAAGGTATTCAGAGAGGGGCATGGTGAGTCCGTGGCAGATTTCATTTTTTTTTTTGTCGCAAGTTAGAAGAAATGGAAACTTTTTTTTTTTTTGTCACAAAGTGTCATTTTCCGCTTACTTGTGACAAAAAATAATATCTTCTATGAACTCACTATGCCTCTCAGTGAATACTTTGGGATGTCTTCTTTCCAAAATGGGGTCATTTGGGGGGTATTTATACTATTCTGGAATTCTAGCCCCTCATGAAACATGACAGGGGGTCAGAAAAGTCATAGATGCTTGAAAATGGGAAAATTCACTTTTTGCACCATAGTTTGTAAACGCTATAACTTTTACCCAAACCAATAAATATACACTGAATGGGTTTTTTTTTTATCCAAAACATGTTTGTCCACATTTTTCGCGCTGCATGTATACAGAAATTTTACTTTATTTGAAAAATGTCAGCACAGAAAGTTAAAAAAATCATTTTTTTGCCAAAATTCATGTCTTTTTTGATGAATATAATAAAAAGTACAAATCGCAGGAGCAATCAAATAGCACCAAAAGAAAGCTTTATTAGTGACAAGAAAAGGAGCCAAAATTCATTTAGGTGGTAGGTTGTATGAGCGAGCAATAAACCGTGAAAGCTGCAGTGGTCTGAATGGAAAAAAAGTGGCCGGTCCTTAAGGGGTAGAAAGCCCTAGGTCCTCAAGTGGTTAATTGTCCCAGGCAATCAGTACAGATGGAAAATAGAAGGGTGCAAGAACAGAACCTTGGGGTACATCCACAGACAGCATCCATTGTAAGGATTTAGTATTTGAGTAGGAGACCATGTAAAAATATCCAGACAGGTAGGAGGAAATCGAAGAATATGCTAGGTCTTTGATTCCTAGAAATATGTCTGCAGAAACAGAAAGTGTGTGTGTGTGTGTGTGTGTGTGTGTGTGTGTGTGTGTGTGTGTGTGTGTGTGTGTGTGTGTGTGTGTGTGTGTGTGTGTTAGAGACTGTATGAGGCATAATGCACACCCTGTGCAGAATCTTTTACTTTTTTGCTTACTTTGCTTTATATATTGGGATACTGTCTGTTGAAGCATTTTGGTTTTTTTGCACAGCGTTCCACATTCCCAGTGGAATCCCAAGAAATGCAAATGTTCTGTTATGTTAGTAAGGTTTAATCTGGAGACTAATTTAAAGCTAACCTGAGACGAGGGGGGTAAAATAATTCATACTTATCTTCAGCTTTCTCCAGCCCCACGACCAACATTGCCTTCTTTGTCCCTCTGGATTCCTCTGTTCGCCTGCTATTGGCCCTGGAAATCCACCATCAGCAGCTCTTCTGCGCATGCGTAGCCTGACTGCACACACCCGCCTGCCACATTTATGTCGTCATGAGCATTTTGCGGTAGTACTGCGCAGGCGCAGAACGCTCACAGCATCATGAACACATTGCATGTGCGTGGCTGGGCATGTGCAGAAGAACCCGACTTACTGGTGCCAATAGCAGGCGAACTGGGACACCCAGGAGCATTGGGAGGGAGGCAATAGTGGTCATGGGGCGGGAGGAAGTCACCCTGGTAAGTATGAATTCTTTTACCCCCCTCGTTTCAGGTTCTCTCTAAGTGTTCGGTTGCAGGCCCCTTTAACATTTTCAAATTGCTTCTATGTTCAGACTAGGTTTATCGAATGCTGATGTAGTATGTGGAATAATACTATAATTTTCCATCATATTACCATGGAATGCTTCATATTCTATACAAAATAAACAGTTTCCAAGATGAGTCAGTGTTAATGTTGCTATTCCCATGTTTACTAGATGAGGAGTCAAAGTGTGATTTGGACATTTTACTTCCATAAGTGGTGACAGTATAATCAACAAGTCATCCTTGAAAAAAGTCCTTTTTCTTTGTACCTGAAAATCAGCTTATATAAAATGCCCACAATACACTATTCTTCAAAGTATATAACTTGGATTTGTGTACATTTTAAAGGTGTTTGTGTTGTATTCTATTCCAAGTGAATTTTTTTTGTATGTTCTACTAAGTTGCATTTGCATTTGGATTTTGCATTCACAGAGGTGAACACAAATGCAATGAGAGAATACAATGATATCACATTGCATTCAGTCTTCGGCAATTACCTAATCTGTACATGTGATTAATCTTGTGGCTCACATTAGAGGTGTGCAGTAGGTATGTAAAGGTACATGAACTACTGACATCTTTAGACGAAACATAAAACTATACATTGCTGCCATAATTACATTTTTGTTTTATAAAACAGACTAGATAGTAACGTTGAATTATTAAATATACATTTTTTTTTTTTGCGCAGAGAGACGCATCATGCATGGTGGAACATATATTTGATGACGTCACATCTGAACATAGGTACAACCATGTGGATGATGACATCTCCCAGCAAATATGTGTAAAACAGCACCAGGAATTGAGTGTAGACAAAACTGCACCGGGAAAAGCTGCTAGTAGAACATAAATAAAATTACCTGTAAGGAGTCAGCAGGCCGCCACTGACGGCCCTGCCGCTGACTCACAGTTGTTGCCGTCCCTGCCGCTCACTCACATGCGTGCAGGGCGGCAGGCGGAGGACGCGTCTCAGTGTGCGCTCCTCCTACATAAACGGTAGTCACGTGTCTCCCTGGGTGTCAGCTGATCAGCTGACACGCCAATCTCCAATTGGTCAGGCCTGGTATTTGAACCTGGTGAGCGCTCCAGTCTGTGCCCGTGATAGCCTATGCTGGGCTTGTTGCTGAGATTGCGCTCACACCATGTGCTTGTCTTGCTGCCGACTGTTTGTCTGTCTTCTGACCAAGCTTCTTCCAGATTGCCTTACCGTTACTGACCTGGCTTGAACCTGACCACACTTCTCTATTGAAATATCCGTTACCGACCTCGGCTTGTTAAAGGATTCGCATGAACGCTGCCTGGACTGACTCTGGCTTTATTGACCATGCATCTGTCTAGTGATTATAATTCAGCCATTGCCTATTTTCTTCTGGATTGCCTCAGCCTATAGGCCTCAGGTGACTATTCAGTATGCTGTGTTTGCATTGCTCATTGCTGTGTTTGGTGATTGCTGTCTGTCAGGTTGTATGCTACATATGGGCATACAGCCTGACTCATAGCAGGTGACCAGGCAAGCCTGACATTACCATTTTTCTATTACTGAGCACTGGCTAATTCCAACAGTAAAATATCAGTAAACTTAACTGATATTTTGCTATCTCCTATCCTCACTGTACCGATGCCTAACTCTAACGTTTTACCCTAACCTACCCCTTGCCACATATTTGCCCAACCTTTGCCGCTAAACACTCCCTATGTGGATATTTGCAACGCCTAATACTGCTATCTTCCAGGCAATCAGTGCATCATAATTGTGCAGTTAATGATAGCATAGACAATATTTTCATTGAGAAAAAGGCACTTAACAAGGAAAGACAAACCATTGTAACCCTTGAGGGCTTGTTCACAGTGCTTACTTGCATATGAAGTTTATTTAGGAATGGATACCTTTAAGAGAGAAGCTTAATGTTATGTATTCGCTTCCCAGCAGAGTTACTAGTGTGCTAATCTAAAATGTGCAATTACGCCTGAATTCATGTTAAAACGGGGCTGGGCGACCAGCCTATATATGGGGGTAGTGCTTTCTAGAGTCATAGAAAGGAAGAAGGACCAATCAGCATAACTGGGGGAGTGGCCATGGGTGAAGAAGGAGGTGCAGAGAGACTACATAATGAACTGGACGGTGCCGCTCACATGACCGTCTGATGAAGCCCGGATAGGCGGGTGAAACTAGTCACGAGTTGAGAGCAGCATGGTGACGTCACGGCTGCACACGTGTGTAGACAGCGTGGAACTGGATATTACGAGCAGCGGTGGCGGCGAGCGGCAAATGGATACAGCTACTTTCAGCGCATAGGCGGCAGAGTGGATGCCGTTCAAGTGAATACTAGCGCGGTGGATGCCCTGTAGAGGTGGTGAGAGCCCTCCGGGGTACCGTGGATCACTGACAGGAGGTGGTGAGAGTCCTCTCGTACATGCTGTGGTGTGTCTGCCTGCTTGCTCTGCTTATGCTTTAAGCTTCTGTGGCCGCCTGAGCTGCTGTCATGAACTGTATCACTGCTAGACGCTTTATTGAAAGTACTTGGATGCACGATAGTGAACTTTGCTAAAGTGGTTCCAGTATCCCATGAAGAGCTGTTCTTGAATCACACTTCCCACCAGACCCCTTGATCAAAGGATTGATATTGGTGTTTCCATCACTCCTGGGAGTTATAAGAACGGTTTGTGTGGGTGTGTGATGTGTGCGGTCTGTGTGACACATGCCAGCTGTGTATGTGGTGTAATTTACATCATGGGCTGCTCTTTTTAGTGGGGATAATGGAGGGTTTGTATGCAGTTATTAATAAATAGTGATTGATATTGTGAGACTTCAGTGGATTTTTTGGGTATTGTGGATATAATTTACCACTGTGAGGCTCCCCTGATTCAGGGTTATTAAAATCCACAAATACTGCCTAGCGCTTGGTATTGTTTGGTTTTGGTCAACTTGCATTGCAGGATAATTCTGTGTGTCAACTCACTTCCCACACTGTTCTATGGGACTTTTTTACAATACTACATTGTAATGGGTCACATTATTCTAACTCACTACATACAGGCTTTGTATTAAAGTCTTTGTCCAACTCTCCATTGCAGTTCAGTCATTGTAATGTGTGCATTATGCCACTGACCACTGTGAACCCTAAAAGTGTAGATATTTTTTTTTTAAAGTGAGATGGAGCTAATTTTTTTTACAACTCTTGTACCTATTCTTAGTAACAAGAATAGTTATTTGAAATACCTTGAAAATCAACAAAATATCTTTTAATATGGTGTAGGTCCACCTTTTGCGGCAATTACAGCCTCAATTCTCCAAGGTATTGATTCATACAAATTGTGAATTGTTTCCAAAGGAATGTTAGCCCATTCTTCAGTTAAAACACACTCCAGTTCTTTTAGAGACGATGGCGGCGGAAACCGACTTCTTACTTGAAACTCTAATAACGACCATAAATGCTCAATAATGTTGAGGTCTGGGGATTGTGTTGGCCAGATGAGATGCTCAACTACATTAGAATGTTCCTCGTGCCATTCTTTAACAATTCTAGCTGTATGGATTGAGGCATTATCATCTTGAAAGAGGGCCTTCCCCTCCAGAAACAGTTCTTCAACCATAGGATGAACTTGGTCGCCCAAAATTCCTAAATAGTCTCGGCTGTTAATTCTCCCATGAAGGGAAATCATTGGCCCGGTGGATTTCCAAGAAATGGCACCCCAGATCATCACAGAACCCCTGCCATGTTTTACGGTTGGGAGAAGGCAGTTTGGATGAAATGCTTCTCTCGGCTGTCTCCAAATGTACACTTGGCCGGAGGTCGGAAATAAGGTAAACGATGATTCGTCAGAGAAAATCACATTTTTCCACTGCTCAAGGGACCAATGCTGGTGGTTTCTACACCACTCTAAACGCTTTGAAACATTTGTCTTTAAGAGCAGAGGTTTTCTAATTGTAGTTCTTCCGTGGAATCCAGATTTGTACAGCTCCCGACGAACAGTTTTTGTGGAAACTGGGTTCTGTAGGTGTTCATTCAGCTCTGCAGTGATTTTAGGAGCCGTGGTCTTGCAAGCTTTTCAAACAATTCGATTTAGAGTCCGATGGTCTCTCTCAGACAACTTCGACTTTCGGCCACAACTGTGCTTTGCTGAGGACGTTTTTCCTTCTCTTTCAAAGGCAGTCATTACTTTTGAGACTGTACCTTTTGAAATGCCAAGCATTCGGGCAGTTTCTGTTACAGTAGCGCCTGCCATACGAGCACCAACCATTTGGCCTCGTTGAATGTGTGAGAGATTTGCCATTTTTATAAATTATAACCAACTTTGGTTTAAATATCTGTAAAAAAAACAATTATTTTAATTAAGCATATCAAATAACAAAAATAATAAAAAAAATTAACATATATCAAGTTTTGCTCAAAACATATTCAAATATTATGATGTCAAAATGTTAGGTGTTTCCATTATTTTGTCCAACCCCTGTGTGTGTATATATATATCTATATATACAATTTAAAAAAAAATAATATTTTCTTTTACAGCAGAGTGCCGAGCAGAAGGGAGTTCTCTAGGTACACTCCTGCTCCGCCCCGCTTTTTCCTCTGATCTGTCACCATGGCAGCAGCTGACACATCACACATAAATGGACCTGAACTGCACGTCAGTCACTGTGATGTCAGTGTGTCGGTGATGTTAGAGTGTCTGGCAAGTGGAAAGCCAAGCGATGTTAAATGGGCGACTGATATTGAACATTCTGCCTGATCCAACTTGCAGATCAATTCAGATGACTATTGGGCAGATATCGTGCAGTTGACCGGGTGTGTACAATGTTGGTGGAACAATATTGTTTCAGAGCATGCAGGCATGTTGTGTGGATTGTCCCTTCCGCTTGCACAGTAAGGCTCAACACACACCATACAATCTTGGTTGTACAGATTTACCAAATCTATGTAGTATAAGGGCCAACAGATTGAAAATACCTTGAATGATTGATTGGATAAGCTCTTATACTACATGAAAGTGGTAAGATTGAACAACCTAGATTGTATGGTGTGTGTTGAGCCTAAGTCATATTCCACACAAGACTGTCTCAAGATTTTGAGCTAAGCTTTACAGTAGAGACTTGTAGGGGCCTCCATTAAAATAATCACATTCATAGACAAGTCATTGTTTTAGCTTCACTGGAACCTGGGCATTTGACATTAAAACAAATATTTTTTTTTCTTAACAGAACCTCTCCCCCACAGCCACCCCATTTTTCTCCCTCTTTCACCACTCTTGTCTTGATATTTCCCTCCCTGATCATTCTCAGGCCTAGTGTGCATTTTTCAACATTTTTATAGCCTGTAAAGATCTTGTTCACATTGTATGTATAATCCTCATGTAATAAACGGTATATCTAGAAAATAAGCGCCTGCAGCTATAACTTGGCTCCCTTCAGGCAGTGGAGCAGTATATCCTGTATGCGCTGATTTTTAATTGTCTTTATTTTAATTTGCCATAATAGAAACAAAAACATCAAATAAAGAAAACCGAAATGCAACATGTTGCTTGAAGACAGATAAAATGCTCTTAATATATGGGAATGTTTAACTAATCTTCAGTGCTAAATGAGTAGAATAGCTGCAGTGTTTTTCTTATTGAAAAGCTGAGAATGCTTTGACAACAGCTGTCAGTGCAGAAAGTCCTTCATTATTAATGACTTGATTTTCCTCAGCTTTTAGCTGTGAAGTGTTTTACCTCTCTGGGTCAGCTAAATACTGGATTTCCTGTGCTCATTTTTTCATTACATTAATAATTTATAAAGTGTATTTGGTTCACGCTACTAAGTCCTTTGCTTAAAGCTTGCCTTTATGGCATCCATGCATTGTTTTTTTCCCCAGCAGTGAAAGCCTGCAAAGCAGGGGTCATAGTAAAGTGCACGTTTAAGCTTGCATATTTACAGATTGTTTGTTTGCTGGGTGCCATTGTGGTGCGAGTCTTGGGGAGAAATTCAAAGGGACATAGCAACATGAAGCTCAATGGTAGTATTTCAGTTCAGACAGTATTGGTAATTTTGATCAGATTTTACAAAAATCAGTTTTTTTTTCTTCTATTGATTACTTAACCACTTGAGGACCGTGGGCTTTACCCCCCTTAAGGACCAGGCACTTTTTTTCCATTCAGACCACTGCAGCTTTCACGGTTTATTGCTCGCTCATACAACCTACCACCTAAATGAATTTTGGCTCCTTTTCTTGTCACTAATAAAGCTTTCTTTTGGTGCTATTTGATTGCTGCTGCGATTTTTACTTTTTATTATATTCATCAAAAAAGACATGAATTTTGTCAAAAAAATGATTTTTTTAACTTTCTGTGCTGACATTTTTCAAATAAAGTAAAATTTCTGTGTACATGCAGCAGGAAAAATGTGGACAAACATGTTTTTGATTAAAAAAAACCATTCAGCCTATATTTATTGGTTTGGGTAAAAGTTATAGCGTTTACAAACTATGGTGCAAAAAGTGAATTTTCCCATTTTCCAGCATCTCTGACTTTTCTGGGCACCTGACATGTTTCATGAGGGGCTAGAATTCCAGGATAGTATAAATACCCCCCAAATGACCCCATTTTGGAAAGAAGACATCCCAAAGGAATCACTGAGAGGCATAGTGAGTTCATAAAAGATATTATTTTTTGTCACAAATAAGCGGAAAATGACACTTTGTGACAAAAAAAAAAAGAAGTTTCCATTTCTTCTAACTTGCGACCAAAAAAAAATGAAATCTGCCACGGACTCACCATGCCCCTCTCTGAATACTTTGAAGTGTCTACTTTCCAAAATGGGGTCATTTGTGGGGTGTGTTTACTGTCCTGACATTTTGGGGGGTGCTAAATTGTAAGCACCCCTGTAAAGCCTAAAGGTGCTCATTGGACTTTGGGCCCCTTAGCGCAGTTAGGCTGCAAAAACGTGCCACACATGTGGTATTGCCATACTCAGGAGAAGTAGTATAATGTGTTTTGGGGTGTATTTTTACACATACCCATGCTGGGTGGGAGAAATATCTCTGTAAATGACAATTGTTTGATTTTTTTTTTACACCCAATTGTCCATTTACAGAGATATTTCTCCCACTCAGCATGGGTATGTGTAAAAATACACCCCAAAACACATTATACTACTTCTCCTGAGTACGGCGATACCACGTGTGGCACTTTTTTGCACCCTAACTGCGCTAAGGGGCCCAAAGTCCAATGAGTACCTTTAGGATTTCACAGGTCATTTTTGTTTCAAGACTACTCCTCACGGTTTAGGGCCCCTAAAATGCCAAGGCAGTATAGGAACCCCACTAATGACCCCATTTTAGAAAGAAGACACCCCAAGGTATTCCGTTAGGAGTATGGTTAGTTCATAGAAGATTTTATTTTTTTGTCACAAGTTAGTGGAAATTGATTTTAATTGTTTTTTTTTTCACAAAGTGTCATTTTCCGCTAACTTGTGACAAAAAATAAAATCTTCTATGAACTCACCATACTCCTAACGGAATACCTTTGGGTGTCTTCTTTCTAGAATGGGGTCATTTGTGGGGTTCCTATACTGCCCTGGCATTTTAGGGGCCCTAAACCGTGAGGAGTAGTCTTGAAACCAAATGTCTCAAAATGACCTGTGAAATCCTAAAGGTACTCATTGGACTTTGGGCCCCTTAGCGTACTTAGGGTGTAAAAAAGTGCCACACATGTGATACCGCCGTACTCAGGAGAAGTAGTATAATGTGTTTTGGGGTGTATTTTTACACATACCCATGCTGGGTAGGAGAAATATCTCTGTAAATCACAATTGTTTGATTTTTTTTACACACAATTGTCCATTTACAAAGAGATTTCTCCCACCCAGCATGGGTATGTGTAAAAATACACCCCAAAACACATTATACTACTTTTCCTGAGTACGGCGGTACCACATGTGTGACACTTTTTTGCAGCCTATGTGCGCTAAGGGGCCCAACGTCCTATTCACAGGTCATTTTGAGGCATTTGTTTTCTAGACTACTCCTCACGGCTTAGGGCCCCTAAAATGCTAGGGCAGTATAGGGACCCCACAAGTGACCCCATTTTAGAAAGAAGACACCCCAAGGTATTCTGTTAGGTGTGTGGCGAGTTCATAGAAGATTTTATTTTTTGTCACAAGTTAGTGAAAAATGACACTTTGTGAAAAAAAAACAATAAAAATCAATTTCCGCTAACTTTTGACAAAAAATAAAATCTTCTATGATCTCGTCATACACCTAACAGAATACATTGGGGTGTCTTTTTTCTAAAATGGGGTCACTTTGTGGGGTTCCTATACCGCCCTGGCATTTTACGGGCCCAAAACCGTGAGTAGTCTGGAAACCAAATGCCTCAAAATGACTGTTCAGGGGTATAAGCATCTGCAAATTTTGATGACAGGTGGTCTATGAGGGGGCGAATTTTGTGGAACCGGTCATAAGCAGGGTGGCCTTTTAGATGACAGGTTGTATTGGGCCTGATCTGATGGATAGGAGTGCTAGGGGGGGTGACAGGAGGTGATTGATGGGTGTCTCAAGGTGTGATTAGAGGGGGGAATAGATGCAAGCAATGCACTGGCGAGGTGATCAGGGCCGGGGTCTGAGGGCGTTCTGAGGGTGTGGGCGGGTGATTGAGTGCCCTAGGGCAGGGATGCTCGGATGTGCCTCATCCACGAATTCGGCAATCCGCGTGGTTGCAAAAAAAAATCCGCATTCGGCCCCGCCGCATGCGGATTTTCGTCCGTGTCCACGCAACCACGTGGATTTTCTGCCGTGAATGGCGTAATCACGCGTGGATTCCCGCCCGGAGGCGGATTTTCTTTTACATACATGCTACAATCCCCCAAATTGCATGGATTATCGAGGTGATAAGGGGCAACATAACTTGAACATAAAAGATTCCCCACATTTTTTTTTTTTTTTTTTTTAATGGCTTTTAAAGGCAAATCACCACTGTAAATGGGGCTATTAATTGGTAATACGTGGTTTTAAAAAGGGATATACGCGTTAAGCAATCAAAGAGGTGAAGGCGAGTTCCAATGGCACTTGGCGGCGAAGGTACCACTGGAGGAGGATGAGTGGCTGATGCCAAAAAGGCCCCAGAGAGGTTTTTGTAATTTTTTTTTTGTTTTTTGCAGCAATTAGCAATGACATTGCAGCAGAGTTGTCAGTGGACACGGGCAGTGTGAACGCAGAGTGCAGTGGTGGTAGCGACTGAGTCAGGAGAAGGACTATGCGGGCGGTCAGTTCAGCAGCACATAAGGACCACGGCAACATACTGGTAGTAGTAGTAGCAGCACAGCGTCATAGTGCTGGCCAAAAAATTAAATGCGTCAGAACGATTGTGGCGCTAGTGAATATATTCTGAATTGGCAGCAAAAGTTAATATAGGATCCGTCTCTATATACCATAAAATTATACAATAAAACTCATGCGCCACTGCATACAAATTGAAATGCACTATTTAATACCTATTTAATAAAACTTACAATCAAGTTAAACCACACATATAGTAAATTTGGCCTTACTCCAGCAGAAAAAACCCGGACACGTCAAAAAGGTCCCAGGAACGCCTGCCTGGATCTCTCAACCAACAAAAAAACATATGCATGCATATAAAAACCTTGCACGTGCTTGTTAAAAAACTTTTTCTACTTCAATCTCTGTTAATACTGTAAAGGCTTTCTTAAAACAAATGAGCTACTTTTGGTTCAGACCATATGTATAGGTAGTGTTTCCACGTTCCTTATCAATACAAACAAGTCCCTCCTTGTAGATTTATAAAAATGATTCTTCTGCTGCCACAGCAGCTAACCTACAGTTCCCACACTAATTAGTGTCGATTCCTTGCTTCTCTCAAGAGGGAGGAGGACGGAGGGAGGTGCACACGTCTTCAGATGTTTATCCTTCCAAGATCCGCTTGAGTCCCGGCCGGCAACTCACTGCAGGATCGCTCCATTCCAGGCTACACACGGACTTCCGCTTCAGCAAGTGTAACAACACGCAGAGTCCGGGAGGGACGTCACCACACTTTGAGCCAATAGCCAACGCGTTTTGGTAGGATCCGCCTACCTTCTTCTGAAGAAGGTAGGCGGATCCTACCGAGTGGGGAACTGTAAGTTAGCTGCAGTGGCAGCAGAAGAATCATTTTTATAAATCTACAAGGAGGGACTTGTTTGTATTGATAAGGAACGTGGAAACACTACCTATACATATGGTCTGAACCAAAAGTAGCTCATTTGTTTTAAGAAAGCCTTTACAGTGATCGAAGTATTAACCTCCTTGCTGGTTTTCCTGACCTGAGCTCGGGGTAGTAAAAAGAAGCTATTAGCGGTGATCCCGAGCTCAGGTCGGGGTAGGCATTGCAGAGCTTTACCTTTAGTTGTGGAGTCCCGCACCCGATCTCGCTGCGCAGCGGGACTCCAGCCTCTCTCCCCGGCAGTGTGGGGTCTTTCCCTGGCCGCCGGGATCCCCCATGTCCCCGCTATTCTTCTGGGGACCTGGCAGCCAGTTGGAGCAGCGGAGCCGTGGTGGTGGCAGCAGAGCGGTGGTGGCAGCGTGACGTCATCGGGGGCGGGGCTAATATTGAAAACGAACTTCTCTATATTAGAGAAATATAGAGAAGTCCGTTTATATGTATATTAGTGCCATCTTGTGGGCAAAGAGAAAACTGCAGCACAGGAGCCCAGAATGGTAAAAAAAAAAAATATTTTGCTGCAGATCTCCCTGCCAGAATGATTTTTTTCAGGTTTTAGGGTCTGAAAGAGTGGAAAAAAATTGCACCGCTTTTAGACCCTAAAATCTGGAAAGAATCAGAATGGCAAGGAGGTTAACAGAGATTGAAGTAGAAAAAGTTTTTTAACAAGCACGTGCAAGGTTTTTATATGCATGCATATGGTTTTTTGTTGGTTGAGAGATCCAGGCAGGCGTTCCTGGGACCTTTTTGACGCGTCCGGGTTTTTTCTGCTGGAGTAAGGCCAAATTTACTATATGTGTGGTTTAACTTGATTGTAAGTTTTATTAAATAGGTATTAAATAGTGCATTTCAATTTGTATGCAGTGGCGCATGAGTTTTATTGTATAAAAAAAATAAATGCACCCGGTGACCCGGGCAGTGTGAACGCAGACAGAGTACATTGGTGGAAGCGAGTGAGTCAGGAGGAGGATATACAACTAGGTCACTGAAGGATGCAGTGGGCACAGTACAAGGTCACTGAAGGATGCAGTGGGCACAGCAGTGGGCACTGGATATACAACTAGGTCACTGAAGGATGCAGTGGGCACAGCAGTGGGCACTGGATATACAACTAGGTCACTGAAGGATGCAGTGGGCACAGCAGTGGGCACTGGATATACAACTAGGTCACTGAAGGATGTAGTGGGCACAGTACAAGGTCACTGAAGGATGCAGTGGGCACAGCAGTGGGCACTGGATATACAACTAGGTCACTGAAGGATGCAGTGGGCACAGCAGTGGGCACTGGATATACAACTAGGTCACTGAAGGATGCAGTGGGCACAGCAGTGGGCACTGGATATACAACTAGGTCACTGAAGGATGCAGTGGGCACAGTACAAGGTCACTGAAGGATGCAGTGGGCACAGCAGTGGGCACTGGATATACAACTAGGTCACTGAAGGATGCAGTGGGCACAGCAGTGGGCACTGGATATACAACTAGGTCACTGAAGGATGCAGTGGGCACAGTACAAGGTCACTGAAGGATGCAGTGGGCACAGCAGTGGGCACTGGATATACAACTAGGTCACTGAAGGATGCAGTGGGCACAGTACAAGGTCACTGAAGGATGCAGTGGGCACAGTACAAGGTCACTGAAGGATGCAGTGGGCACAGCAGTGGGCACTGGGTATACAACTAGGTCACTGAAGGATGCAGTGGGCACAGTACAAGGTCACTGAAGGATGCAGTGGGCACAGCAGTGGGCACTGGATATACAACTAGGTCACTGAAGGATGCAGTGGGCACACAAGGATGTCACACTGTGTAATGAGATGCTTATATGCCAGCGAGCGAGCAGTGGGCACTGGGCACGGCACAAGGTCACTGACAGAATGAATGAACAGCGCTGGCAGAGAGTGGCGGTGCCGGCGGTGTGACTGGCTGCCTGCAAATAGTACAAGTGAAGTGTATAACTGTCACTGAAATAATATACAAGTGTGTAATGAGATGCTTATATGCAAGCGAGCGAGCAGTGGGCACTGGGCACGGCACAAGGTCACTGACAGAATGAATGAACAGCGCTGGCAGAGAGTGGCAGCGCCGGCGGTGTGACTGGCTGCCTGCAAATAGTACAAGTGTATAACTGTCACTGGAATATACAAGTGAACGCTGCAGCTGCACTAACCTGCCTGCCTGCCTGCACTACACACAGATAATCCCCACTCCCACTACACTGACTACACTGCAGCACTGAACCTGCCTGCACTACACACAGTTAAATAATCACTAGACTCCCACACTCCCACTACACTACACTGACTACAACTAACTACAGCAATCACTCACTGACTAGCTAACTGTGTACAGTATAAGAGCAGTGTTAGCAAAAAAAAACGCTTTGTTTTTAACACAATAAATGCACTTGCTCAAACAACAATGGCCTGGAGATAATCCTCTCAGCACCACAGTCTAGCAAGGACAGAGCTTTTCCATCATGGCCGCCGCTTTATATTCTGGAGGGGAGGGCATAGCTCCCCTCCTGTGATTGGTTGCTAGGGCCTGGCTGGGGCCCTCTGATTGGCCTGCAATGTGTCACTTCCGCATAGTTTGACACATTTCCGCTAACCACGACTTCAGCGCCGGGTTTCACAAGCGTGAATGCGGATTTCTGTCCGCATTCACGCGAAGCCGAAGCAGATTTTTGTGGTTGAACATCTATTCACGGCTTAGCGTGTCCGAGGCGGAATGCGTCAAAATGGTCGTGAATCCACGCGTAAGCGTGATCACGACCTGGCGGTGAGCACCACTGCCCTAGGGGCAGATAGGGGTCTTATCTGATAGGTAGCAGTGACAGGGGGTGATTGATGGGTAATTAGTGGGTGTTTAGGGTAGAGAACAGATGTAAACACTGCACTTGGGAGGTGATCTGACGTCGGATCTGCGGGCGATCTATTGGTGTGGGTGGGTGATCAGATTGCCCGCAAGGGGCAGGTTAGGGGCTGATTGATGGGTGGCAGTGACAGGGGGTGATTGATGGGTGGCAGTGACAGGGGGTGATTGACGGGTGATTGACAGGTGATCAGTGGGTTATTACAGGGAAGAACAGATGTAAATATTGCACTGGCGAATTAATAAGGGGGGTCTGAGGGCAATCTGAGCGTGTAGGCGGGTGATTGGGTGCCCGCAAGGGGCAGATTAGGGTCTGACCTGATGGGTAACAGTGACAGGGGGTGATAGGGGGTGATTGATGGGTAATTAGTGGGTGTTTAGGGTAGAGAACAGATGTAAACACTGCACTCGGGAGGTGATCTAACGTCGGATCTGCGGGCGATCTATTGGTGTGGGTGGGTGATCAGATTGCCCGCAAGGGGCAGGTTAGGGGCTGATTGATGGGTGGCAGTGACAGGGGGTGATTGATGGGTGATTGACGGGTGATTGACAGGTGATTGACAGGTGATCAGGGGGATAGATGCATACAGTACCCGGGGGGGGGGGGGTGTGGGGAGAACCTGAGGGGTGGAGGGGTGATCAGGAGGGGGCAGGGGGCAGGGGGGGATAAAAAAAATAGCGTTGACAGATAGTGACAGGGAGTGATTGATGGGTAATTAGGGGGATGATTGGGTGCAAACAGGGGTCTGGGGGGTGAGCAGGGGGGGGGGGGGGGTCTGAGGGGTGCTGTGAGCGATCTGGGGCAGGGGGGGGGTATCAGTGTGCTTGGGTGCGACATAGGGTGGCTGCAGCCTGCCCTAGTGGTCCCTCGGACATTGGGACCACCAGGGCAGGAGGCAGCCTGTAAAATACACTTTGTAAACATTACAAAGTGTATTATACACTTTGTATGCGGCGATCCGGATGCTAGTAACCCGCCGGTGCTTCCGAACGGCCCGGCGGGTTACAGCGCGAGGTGGGCGGAGCCAGTCCCCGGCGGCCGATCGCGTCACGAATGACGCGATCGCGCCGCCCATGCCCGTAAAAGGACCGCCGCCATTTGTCAATACGGCGGTCCTTGCTGGGTCCACTTCCCGGCCGCCAATTGTCTATACGGCGGTCGGGAAGTGGTTAAAAAAAAGATTGGTAATTGTCGGCCCATACTGAGAGCACAATTTAAAAATCAGATTGCCCAGCAAGCTCATGGTGAACCAGAACTCCTAGGAGTGTGTAAGGGGCTTAAAAGGACCAAAAAGCCTCCTTACTAAAGTTGCTATGTAAAACACAAGTGCCTTCTTAACTACTTTGTCCACTGCTGCAGTATATCTACGTCATCTGTGGCACCCTCCAAGCCACCATGATGTAGATATACTGACTACGTTTGCAGCCCTGCTGTGCACGATCGGGCACCCCCGGCACTTTCAGCTGCATTACTAATTGGTAAAAGGGAACATGTTCCCTTGTAGCCAATTAGTCCACCCCCCCCCCCCCCCCCCCCATGACCGATCGGTGCAGTAGTCAACTGCAGCGATCCTTCATCTGTCCCCCTCCATGCAGAAATCATAAAAAAAACCTCCAGCAAGCAGCCTCACTCACCTTACCTAATTCCTGCGACTATCCTGAAGCCCGAGCCCCTGTTCCCGCTCTGCATTCAGCCGCATATTGCCGCCTACCAGGGTCCTGGCTTGATGATGTCATCAAGCCGGGACCCAGGTAACCGGCATTACGCGGCTGACTACAGAGCAGGGATTGGAGGCTCTGACTTCAGGATAGTCACAGGAACGAGGTAAGGTGAGTGAGGCTGCTTGCTGGAGGTTTTATTTATGATTTCTGCACGGAGGGGGCTGCCTGATGGGGGGATATCTGGCTATCAATAATGGGGGGCGGGGGGTAGGATATGTAAAAGGGGGTACACATTTATTGGGGGGCATCTGATTAACTAAGGGGAGGGAGGATTTAATAATTCGGCACATCTGGGCACCTGGGGGGGGGCATAATCAAATACTAGGGGCACATTTGGCTATAATGGGGGGGGGGCAGTGCTAATCCTGGGGGTACATCTGGCTATAATGGGGTAATCCTGATCCCGGGGACACATCTGGCTATGAAGAGGGGCACTATTCCTGGGGGTGCATTTGTCAATCTATTCTGGGGGTGACAAACACAGGGTACACATCTGGCTATGCTGGGGGGGGGCTGATATTGGGGACACATCTGGCTATACTGGGGGGGGGTGATACTGGGGACACATCTGGATATCTATACGGGGGCAACTTTAACTGGTGGCACCGTTTTTATGTCAGTAGCACTTTTTATTTTTAAACAGAATTTGGTCAAAATTGAGAAATAATGCATTTTTTTTATTTTTTTCCCACTTTTTCCCATTAAAATGCATATAGAGGAACATTTTACTTGGTACCAAATACCCCCCAATGAAAGCTTAGTTTGTCTTGAAAAAAACGATGTATAGATCACTTAAGTGGCACGAGTACAGATTAAGTTATTGATGATTAAAAAGGGACACCACTAAACTGTCAAAACTGCTCTGGTCCATTAGGGGAAAACAAGGTCTGGATGCGAAGTGGTTAAAACAGAAGGAATCTGCAATTTTTTGGGTTGACATGAGCATTTGAGATGTCCCACTGTGCATCACTGCTGAAAATGCAAATCATCCCCTTATTGTTCCTGTAAGCAAACCACACCTCCAGAACTACTGGAATGCAATGACGTGTCAGCTTGTTAATATTGCGGAGCCAAATTACCAAAAGAAGTACCGTATATACTCGCAAGCAAGCCGAATTTTTCACCCTCCAAAAGTGGCCCAAAAGAGTCATGGGTAAGTGGGTGGGTAGGTGCTGCCCCTCCCCGCTCCCCCCGCGGCCGTCGCTACTATTACCTTAGGCGGCGCCGCTTCCTCTATCCCCGTCCTGCTCCGATAACTAACTCATTCACAGCAGCGCGCCCCTCGCTGCTGTGATGATGGAGGAAACCATAGAGAGCGGTTCCCATAGTAACGGCATCGCCGCTACAGGAAGCCGCTCTCTATGGTTTCCTCTATACTATACTAGCTATACTGAGCACTATACTAGCTATACTGGGCACTATACTAGCTATACTGGGACACACTAGGGGAATAAGGCGGCCAGCATTTCCTACCCCCGGCTTATATGGGGGTCAATCATTTTCCCCTGTTTTTTCAGGTGAAAGTTGGGGGGTCGGCTTACATGCGGGTCGGCTTGCTTGCGAGTATATACGGTAGTTTAACTCTTATAATAGATTCCATCACTTCACTACCTTGACAGGATAAGACATTCACAGCTGTAATTAGTAGTTATAGGGTAGTAATACTGTGATCCATCTCAGGAAAAAATGTTCACTTGCAAATTTTGATTTATTGGGATCAAGGTCCAAAAAGGCCCAGAGATTAAACTTGATGTACACCTCATTTTCAAACTACGTCATTTTCAAACTATGTGCATGATTCACAGAGCAGTATTACTCTGTAACTGAAAGATTTATGCACATTTTTTACACACGTAAAAATTGACATACCACTCAATACCATTATGATATGTGGCTAAGCAGTGATGCCGGGTCTACACTGTCCAAAAAACGGTTCAGTTTAGAGGAACTAAACGGAACAGATCAGCATGGATACAAACAAATCCTATGCATTGCATAGGATCTTTATTTTCTGCTTGAACTAGATGGACGGATGTCTTTTTTCAACCCAAATAACTATGTAATAGGATCTGTTCACACCAGTTCTTTCAAAACAGATTCGTTCTGGTGAGCTGAACACAAGTGTGAGCAGTATGAGATTTTTGCGGATTATCGGGACAAAGTGGATGCTGACGGAATCAGTCGAAGCCTATGAGAACAGACAGTGTCTGGTTTCACTTGGTTAGTCACCACATATATTTCACCTCTACTCGCCTTCTGCTGTTGGATTCGGATCCTTCACCGCTGATTGCGCTGCCACTCTGGGCCTCTGCATGGAAGGAGCACCAGTATATAGATCTATGCCTCATCAAAAGCATCAGGCTCCCATTGGATTGCAACAGACCAATGAGAATCCTCCCTGGTGCTCAGGGAGTATTTCCATTAACATTTGTATTTAGGGGATACCCAGAAAATGCATGGGGACCTCCTCTGTATGTGTTTATGTGCTTTCATAGACCATTATGGAAGCCTGAAATGCAGCATGCATTGCGATCATGTTTTGGGAAAATATGCAACTCATGGGGCTTGATTCACAAAGCAGTGCTAACTATTAGCATGCCTGTGAAAACCCCCTTAGCATGTCTAATAGAGCTTTACGTGCACAAAACTTTACGCACGTAAAACTTTATGCGCATAAAACTTTACGCGCACTGCACAGAGCGCAGGGCACTCCGCGTGAA
The DNA here is from genome assembly GCF_040937935.1 of Hyperolius riggenbachi. NCBI lineage: Eukaryota > Metazoa > Chordata > Amphibia > Anura > Hyperoliidae > Hyperolius > Hyperolius riggenbachi. The sequence goes on from NC_090650.1 coordinate 259,173,113, forward strand.
GTGCCCATTAAAGCCTATGGGACTTAGCGCGCGCATAGGACTTTGCGCGCGGTACTTAGTGCGCGATCTGATTGAGAAAACCGGTGCTAACCTACTTAGCACCCTGGTTAGCGCGCCTAAAGACTTTAGACGTGCTAATAAGTAGGTTAGCACCGCATAGTAAATCAAGCCCCTTAATGGCAATGCTAACATTCCCTTTTATATGAAGCACATATAGTGGAATGAGCTCATAACTGATACATTGTCAAAACCCACGATCCATTATACTAGAAATGCTTCATTCACTTTTGACATATTTGATGGATGCATTGAAAGGCCGTAAATGGGCTGTAACAGACATTTGACAGGCATAATTCTGAAATGACAGCAGTGCACCATTATGATTTTTCTGTCAAAATTGATGGAAGGATTATTGGCTATACACGTACGTGTAATTCAGAGATGACCTATGTGACCTTTGCACAAATTTTGCCTCTAAACCAAACAGGTGGACCTTGTCCAGATTCAACACAGCTGTCAAAATTGGACATCCGATTGGACCCTGACTTTATTAGATTAGACAGATTAGCTCTGACTTTATTTTTAGCCAAAATATGACTGCAGACTATTGCTCAAAGCCATTTACTGCTTTTTAACAGCACACCAGCCACTTAACCTCAGTTTCCAACAACGGGTTCCTTGAGCAGTGTGAATATTAAGTAAGATGTAGTCAGCTCAAAGTAATAAAAGTAGTAACATTTTTCAGGTTTTCTGTCTGTTTTTTTTTTTTTAATTTTGTAATCCATTTGTTTTAAAGTAGTTTTTTTTTAGGATTTGATAGATGTGTGGAGTGTTGTGGTAGATTGCAGCATTCAGTAGAAGCTGTAATATAATCTTGCTACTCGTATATCATCACAAAGGTAAAACCGAAACAATGCACAAACACATTAAATTCAACATGCTGAAAAGGGAACAAACATCTTTCATGCATAAGTGTAAAATGGCAGTATTCATGCTCCACAAATATAAACCGTGAAGCTGAATTGAAAATATATCAGATCTTGACAAATTGTTGGAGCTCCTGCAATTACAGGTTGGTTCAGCTTTTTATGTTTTAATTAAACAGTCTCATTTATCTGTGTTAAAGGCATATAGTCATAAAGTGTAGGCTATGACATAATGAAAATAGATCTCTACTTGCTATTATGTTGTGAACACAATAGAAATAAGTGAATTTTTTTTACCTGCAACGTTCGAGTCACAAATATGCATGTTGTAGGCAAGCAAGGAGCAGACATTGTTACTCCAAAGTAAACAATTTTAGGGCCCTTTTCCACTAGCAATCGCTAGCGTTCACGCTGAACGCTAGCGATTGCTGAATCGAAAAAGCGAAAAATTTACCGGCGATTTCCCGACGTTTGCGGCCGCGATTTTGCTATGCTGTGCACTGCATAGCAAAATCGCGGCAAAAGTCGCTCCGCGGCGCGATCGCGATCAAGTAAAAAACCGAATCGCGGTAGTGGAAATTACCTACCGCGATTCCTATGTTAAAAAGCAAACCGTAGCGATTTTAAAATCACTAGCGGTTTGCGGTTTTGCGATTAAGCAGTCGCAAACGCCCTAGTGGAAAAGGGCCCTTAGGGACATCCTTGATGCAAATGCAAAAATATATAGTACGTTGTAGTGTCTACTACTATTTGGTGATGTGCTTAAATATATATATATATATATATATATATATATATATATATATATCAGGGGATGAGCAGCACAAACCAAATTTTATGCAATACTATGCAAAGCATGCACGCAGCACTGAGAAGCCCAATCTCCATAAGAAATATATAAATACAGAGGGCTGCAGCACACAACAGTCAAACAGTGACAGGGGCTCGTGGTTACGCGTTAACGCGTTTAAGCTCACCAACTGCGCCAAAGTGTCCCCGATCTGGTGAGTCCTACTCTAACCAGGCAAAAATGCTAGTTTTTTATCAGCGTTCTAGTGGGAACCATGCCAACAGCCCAAGAGAAATGAAATTAAAAACATTTCACCTTCTACTAGCTACTAACTGAACTATGAGCTCCACTCATTTATATGCTTAAGCATGATTTGTATAAATCATTGGTTGTTATGATAAAAAAATGTTAATTAAATATATCATATAGGAGACACACAGTGATATTTGAGAAGTGAAATGAAGTTTATTGGATTTGCAGGTGCATAAATTTGGGCACCACAAAAAAGAAATTAAATCAATATTTAGTAGATCCTCCTTTTGCAGAAATTACAGCCTCTAAACACTTCCTGTAGGTTCCAATGAGAGTCTGCATTCTGGTTGAAGGTATTTTGGACCATTCCTCTTTACAAAACATCTCTAGTTCATTCAGGTTTGATGGCTTCCGAGCATGGACAGCTCTCTTTAACTCACACCACAGATTTTTCAATTCGATTCAAGTCTGGGGACTGAGATGGCCATTCCAGAACGTTGTATTTGTTCGTCTGCATGAATGCCTTAGTGGATTTTGAGCAGTGTTTAGGGTCATTGTCTTGTTAAAAGATCCAGCCCCGGCACAGCTTCAGCTTTGTCACTGATTCCTGGACATTGGCCTCCAGAATCTGCTGATACTGAGTGGAATCCATGCGTCCCTTAATTTTGACAAGATTCCCAGTCCCTGCACTGGCCACACAGCCCCACAGCATGATGGAACCACCACCATATTTTACTGTAGGTAGAGGGTGCTTTTCTTGGAATGCTGTGTTGCTTTTCCTCCATGCATAATGCCCCTTGTTATGCCCAAATAACTAAATTTTAGTTTCATCGGTCCACAGCACCTTATTCCAAAAGCTGGCTTGTCCAAATGTGCTTTAGCATACGTCAAGCGGCTCTGTTTGTACTGTGGGCGGAGAAAAGGCTTCCTCTGCATCACTCTCACATACAGCATCTCCTTGTGTAAAGTGCGCTGAATGGTTGAACGATGCACAATAACTCCATCTGCAGAAAGATGATGTTGCTGGTCTGTGGGTTGACTCTGACTGTTCTCACCATTCGTCGCTTCTGTTTATCCAAGATTTTTCTTGGTCTGCCACTTCGAGCCTTAACTTGAACTGAGCCTGTGGTCTTCTATTTCCTCAGCATGTTCCTAACTGTAGAAACAGCTGAAATCTCTGAAACAGCTTTCTGTATCCTTCCCCTAAACCATGATGGTGAACAATCTTTGTCTTCAGCTCATTTTAGAGTTGTTTTGAGACCCCCATGTTGCTACTCTTCAGAGAAAATGAAGAGAGGAGGGAAGCTTACAATTGACCCCAGTCTTTCTCATAATTGGATTCACCTGTGTATGTAGGTCAGGGGTCACTGAGCTTATTGAGATAATTTGAGTTCCAATAATTAATTCTAAAGGTTTTGGAATCAATAAAATGACAACAGTGCCCACATTTATGCACATGCTTAATTTTATTTAAACAATTATTGCACACTTTCTGTAAATCCAATGAACTTCATTTCACTTTTCAAATATCACTGTGTGTGTCTCGTATATGATATATTTAACTGACATTTTTTATCATAACAACCAACGATTTATACAGGAAAATCATGACAATTAACAAAGTTGCCCAAAATTTCGCACCCCACTGTATCAAATTATTAATACAGTTGTTTGATATTTTCTCCCACAGCACCTTTAGGATCCTTGTTGTATTGTAATTGGGTTCAGATTAGGAATCAGACTAATTTCTGGAAGCAGAAAGATTGTGATGATGCTGTCTAGTGTATTTCATTGCCGGGATGTGTGTGTCATGAGGCGTACAAGGCTTCATATGTGTGCCTTTACAGGTATAGCTTAGCCTAAACCTGCTGATGTTGTCTATAATGATGAATATGTAATCAGCGACTGGTCTTTGCACATCTACCAGCTACAGACGTATATTTGAAATTTCTGGCCAGCAAGACATTTGGAGACTGCTGCTCTTTGATCATCGACAGTCAGAGATCATCTACTATGGTTCGTAAAGTGTGGGAGCACCAGTGGGCTACAAGCACATCTGTGACTTTGTGGTCTAAAGATCAGAGACGTTAGATGAGTAGTACACTAGAGCAATGGCATGAGCTGTAGAGCTGACCATGTTACAGGTAGCATTTCTGCATGATTATCTATTTCAGTGTCCGCACCATGCTCCTCTGATATTTCCTATGTAACACCTCTATAATGCTTTAACTGTAAAGAAATCCTCCAGACACCAATCAAGTTCTTTTTAAGAAATATTTGTATTAAATGATATGGATAAAAAAAAAGTTTAGTGACAAAACATTCATAAACTTCTTATCTTCAGCCTGTTAGGATCAGGGCTAGTTCAGGAACCATATAAGTAATTCAGTTTATTAGCATTTACTTGCCAGAATTTTCCATACACAGCACTCTGCTATTTGTCACTTCTTCACTGCTGTCTTTTTAAAGTGGATCTGAATTCTTGCATAGGACAGAAGGGAAAGTAGAGAAATGTCTGGTGGTTACCTAGCAACATCCAGGATGAGACAAATATGTTGAATTGATAATTGTGAATGATCACTTAATGTATAAGAAGCACCGCTGTATTCTCTGTATTTTGTCTGCCAGCTGTTGTCACACAATCTCTTCAGACACTGCACTGCAGTCTTCACTCCTTTTCTGTAATCCTGTCACTTGTTGCTCTGTGTCACTCTTGTATGCATTTCTGTCCTGTTGTCTCTGTGTCACTGTAATGTCTCTGCTGTTTTCTGTTATCTCTCTCTGTTACAGGTACATTTTAATATCCTTGTCTTTCTTTCTTATTGCTTACTGTTTCTCTTCTGGCTTATCTCTCCAGTATTGCTGCTCTTTACTGGCCTGTAGCTGTGAGTGGTCTCTCTCCTCTCATGTAATGTCTGCAGCTCTTTTTCTCTTCCTTAGTTCAGTTTCCGGTAAGTGCTTACTTGTCTGTGCCTCTGCCTTGCTCAGACCGTCTCACCAATGGCTGGTCTCTTCCCGTGTCTCTACTCTATTTCCTCACAAATCAAGCGTATTTCTTGCTGCAGTACAGTATAGTATCGTGACACACTTTTTTTCTTGCTGCCTCATCACCTCAGTCTCCATGGCTACTTGACTCCTCCCCCTCACTAGCCTTCAACTGTAAAACTCAACTGTTACTTCCTCCCTGCACATGCCCAGCTTCTCTCTCTTCTTTCCTGCTCATGGGCTCCACCTGACAGCACCTGCAGGTTCCCTTTACAGCAGCACTTTCACAAAAAGTAAATGCATCTGTAACCCTTGGTGTGTGTGTCTGTTGCAATGACACACACACAGGGTTACATTCACCCCCTTTTTTTCAAATTGTAGTCCCTACAATTTTTCTTTTAACCAAGTCACAGTGTCTACATATAATCCGAACTGTTCAGGAAGTGGGGAATGTTGAGTATTTTTCCATTTTGACTCGTGGTCTAGTTCTGTTTGTGTAGAGCACCTTTGCTCTCCCTTCTCTGACTTCTCAAACTCTTTGCCTTGAGCTACCTTGACGTTTGTAAGCTGAATGGTTTCCGATGAACACTGTGTCCGTTTAGAACGCTTGAGCCGTTGAGGTTGTAGCATCGGTTGCCAATACGATTCCACTTCCTTTCTTCGAGAAGTATCTGTTCTATGTTGTAATACTTCATCTCCTACTAAGAAGTCGTTAATCATTACTTGCTGACTAGGTCCTGGTATTTCTCTATTTATCCGACTACTTTCACAGTCTTCAGCCTTCTGATGGCCTAAATCTTCTGGTGCTCTACCCTGAGCATGAATAATAGGTTCATCTGGATTCTTACTTTTGTTTCCTTCATTAGTTCCAGCTTCCAGAAAACTTTCAGTATCACTTGTTGTTCTTCCTGGTTGAGGAACAGATGAATCTGGATCACACCTCTGTCTAAATTCTTCATATAAAGTAGGTTGTACAGGGTATTTTGCTCCTCCTTGTTTCTGGCTGTACAAGAAGCTCTTCAAGTGATAATCACCATAGTGTCCCTGAGGCTTATATGGTCTCCAACGTCTTGCATCCTTGCTACCTTGAACTGGAGTTCCACCAGGGCCAGTTAAATTAGCGGCTTCTGTACCTTTCCGTCCTTCCACAACGTCAAATTCAACCAAATCTCCATCTCTTAGACTGCAAAGATAATGCCTGGGGTTGTTCTTCTTCATGGCAGACCAGTGCACAAACACATCTTCTTTGGTGTCATTCCGATTTAAAAATCCGTATCCATTTCGCACATGAAACCATTTGACAATGCCTAGAACTTTGGTTGCGATGACCTTATTTTTTCTCTTTAGCTTATCTTCCTTCCATTTCTCTGAAGCCTTCATCTTTCCAGTATTGCTGCTCTTTACTGGCCTGTAGCTGTGAGTGGTCTCTCTCCTCTCATGTAATGTCTGCAGCTCTTTTTCTCTTCCTTAGTTCAGTTTCCGGTAAGTGCTTACTTGTCTGTGCCTCTGCCTTGCTCAGACCGTCTCACCAATGGCTGGTCTCTTCCCGTGTCTCTACTCTATTTCCTCACAAATCAAGCGTATTTCTTGCTGCAGTACAGTATAGTATCGTGACACACTTTTTTTCTTGCTGCCTCATCACCTCAGTCTCCATGGCTACTTGACTCCTCCCCCTCACTAGCCTTCAACTGTAAAACTCAACTGTTACTTCCTCCCTGCACATGCCCAGCTTCTCTCTCTTCTTTCCTGCTCATGGGCTCCACCTGACAGCACCTGCAGGTTCCCTTTACAGCAGCACTTTCACAAAAAGTAAATGCATCTGTAACCCTTGGTGTGTGTGTCTGTTGCAATGACACACACACAGGGTTACACCTATATCACCATAAATCAATATTAAATGCCACTCCACAGCTACAGTATATCAGTTGCACCATACTCATAATTAGCTGTAGTAACAACAGAGCCAGCAAGAAGCGCTGTAAATAGAAAACCTGTATTCCAGCTGCAACTCCAACATTAAAATGTCCTCCATTCTAGCACCTTTAGAGTTTTTTATATTTGTCTCTGGTACTGGGCTCTGGATGCATGTAGATTGTGAGTGCAAGGGGTCAACCTTTCGTTTTATATCAGGGCTATAAAATGCAAAGGAAGTTCTGGCTTGCAGACATTGTTACTGAACCTTCTCATGGATTTTACAGTGCCCACTAACGGCACAATCTCCTGAACAATCAACCATACAATCAATCAGATCAGGTATCGATAATGGTGTCAATCGATGAAGGGTTGTTCCATCAATCCAAATTTCTTTTAGTCTGATCTGATTGTTAATGATTTTCCCCTCCATTGGTGTGCCCGAATAATTGTTTTCAATTGATCGGATCGATTGATCATATGGGTAGTTTTAATGGGACACCTTTACAGAACTCTGTGTAATTCCTTTTTTCCCTTTTCAGTACTATTTTCAATTATTAGCAAAAGTCCTGTTTTTGCAAAAAAAATAAAAAATAACAATCATTTTTTGTGAAAACTTTAGCAAAACAGTGTATTCCTTTCATCCATATTTGATATATGCGGCTTTCTCATCTCTACCCTTGCCTTGAATACTGTAATGTGCAGCTAGCAATAGCCAAGGCTGTAAAATGAGCTGCTGAAATACAGAAGTCTGAGTATGATGATAATTGATGTAAAGGGAAAGCAGTGCAGAATGGAGATGAGTTCAGACCTGTGCACAGCCAGGTACTGGCAAATGTATTCCTGCAATACTTTTCTAGCAGAGGTTGTAACTGAGAAAAAGGCACAAGGCCTTAGAGGGCTGCAAGATAGTATGGGCACAGCTATGAGACACTGAGATGGCATGGGAGATTTGGAGTACGCCGCCACATGGACTCCTAAATGTCTGTGACGTTTCATGTCATGCATCTGACTGGGCGAATCTTAGTGGATGTTAGAAGGCAAATGCTTATACAGTAGTATCTATTCTTTCAAAAAACCCGTTGACTTTGATATTTGGACTTTATTAGTACATTACAATGGATGTATCACTTAATGCCCAGTTTGAGATTAGAAAATAGATTTTCATTTTGGACAGTAAAGAAAAGGGTTATAACCCCTTTTTTTTGTATCCTTGCTGTTTGCATGTACCGGTGAGTGACTAAAATATTGTTTCTAAGGAGATTTTTTTCTTGTAAATCCCACTAGTAGAAGGTATGCAATAGTTATTAAAACTAGTTTAAAACCATATAAATTAGGATGGCAAGGGCCTGCGTATCTCCCACCAGAAGGCCACAACTAACTCGTTATGGAATGACCATGTGATTTTGTGATCATCTATCTAAATATATTTTATTTATATTCACCGATCAAGAATTGTGTGATTTGAGAATGAGGCATAGAAATGGGTAAATGTCTTTCACAAGATTGTGGAAAAGGTAGAACCCTCATTAGAATTGTCATTGCTTTTCTGCATTTCCTGTCCCATCAGGAATCCCCATTAAAGCCATGAGGTAAATACAGAAGGCAAGAGAATGTCACCTCGATGACGTTGCAGAGAGCCATAAAATCTCAAATTACTGTATATTCTGGCGTATAAGACTACTTTTTAACCCAGGTAAATCTTCTGAAAAGTCGGAAGTCGTCTTATACGCCGTGTGTCGTCTTGTAGGGCGGGTGCTAAAACTTCAGACTGGAGAATCTGTGGTTGCCGCATATGGTGTGTGTGTGGGGGGGGGGGGTTCCAAAATGTCCGCGGCTCCATCCCCACCCTATGTGGTGACCATATGAAAGCAGCAAGGGCGGTACTGTACAAGTATGGTAGAAGAAAATCAACTCACCAAGATTCCTGGAAAGAAGTGACGCGGTCCCGATGACGAGGTGAGGGGGCTCCTCACTGGGGAGGCTTTGTATACAACCACCAGCCAGTCACCGGTAAGGTACATCGCTTGCCGTGATTGGTTGGTTGTTGTATACTGGGTACCACATACAGTACAGTGCCAGTATCTGTACCTGTTTAAACAGTATAGCACCAGTACATACAGTACAGTATACAAATGTCCAAGAGTCAAGAGGGGTAGTCTTATAGGGCGAGTATATCCTAAATGTATATTTTAACTGGAAAAGTTGGGGGTCGTCTTGCACGCCGGAATATATTATTTAAAAAAACTATAAAAGGTTCAAACTATCCACATCTAAAATAAAATGTTTTTCTGTAGTTGGGTTTTAAAGATAAAGATTTTTGGTTGATAATGGTTTTGCATTGAGAACAACTGTGAGAGCAAGTATTACAATCTATTTGCTAAAGGATTTTTTGCTGCTTTGTAGTATTGAGTAACTCACATATTTGCATATTTTCTCCACTAAATACACTTGCATTATTTATCAGGGAATTAGCATTTTTACAGTACTCTATCCACAGAAAAACATTTTTAAACGATTTACTTTTTATAACTCCTATTTATTTTTCATCAGTGAAGTACAAGAAAGACATTTTGGCCAGTACTGTAGAGCCTGTCCCTCTTTATAGCTTGCATCAGACAGCACATTGTTTTTAGAAGTATAAAGAAACAGGTTTTATCTGTAGAACGCCAATATTACTGCTGTCTCTAAAGACGGTTGCTCTCCTTTCTCAGTTATTACATTACTGTGCTGCTAACTTCGAAGTTGCTCCATTGATTTTATTTTATGATTTGGTAAAATCTGTTCATTCCACTAGTTTTATGTGCCTTTGTGGAATACTGGATTCTTGTTGCCCTTTACTTCACATGATTTGAAATATCAGTTTTTTTGAACTATTAAAATAACTTTTAGAGTAAACGCTGAATTAACCCATCCAAGTGTATCATCGGAAGTAATGCCAAATGCAAAGCAAAATATAGTTCTGTATTGTTAATTTGAACTATGCTTTGAGTTACTATAAAGCCTGGTACACACACTGGATGGAATTCAGCTGAGGCAGCCATTCGGGACCTTTTTGGACAAGAGCTTAGGAAAACTGAAGTGAGAGCGATATGGTGACATTTTTACTGCTGGCAGGTGATGTCACTGGAAGTAGCTACTGCTTGCTTTTTTGGCAGTTGGAAACAGCTGTAAACACGGTGGCATAGTGGTTAGCGCTCTTGCCTTGCAACGCTGGGTCCCCGGTTCGAATCCCAGCTAGGTCAACATCTGCAAGGAGTTTGTATGTTCTCCCCGTGTCTGCGAGGGTTTTCTCCGGGTACTTCAGTTTCCTCCCACATCACAAAAAGATACAGATAAGTTAATTGGCTTCCCCCTAAATTGGCCCTAGACTATGATACATACACTACATCATACATACATACATAGACATATAGGGACTAGATTGTGAGCCCCTCTGAGGGACAGTTAGTGACAAGACAATAAACTGTGTACAGCGCTGCATAATGTGTCGGCGCTATATAAATGAATAAATAAAATATATATATATATTTATTATAAAATGTTATTGCTGTGCTTCTGAAGTGTCTGTGACGAGAATAATATGTAAGCTATATGGATCTGCTGCAGACTGCAATGCAGACAAAAGCCAACATAATAAGTTGCATGACAAACAGCTGTTGTGGGCAGTCTCCATCCATCTGTAGATGCAGTCAATGAAATATACACAGCAAAGTCTTGTTCAGTATATTTTTTAATAAACTCTCTATATTTTTCCATATTGATACCTATATGAAGGCAACTTAGACTAAGCCTTTATAGTGATACTCCTGTAGAAATGCACTTTTTTTAAAATCTGAGAATTAAAGTGTAACATCAGTACAAACTTACAGCATCGTAGAGCACACAGTTATCTGCTTATGTAGAAAAAGAATGCCCATAGAAATCCTTATCCATCCTTATGATCTTCACCTGTGGATCCTCAGGGCCCTTTTACTCTGAGGTGATGCTGTAAATTTACTGCACCCCATTTGATAGCCATCCCTAGTGGAGAGGGATACCCCTTTCTTTCTTCTATCTGCACAGAGCGACTTCTTAATCCTGAGTGGGGACAGGTTAATCTCCTCACCTACTTATACAGTGGTTGCCTGGAGGTAACCCTGGCTTGTGAGTATAATTCTGTACTCGCTAACTATACTCATTGTTAATACTTACTACACTATATCGGGCTCTTGGTTCTCCTTTTATCGATATAGTAACAAATCTAGAAAAGATGAAGCGCTCCATGGTGCATTATCAGGGGAAAATTTTTAATCGCAAATTAAAAGTTCTACTTACAGGAGGTAAAATGACAACTCGCTCATCAGCGGTACAGTCCACCGCTACACAGGCATGCAGGTTTGGCAACAACGCGCTGTGGCCAGTAGCGCGTTCTCCGATGTCCGGGGAAGCCGTCCCGCAGTGGGTGTGGGCGTGGCTGTGGTTTAGCGTGCGTATGGCGTCATTACGCGTTTCGGCGCTCTGCGCCTTCGTCAGATTCTCCTTTTATCGATATAGTAACACAGCAAACGTTCAGACTCTCTGCTCTTTTACAAGTGCACCACAACAAGAAACATGCATAGATGCATGGGTATAAACCCTAAATCTCAACTAAACTCCTAATAGCAACCATGATGATAAATGAATATAAGTAGTATACAGGAGCAAAGTGGTGAACAGAATAACTTGTCAAATTTCATTATGGCTTGCTTCCTGCCTTCAATAGATTTAGCTGGTAGGTAGGTCAGTCAGCCAGGCGTCACCATTCCATTACCAAAATATGAAAAACTTTAGGGTTGGTGACAGAGCTAGTGACATGCGTGAGGCATATGAATAGTCAGGATAGTTTGTTCCTTAGCTGCACAGTCCACTGCCAACGTCATAAATATTTCATTTTGTGGACAAGAAATGGGCAGGAGCTTGTGTTAATCACTAAGCTGACATTGTTAACCTCCCTGGTGGTAAACGCGAGTCAGTTCGGGGATGCAAACCACAGCTCAGAGCGGTAACCCCAAGCCTGACTCGAGTTAGCCGGCAGGAGGTCTGTGCAGAGTATAGCGTGCAGCGGGCATCTCAACTCACCTCCCTCCAGGATCCAAACACCGGCAGCCATTCTCCCTCCAGTCCTCGGAAGCTCTGGATCTCTGGTGAGATCGCCGTTTTTCGTCATGACATTATTTTTTCCTGGTTTTGGGTCTGAAAGCCTGCCAAAAAATTGCCCTGCTTTTAGACCCTAAAATCCAGAAATAATCATACCGCCAGGGAGGTTAAAGTGGACCTTAACTCAGAACATCCTCTCTGCTGTAAAAGATACACACCAGCATAATAGCCTTTAAAAAAAACAAAACATTTCTTTGTTACAGCTGATACAAATCCTACAATAAATCTTCACTGTTTCTACTTCCTGATTCATAAAAGCAGACATATTGTTAACAGACTGTGCTTTCATATGAGCTTATCTGCCATCTCTGCCGTGGTAGTCGTGACACAGGGGAGAGATCAAATTACAACGTTTGATTAGACACAAATGAGGGGGAATTAGACAGGCTAAACTCTCTAAATACATACAGGGTGCATTTCTCTCTGTTTTCCCTCTATCTTGTGCAAGAGTTCAGGTCCACTTTAAGGTAAGCCTTGTAATTCACAGGAAGTAGGATTTCAAAAGTTCACTTATTGAACAAGAAGCCAAGAATTGAAGCCGTCTTTCATCTGTTTGGATAGATGTACAGCTGCAGGCCAGCACAGCTGTAAACAGATTTTGAAATGTAAAAACGCAGTGCCAAAAGTAATGCTTACTATTCACACTGAGAATGTGCGCTTTCAGATCTTAACAACTTGGTTGACTCATCTATTTGGATTTTATAAATCAATAATAATAAATAACATTGCAGATCCAGGAACAATAGTGTTCATTTTAAAGACCCCCTACACATTTTAGGTACCCCTACAATGTTCTGAATGTAGAAGCTGCTTATCAATGTTAACACAGCCTGGGTGGGAGAAAAATCATGATAGATTGAGATTTATATAAAAGAAACTATTATTGCGGCAGTATTTCAAATAATACTATCAGGGCTGTGGAGTCGGTACAAAAATCCTCCGACTCTCTGCAATCAAAGGGTTCGAACACGCTGGCCTAACCCATAAACTCCTTATGTTTGCGGACGATACCTTGTTAACTTTAACACAGCCCCATACATCCATTCCAGAGGCCCTCCAGGCTTTTGCTCATTTTGCCCGGGTCTCAGGCCTACAAATAAACGTGGACAAATCCAAGTCTATGGGAATCTCCCTCTCCCCGGTCGACTTGGACCAATTACGAGGGTCCTTCCCATTTCATTGGGTTCAATCCTTACCTTATTTAGGCATTACTCTCACCCCCAATTATGCCTCCCTCTTTTCTGCTAACTATCCCCCACTGCTGAAATCACTCTCTGCACTGACTGAACGATGGTCTCACTCCCCCTTATCATGGTTAAGGAAGATCAATGCAATTAAAATGACTTACCTACCAAAACTTCTTTATTACTTCCGCACACTCCCGGTCACAGTCCCCAGCCATTATCTACGGATTTTCCAAAAGAAAATTTTGAACTTTGTATGGAGCCGCAAAAGGCCCTAGGGTCTGTAAGTCGACCCTCTTTGCTCACAAACTAGACGGGGGATTGGGAGTTCCGCAGGTCACATCCTATTACCGGGCAGCGACCATTGCCCAACTTACCCGACTGTTTCAGGCGCACGATACCCCTCTTTGGGTTTTTATGGAGATGCCTACTTGCGACCCTTTATTGCCCAGTACTTTATTATGGCTTTCCCCAAAAATGAGGCCTCCCTCACTCAGTCCTCCTATGGCCCACTGCCTCCAGGTGTGGGACTCGGTCCGTTATTCCGCTAATCTTCAATCACCATTCCTACCCTTGCTCCCACTGACGAATAACCCACTGTTTCCCCCAGGCCTTGATGACCCAACAGCATTCTCTTGGTGGAACAAGAAAGGCCTCACTAAAGTAACACCTTTTCTTACCTCCAGAGGCTTCCTTTCTTGGCCAGACATACAAGAAAAATTTCAGGCTCCCCCCAGAGAATTTTTTCGATATTTACAGATAGGACACTGGGTCAAATCCCTCATTCGTGGAAAAGACCCCCCTTTTACTGCAACTCCCTACGAACACATCTGTTCACATAGCCCTAACACCAAAGGCTTAATTTCTAGATTATACTGCTTTTTTTCTCGCCCATCCCCCCCAGTGACACACCCTTACGCCTCAAAATGAGAAAAAGATCTTGCTAGCCCTAAGGACAGGGAGGACTGGCTGGATATTTGGAGTAGGACTTCTAGTTGCTCAAATAATTTATATATAGTCGAGGCCGCCTATAAGGTCATGACCCGGTGGTATCTGGTCCCAGCCCGTTTAGTCAAAATATTTCCATCTGCTAACCCTTATTGCTTCCGAGGCTGTAGAGTGCTCGGCGATATGTTACACACCTGGTGGACTTGCCCACGACTGACTCGTTTCTGGTGCCAGGTATATAAATCACTTTCTTCTCTCTTCCACCAATCAATCGCGAAAGACTCTTGGCAAGCTTTATTACATGGGAAAATAGGATCCCTGACCTCTGCACAAAACAAATTGGCTTCCATAGTATTTTCGGCAGCTACCATGACAATAGCACGGAACTGGAAGAAACCCTCTGTCACTATCAATGAAATGAAATCAAGAATTAATTCAATAATGGTAAACGAACGCCTTACTAGTATCCTTAAAGATACCCAAAAGAAGTTTGAAAAAATCTGGGACCCCTGGATTCGCATGGAGCATCCAAATCTGGAGTAGTCTTCCCACTCGAGACTGTGGGGTGGCCCCCCTACCCTTGACCCCTCTCTTTTCTTTCTCCACTCTTACCTTCTTTTTCTTTCTTTCCTTATTTCTCTCTTTCAACTTCTCTTTGGTTTAGACTACATTGGTAACCTCTCTTGTTCCGCCTGTCTATCACTGGATGACGGGCGTTCAAGGAGGCATTTATAATACCCAGCCTGAGCTGGACCCTTCCCTGCCCTATCCCTTAAGTCTCCTTATGCATGCCACAGATAGCTGGACCTAGTCCTCTGAGGGCTCACAGAATCTATTTCTGACAGTAGTAACCTCACTCCCAGCCGCTTCAACGTCTGCCAAACTCATACTACTGGTTATCGCTCCTATCCCCTTCTGACCAAGTTCAGATACTAATGGAAGGTTCTGGTATATGTTGTCCCCTGAGTTCCCTTATTGTTGTTCATTAATTTATGTACAATTTGCTCTGTTAAAAATTTCAAAACTTTAATAAAAACTTTGAAACAACAAAAATCCTCCGACCCCTCAGTTTAGGATTCCACCGACTCCGACTCCTTATAATTTGCACATTACAATCTTGTTGATTGAAAGTATGTAACATAAAATTTGTCTCTTGACTGCCAACGCTTAGGAATTTTAAAAGACAACTGAAGTGAGAAGGATATGGAGACTGCCTGTGAGAAAACGCGGAAAAGGTGCCACGGGTGCTCAGAGCAAGGCGGCTGATTCCGCGTCCAACACGGCAGGTTGCGCGCATGGGCCTGCATCTGCTAGCATGACTGAACGCGGAGAAACCGCCGCATGTCCTGAGAACAAGGCGGTGGATTCCGCGTCCGACGGTTTGCACGCATAGGCCTACATCTGGCAGTATGGCTGAACACGGAGGAACCGCCGCATGCTCTGATAGTGGTGCGGCTGGTTCCGCGCTCAGCACAGCGGATGGTTTGCAGCACAGGTCTGGTGTGGCTGGGACTGATAGTCCACACAGGTTCAGAAGGACGCTCGCGCGCTGAGAGGCAGAGCTTTTATGCCAGCCAGAAGGGAGTCCGCTGACCAAGCCGGTCAGCTGACAATTCCACCACTTCCCATTGGTCCAGCACTTAGGGGAGGCGCTGGAGAGCGCCTTGCTATATATACTGGGTGCTGGTCATTCTCTGGTTGTCTGCCGTTGCGATCACTACGTGGAAGCACTCAGACCTTTTTTGTCAGATTCTGTGTTATTCTTTAGACCAGTTCCTGGGTGTTGATGACCAAGGACCTCACACCTCAGATTAGGAATTCTGTATATCATTTGTGTTATTCTCTAGACCAGTTCCAGGGTGTTGATGATCACGAACCTCACACCCCAGATTAGGAATACTGTATATTATCTGTGTTATTCTTCAGACTAGTTCCAGGGTGTTGATGATCAAGGAGCTCACACCTTTAGACTAGACAATTGTTGATTATTTGTTATGACCACCTGCTTTTCCTGACCTCTCTTCTGATCTCTGATTTGGTACTTCGCTATATCTGATACTCCGTTGCCAAACCTTGCTTGCCTTAGGATTCCGAATCAGTCTCTTTCCTCTGTATCTGATCTGTCTGTCTGTTGCCGACCTGGCTTGTCCGACCTCGAGAACTATCTCCTCTGTTTAGAGATAGTTCACAGATCTGTCAGTGACACTTCACCATTGGTGTCACTCACACTCTGGTCCTTCCCACTCTCAGCCTGACTCCTCCCCTTGGGGAGCCTCAGGCCTTTGGAAGGAGCCTGTTCTTTGGGCAGAATCTCTTACTGCCTTGCACCCTCTATACGGAGGCTCTCCTCAAAGTACTACTGTTGCACCAAACACTCATATTACTCAGGTGTCCAGAGGTTAGAGATATATCTGATTATCGGTGATACTGCAGATCATCAATAATCGGGTATATATCTGTATTCTTGGTGATACTGCAGATCACCGGTAATCAGATCCTCTCTGTGTTGCACCGATCGTTACACTGCCATATTTATTCCCTTTAGTCATAGACTAAATCTAGTCCTTGGTAAGAGTACTTGTAAAAGGTACAGGCCAGAACAAAGAACATCTATCATGCCCTAGGCAATGTAACTGTGGGTACATGTAAGAGTGATGTGCGGGTACTCTGCAGGGGAAAAGGAGATTCTTCCTCTATTACGCATTCTTCATGCACAATCTGAACCAAGTTTATGGGTGATAGACAACACCTCTGTGTTCAATGTGCACAACATTCTCAGTGGATTCCCTGCAGCTCTGTGGAGAGTGCATATGTAGAGTATACTACTACTGTGTAACAAAGTAAACCTGAGAAAGATGAAATTAAAGTTTTATACATACCTGGGGCTTTCTCCTGCCCCCTTCAGGCTAAACAGTCCCTCGCTGTCCTCCTCCGCCACCTGGATCTTCTGCTATGAGTCCAGGTACTTGAGCCAGTCAGGCGTAGTGCGCATGCACACACTCCGCCGCCAGGAGCATACTACACCTGTGCAGCACTATTGCGCAGGTGCAGAATGTTCCTGGCTGTGGGAGCGGCATGCGGCCGGACAGCGCTGACTGGCTGAATTACCAGGACTCATAGCAGAAGATCCGGGTGGTGGAAGACAGTGAGGGACTGATTAGCCTTAAGGGGGCTGGAGGAAGCCCCAGGTATGTATAAAACTTTACTTTTCATCTGTCTCAGTTTCCCTTTAATTTGTAGTCACCAAACCAAATTTTAATAACATATCAAATTATTTGATTTCATCAGCAAAGGGAGTGCATACATTTGCATAAATCAGCATCAGTGCAGAATTATTTCCATCTCGTTGACCATCTCTATTAGTGACACAGCTACACATCAGGCTTTATACTTACAGCATAGATGTTATTTAGTGTATATAAGAGATTCCTGTGTACACATCATATATACAGTCACAATCAGATATGTATATCTGACTTTAAAAATACGGGGACTGCTTTATTGAAGCAGCACAAGTAACTAATTTTAATTGGTTTATTTCATTTTTGTAGACTAAGCACAGCTATTACTGTATGTATAAATTATTTATGATGACTATTATCTGAGAAATAGAACATTTGTAGAGTATACTACTACTGTGTAACAAAGTAAACCTGAGAAAGATGAAATTAAAGTTTTATACATACCTGGGGCTTCCTCCAGCCGCCTTCAGGATAATGTTAGAGCGGGGAGAGGAAAGGAGAAGGCCGGCACTACAGTACACTATGCATGGAGGAGGGATCTTGGCAGTAACTTCAGGATAATCAGTCCCTCGTTGTCCTCCTCCACCACCTGGATCTTCTGCTATGAGTCCTGGTACTTGAGCCAGTCTGGCGTAGTGCGCATGCACACTCCGCCGCTTGGAGCATACTACACCTGCGCAGCACTGTTGCGCAAGTGCAGAACGCTCCTGGCTGTGGAAGCAGCATGCGGCCGGACTGCGCTGACTGGCTGAATTACCAGGACTCATAGCAGAAGATCCAGGTGGTGGAGGTGGACAGCGAGGGACTGATTAGCCTGAAGGGGGCTGGAAGAAGCCCCAGGTATGTATAAAACTTTTCTTTTCATCCTTCTCAGGTACCATTTAATTCGTAGTCACCAAACCAAATTTTAACAACATATCAAATTATTTGATTTCATGAGCAAAGAGAGTGCGTACATTTGCATAAATCAGAATCAACGCAGAATTATTTCCATCTCATTGACCATCTCTATTAGTGACACGGCTACATATCAGGCTTTATACTTACAGCATAGATGTTATTTAGTATATATAAGAGATTCCTGTGTACACATCATATATACAGTCACAATCAGATATGTATATCTGACTTTAAAAATACGGGGACTGCTTTATTGAAGCAGCACAAGTAACTAATTTTAATTGGTTTATTTCATTTTTGTAGACTAAGCACAGCTATTACTGTATGTATAAATTATTTATGATGACTATTATCTGAGAAATAGAACATTTTACCATATTTTCTATTTTAATTACAGTTTAAATTCATTAGGAGTCAGAGTCGGAGTCGGTGCATTTTTTCCCGACTCCAACTCCAGGCACCCAAAATTGCCCCGACTCCACGACTCCGACTCCGACTCCACAGCCCTAAATACTATAAGCAAATTAATATTACAATCACATGTAATTCAACTGTGTTGGTGTGAGTTTCCACTTTTCATATCAGGTTTATCTTTGATGTAGAACCTGAACAGGGACATTCCCCTACCTATGGGATTCTTACTCTTTCCCATATGCACTATTGCATCAGATTCACTGTATGTTTATATTCAAAACCATTTACCCAGAGAGATTTCTTTAGTCAATCAATCTGACCCATCTCCTGGACAGATGCAGTCTGTTCAATTGGCATAATATGGCCCTTCACAGCCCAACCTACACAGGTGGATTGCATCAGTACTCTCACAAGTTGCATATAGACCAGGAACAAAGTGTGGGAATATTAGAAAGAAATGGTTAGCAAGAACCAGGTGGTCCCACAGTCCCCAGTAATGGCTTTGCACTGGGCCCCACAGGAGTTCCCACTCCTTTCGACTGTTTCACTGTCTACAATCATCTAAAACTTTTAAAGTGTACCTGTGGCAAACGTAAAGGCAAAATTACACACTTACCTGAGCGAAGCCCCTGGATCCTTCACAGCCTTCCTACATCCTCCTGGCCCCCACGGTTTCCACGCATGGTCCCTGGCACATATCAAACAAGAGCTTGTTGAACCTGTTACGTGGCCATGCTCCTCATGTACTGCGGCTGCGCAAAAATGGCTGTGCCTGCATAGGTTGTGATAGGTTGTTATTATAAATGTGGTCTAGAGCAGCAGATGTGATCTGGGGAGGACACGGGAAGCCTCTGGAGGATCCAGAGGGCCCCCCTCTTCTTAGCTAAATATCTCATTTTTGTCTTTAGGTTAACCCCGGGTTTTGTTTCGGTCAGTCTGTTACGGATGAAATTTGGGGCAGATATGTGTAGTAAATGCAGCAAATCTAGTTGAAAAGTCATGGCAGTATTATTGGAGTTGATGGCAATATATAAAATGTTAGCTACGTGTTCCTTTGTAGCTACACACCAAACGGGCCCACTGCCTATCTTCTGATTTCATTTTTTTTTGTTTCATCTTCTCCCATCATCATTGCACAGTGAGGTAACATCTTTGCAGCGCATGCTTTGTGGTACGAGAATATTAACTTAGTGACCCTACTCTCTCCTGCCCTCTATTTTCTGCATTTTGTTCCTGGTGTGAAAATAGCATCTCTGGCTTCTCTAAAGTCTTTAAAGCATAGCATCCTATGTCTCCACCCCTTGCTGATGTAAGCGTTTGTTTATCTGCTAATGTGTGCAATAAAATAATTACATCAGTCCTTATGTATCTGAAATTTCTGCGGTTGGAAGTAGGGTAATAAAGGCTTCTGGTAAACTTTTCAATGTAAAAAGAGGTCAAATTTAAGTTTTTGTTTTTTTAATAATAAGACACATTGTTTTCATGCATTTTAATGTGCCATTGAGATGCCCTGGGTGCTAACATGATGCTTGCTTCACTAACTATGCTGTGTTCCTTTTTTATTTCTCTGCCTGAAAGAGTTAAATATCAGGTATGTAAGTGCTTGACTCAGTCCTGACTCAGACAGGAAGTGACTACAGTGTGACCCTTACTGATAAGAAATTCCAACTATAAAACATTTTCCTAGCAGTAAATGGCTTCTGAGAGCAAGAACGAGGTAAAAAGGGGAATTTATTATCAGTGAGGGTCACACTGTAGTCACTTCCTGTCTGAATCAGGACTGAGTCAGCCACTTACATACCTGATATTTAACTCTTTCAGGCAGAGAAAGAAAAAAAAAGGAACACAGCATAGTTATTTGTGTGCTAGGCACTGTACATACACATGTCTATCTCATCATGTCACATGTCAGTTCAGGTATCCTTTAAGAGCTCTGGTTGCATGGGTTTCATTAACTAGCACAGCAGTATTACTATTCACTCTGCCTTATAGGTGGTCCCTATTCTAATTTACGTGCGGTTACTATATTTTAGACTGTCAGCTTTCTTTCTCCCACGGGAGGACAAAGAGCGGATAATGCATTCACAAGAACATGATAGGTCTTTAAAATGTGATCACAGCTATCAAGAAAGAGCGATAAGGAAGATAGACCCTTTGAACGTGGTGTAATAATAATTGATTTGGTAATGTGTGTACACTCATTCTTAGATTGAAAAGGTCATGGTAAACATACATTACAGGTTTTAAACTTTATATATAATAATTAAGAATTAATTTTGCCAAGGAATATATAAAATGTATGTTTAGTTTTGGTCATTGAATGGATCAACAACATTAATTTTGTACAACATCGCAAAACAAATCTGACTGACTTAAAATATATGTTGAAAGGAAAAATAACAAGAATTGGCTCTTGGGTGCACGAGAATGACAACATTTTATTATTCCTAATCAACAATCTGTAAAAAATCAAAAAAAGTCTTCCTTTTCCTTTCATTGATTGCTCTGTTGGCATGGTGCACGTGAATTCATTTATATAGGTATGATATAGGCCGCTATTTATGGCCATTTAGAATAAGGTTGGAGAGCCTCATTTTTTCAATCCCCTGGTGTTTCCCACTATTACAAGTTGTTTCCATTAGTTTAAAAAAATGTTATTTACTCATTTTGTGACACAAGATAGTTAAATATAATGACGCATGTTAGTCTATTAACTTAGCAGGCTTTCAGGACAGATTTATACAACTGGTGGGGCAGTATGTTCACACGCTACACTCCAAAATGCAACTCTTAGATGTGAATAGACATTGTGGCAATGCACAATGGTCACTACTACAGCAGGGCATTGTGTGTATGTCTATATGTTTACAGTCATATACCTTAATGTGAGTTGTGGAATTTAGGATTGCCTAATGATCATCAGATCTACATAGCAGCTATATAGGCTTACCACCTGGAAGAAAGCGCAATGGGGAGGGAAGCAGGATGCATCCACTACTTCATTCTGTTTCCTGTGCAGAAAATGTGAACAAGCATGTTCCTACATGAGTTTTCTCCCCAGGTCCATGTAAAATTATTTCAGCTGTACGATGTTTGAGTGGTTTCTTGCAATCTGGTATTGTAGCCCGATAAACGTATATTTGTCTTGCCAGTCCAGAGCACTTTGTTGCAGATGTCGTGTTTTTGCA
This sequence comes from Hyperolius riggenbachi, assembly GCF_040937935.1. Classification (NCBI taxonomy): domain Eukaryota; kingdom Metazoa; phylum Chordata; class Amphibia; order Anura; family Hyperoliidae; genus Hyperolius; species Hyperolius riggenbachi. The sequence goes on from NC_090650.1 coordinate 259,195,031, forward strand.
AAGGTGTTCATGAACAAATGTTCCTCGCATCCTGGTCCCATATGCAATTAACTTTTTTTTTTACGAGTTTTCTCCTTTGTGATATTTTCAAACTTGTCAATAAAATGTCTTAACCTCCCTGGCGATAATCCTGAGCTATGCTCGGGCTAGCCGCCGGGAGCTCATTGCAGAGTATAGTGCGCAGCGGGCATTTTTACTCACCTCCCGGGGGATCCAGATGTCGGTAGCCATTCTCCTTCCTGTTCTCTGAGGCTTTAAATCACTTTGGTGAGATCGCCGCCAGTAATCTCTCTATAGCGTTACAGCGCCACCCGGAGGATGGCGGTAAAATTGCTGCTGCTGGCATTCTGGCAACATGATTTTTTTCCTGATTTTAGGGTCTTAAACAAGACCCTAAAATCCAGAAATAATCATACCGCCAGGGGGATTAAGCAACCAGCGAACAAGAAAATACTCAGGATAATTTTGTTAGTACTTCACCTATTTTTGGTACTTTTTGCTGAAAAGTTATTTTAAACAGAAAATGAAAATGTATCTCCTAGGAGAAAAGTCAGGAGAACACAGGAATTGTATATGGGTCCTGATGTTGTTTCTAGACAAAAAGGTTTCCACTGGACAAACTTTAATGTAGATCTAAATTGTACAGCTCTTTTATAATGTTAGAAATTAATGCACTTTTACAATAGAGGCAAGAGATGTCTGCAGGCCATGTGATACATTTATGGGATTCTTACAGTAGATACTTCATTCAGCATCTTACTTTGCACTCTAAGCTTTCTTGGATACCCTTGCCTAGGCAAGCTGGGAGCTGTTTTAAATTGTCTCCACTTGTAGGTGAGCTTTCAAGCACTGGAATGGTTGATATCCACTTGTACGGTAATGTTCTTAAAACCCTTCTCAGACATATAGGCACATTTGATGCTTTATTTGAAGGCCTTTTGGTGTGGACATGGTGATGATACCCCACACAACAGCAAAATAAGCTACATGTCTGGGGTTTCAATAAAGCAATTCTGTACTGGAGGAATGAAAAAAATACTTATCTAAGCAGAGGGAAGTCTCTGGATGCTCCATAGACTTCCCATGTCCTCTTCAACCACACTGCTGCTGGCCGGGAACCTCTTGTTGTTCGTGGCAACACTTCCCTTCTTAAATGTGCAGGCACAATATGGCTGTGCTTCTACATGGTGGGGAGTGTGGCCATGAGAGCGTGTCAGAAGTGTTAAGAGGGTCTTTACGCAGGAACTATGGGAATCTGGATGGGTTGGGAAGCTTCTGAAAAATTCAGAGGCTTCCCTCTGCTGAAGTAGGTTTCTAAATTGTGTCCTTTTTTTCAGAACTTTTTCTTTACATAAGATAGGTTCCTATGTATGGTGTTCTAATAATTTTCACCTGATTCAGATTTTGATTATTTGAAGTAATGGTAAATGAGTTCACTTAGTTTTTCTTGTTCCTAATTTGCATTTATGTTTATTTATAGTACACATTGAACAACAAAATGTAAATGAATTTACATTTTGGCTGGATAGTGTACCGGTTAAGGGCTTTTCCTCTGGCACATCAGACCAGGATCCGAATCTCTGCTCTTCCTGTTTAGTAAGCCAGCATCTATTCAGTGAGGAGACCTTGGGCAAAACTCCCTAACACTGCTACTGCCTATAGAGCGCGCCCTAGTGGCTGCAGCTCTGGCGCTTTGAGTCCGCCAGGAGAAAAGCGTGATATAAATGTTCTGTGTCTTGTCTGTCTATTTATCATATTTGTTATATTTTATTAACTTTTTCTATCAATATTAATGAAGCAAAGATCAATTATCTCGGTTTTCAAAAGTCATACCATTTGCGTGTAGTTATTTTTTTGCATGATTGTAGTTTATTATCTATGCCCATCAAAGCACTTGTTTAGCTTAATTCTCAGGCCAGTTTTACACATATTTTTGAGGTGCAGTGTGCGGGATACCTGAGTGCCTGGAGGAATTCTCGTCGGTCTTTGCATGCCCGCCGCTTCATCATTTACACTACCTGCATCACCCATAGACTTGCATTCCAGCCTGCTTATGTGCATCTAGTGCAGTGCATGCAGTTACTCGCTGCAGCCCTTGCGTCGGATGGCCAGCTTCTATTGCACCACATTAAGTGTGCAAGGCTCCATTGACTTGCATTGCTTTTGCGGCCCTTTGCAGTTAAAAAGGGTAAGGCGGCATTTCCACTTGTGCGGTGCGAATCGCCGTGGTAAAAATTCGCATGCGGATGCGAATTTCGCATGCGGGTCTATGCGAATTTTCATGCGAATTCGCATGAAGATTTGCATGGATGACGATGTATGCGAATTTAACCATGGCAGTGCTGGTGTGTTTTTCCATTGTTTCTATGCGAATTCGCAGGAAAAATCGCATACCCAAACCTCATGCGAATTTCCTTTTAAATACATCGTATGCGATTCGCATAGCGGTATGCGATATGCGAATTCTGATGGCTCTGCCATGCAAATTTTTTCTGCACAGAAAAACGCAAAGGAATCCTGACAAGTGGAAACCGTCCCATTCACTTGTATTGCTATGCGAATTTGCATTCGAAAAACGCATGTGAAATCGCGATAGTGGAAATGGGCCCTAACACTACACAGGTTTCCAGTGCAAGTGTGAAAAGGGCCTAAATATCTTCTAATGGACATTGATGGGCAGTGGTAGGCATGCAGAGTATTATTATGAATTTTTTTTCTTTAATCTAAGTATTTTAGGTAAACGTCACGTTTTCTAGCATTTTGAAATACTGTATATTCATTTAAACTATCAGCAAAACATATCTTCCATAAATTCTAAAAAATAGATATTCACAGTCTTTGCATTTCATCAAAAGTCTTTCTGCGTGATGCTGCAAAATTACGCATGCAGCTTTTTACTTCTCGTACTTCAGGGCAACACCTGCTGAATGAAAGCGTAGGTGACACTCTCCAGTCAAAAAATATGTTGCTTTGCAGACAGTTCTAATGGTCACAGTAGTGTACCACTGGTTCTATCAGTGTACATGTGCATGTGGCACTAAAGACCAGCATGTGTAATAATCACCTATTTCTGTTTTTTCTCATCTGTCCCTTGATTCACTGAATTGAAAGCCTTGCCCCACCAGCCTGTTAGATGCATTTATCTATGCATGACATACAAAGCAGATATATCACTGATAATAAGTCAATTTGTGATGCCTGAGGTAGCATCCAGATCAGAAGTGATGGAATATGATCTTTAACTCTTTTCAACATTGTTCAGAATTTAAAAAGTGGGGGTAGGAGGAGGATGATCAATACTAAACTTGCATACATACATATAAATGTAGTGTACACATGCTTCTTTATCCCCCTCCGCTTTCAACAATTGTATTTAGCTGGCCTTCATCTGCAGGACCTTCTTTCCTTTTTTCATGACACAATTTCTGCTTGTGAAAAGCAGTATTTCCAGGACAACACTCATGTGTGAAGAATATCCTTACCCTTACCAATTTGCAAGCCAGAATTTTACACATGGCTTACAGAGATCATATTGTGCAAGACTGCATCAAGACTGCTCATTTCAAAACAAAAAGATGCTGGGAACCCATCAGAGGTTTTCGCTTTTGTTGTCATCACTACGCTGCTGGATTCAGAAAACAATGCTGCCTTCAGTGTCTTTCAACTAATTGTTGTTAGTCTGTTTTGTTGTTTTTTTTTGCTGAACACACAGCCACTTTTAAGTTCAGAAGCGCTATTCTTTAAAAGGAAATCATTACAATTGACCGTCAAACAATAAAATGAGGTTCATGTAAATGTTATGATTCTTTAATTCCCCTTAACCTGACTGGGTATGTGTAATTAAAACAGGCAAGGGAAAGGTCTTGTCTCATTAAGGGATCAGGCCTCACGACCTTGTGTTTTACAGGTTTCAGCACAGCTTGCTTGTTATGTTGCTAAACTTCAAAGAATAAATTACTGGAGTTTCAGCAACACCTGGTTTCATTCTGACCTTAAATATATCGATCTCATTCTTTTAATGCAGCTTTGGTGACGTTCACATCAGCATCACACTAATTTAAATATTAGTTGTCAGTCATATGAGCTGCTTAATAGCAGGCCCAAATTTATGCCTGAGACTGCTATCACCGCCTTGCAATTTAAATTCCATCCTTTGTGACAGTACTTCTTCATCTACTTGTTGGTATTTGTTCAATTGCAGTGCTGAAAAGTTATTTTAAACAAGCTATTAAAATTGATCTTCATTTAATATTTCTACTAAGCCATAAGCCAGACAATATTCCTCATACCACACATAAACTGATACAATTTGTAGCTAACGCTACAAAAACCTACATATCCCGGTGGCGTCAACAATTTTCCTATAGTTGTGTCCTGAACAGAATGCATGAAAGTATGCTTAACGAAAAAATTAAGGCTAACCTTGCAGACAGTCCATCACTTTGACCATCACTTTGACAAAGTTTGGCAACCCTGGCTTCAAAATATCACCTCCCCAGATGTTAGACTGTCTCGTTTCTGACCCGTGTAAAATTGGTGCGATTTCTTATTGCTCAGTGCACTTGATGAATTTCTGTATGACACGTACCTTTGCTCAGCTCAGATCTAATTCAATCTTCCAGTTCTATATCTGACGTCCTGCATAATATATTTTTTTTATGTGAAGTGTTTAGTCACCATTTGAGCTAAAAGTGGTTCTTTATACACTGTTATCTGCCATACTGTGTTATTTGTTTAATTCTAACTTGCTGGTTACTTATTTATTATTACACTGTGATTGTATATTTTCATATTGGTGATACCCAAATAAAATATTTTGGAAATGAAAAATTATCTCTTTAGAGAAAACTTTGGAGAAAAAGTACATTGGATCAGGCAAAAAATATGGGCAGCTGTGTTTTGTTTTGTTTTTTTGTAATTGAATTAGTGCAGGTCACAACTAGGTATGTGATACAATTCCACCATGCTTCACATCTGAGGTATTAGACCAATAAGGCCTCTTTCACAGTGGGATGTTGCGTTTGATGCGGCGTTAAGGTCGCATAACGTGCCCCTAATGCAATGCATTGAAAGACTATAACTTGGACGTTATAGTACATTCTTTAGCCCTGCGTTTGGTGTGCCGTTTTCGTCGCACAGTGATGGAACGAAAACGGCGCATGCGTTACATTTTTTTTTTAAAGAGTAACTGTCAGGCTGCAAAACCTCTATTCTCCTATGTTAAACAGTTTAGAAGGAAGCCAAAAAGGCAATACTGAAGTTAAAAATCTCTCTTACTATGATGTGTGGTGAACAGCAAGTCTCTTTATTCCCAAGCTCCTAAGGAGGACGCAGGCCGAATAACAGATACTGCAAAGCATTCTGGGGCTGCCTCTTCTCCCCACTGCAGTACCTTGGGTCATCCCCCTTCATTTCCCTATCACGCCCTAAGGCTGCTTTCTCAGTGAGACGTTACAGGCTCATGTTACAGCAGCTTGTAACAGCAGCCAGCACTGAAAAAATCACAGGGCATATGTTCCGTTAGAGTATACTGCATGAGTCCGCTATTGTTCCTAGCCACATGGCTAATTAATATTCACTTGCCAGTAGTGTTGTCCATTACGATCTTTTTTGTGAGTGTAATCATCAGGAAGCAGGGAGGATATGACATCACAATTGGCTTCATAGGAGACAGACAAACATGGAACCTGCCATGAGTTGTCAGGAGCATCATTCTCTGCAAATACTATATAAAAATTCTGTGAAATCCAAACGTGGACAGAGAAATGCATATGTAATGTAAGTACAGCTAATATTTAGCTACTGATATATGTGTTTTTTTTCTCTGAGTCCCTATACCTAACTGCTCCTCTTTAAAAAAAAAAACCTTACTGAGCATGTGCAACACACATAACTCAGCAAATGTATTGCTAAACGCACAGCATGCAGCACTTTCTAAATATTGCTACACGTTACACACAATGCAACGTGTGCACTGTGAATGTCACACAGACTTTGTATTGCTGTGCGTTAGTCTGCGTTATAACATTTTGTGATGTGCGACTTTAACGTCGCACTGTGAAAGAGGCCTAAAAGTCAGTCCCAGCACCCAAAAGGAAAAACAGCCAAATACAACCCACGTTATAAAGTTGTGTACATAGCATGAGGCTCCCAGTGGTCACAGGACTGGTCCAATCTTCAACTGCATAAAGTCGTCCTCCAGATAGCATCGGTATAAGATTGATGGTATATCATAAAATAATAAAAACTAGCCGTACTAAGTCTAGACCACTTTATTGAGGATAAATAAACCATAAAATCATAAGACATAAAAAGAGTACTCCCATGCATGGCCCAAAGTTATGAGCACCCCCCTTCCTTTTTTTTTTTTTTTTTTTTTTTTTTTTTTTGCTTAGAACAAATTAATTTGCAATTTAAGGGTTCTTATGGTATTTCAACTTTGTGAGGTAGCCCCAAGTGAAAGATTGAAATAGTGAGGTAGCCCCAATTGAAATGCCTTTGCTTTTTAAATATTGTGTAGAAACACTACTGGAATCCCAAGAACAGAGACCTTGCTGTCACAAAACATGTACTCACTGATACTTTTTCTGATGAATTTAGGTGCTCTAATGTAATTATTGTGGTTTCAATGTGTCAAAGACAGCCAAACTGGATAATACCTGGCTGACTTCTGCTCCAGTTGCATCTGCAGTCCACAGCAGGAGACTTTTTGCATATCTTCCATTTTCAAAATCTGTTGTCCAAAAAAATTAATATTTAATTATAGCTTTGAAAAGATTTAAACTGTCATGCACAACTACTAGTTTGTGAATAGACAACAGATTTCATTAGCAGTAATAGCATTTCTATGCTGAAGAAGACAACCAAACTTTCCAAACAACTTATCTGTGAAGGCTTCAACATACAATGATGATCTCCTGTGATCTTTCCTTAATTCTCTGTATGTGTTCTTACTGCCATGTGATGTCTACATTTTTCAAAATGTACACAACTGCATTTACACTTTACAAGTGAGTGACCCCCCTTTTCTCCCCACCAACAGAGCTTTCTGCTGGTGGGGTCTGATCGCTCCCCCAATGTTTGTTTTAGTTTTTTTTTGTAAATATATATTTTTTTAAATAAACGTATGTTTGTTTTATTTTAGCTAACCCTAAGCCAGCCTACGACAGTGATGGGCTGTCATAGGCTTCAGCCTATGAGAGCAATCGCTTTACTGCCTCCCAGAGGGGACAGCCATGTCACACGGCTGTCCCCAGTACAGCGCTGCTGTAGATCGCAGCGCTGTACAGTGTACATAGACATAGACGGCGGTATTCGCCGTCTAACAGTCTCCTAGAAGCGATTGCCGCTGGGAGACTGATGGCGGAACTGAGATCCGTCATCCATGCGGGGATGCGCACGTATGGGCGCGTGTGATCTCCTGCAAATTCACGCCCTGGGACTTGATGCCAGTTGGTGTTAGGCAGTCCTGGTACTGCCGCCTTGGTCATGCAGATTGACGTTAGGCACTCTTAGACAGGTTAAAGCCACTCCGAGCACCTTTCATGGGCATGCCTTTAAGACTCTGACTAGTACTGGAAAGTACTTAAAGATGCATTCCATTCTGTAGCTTGTTCTAAACCAAACAGTTTTTGTTCGATTTCAATTTAAAAATCGCGACTGCCATCTTGGCTGTTAAAACTTCAGGGTCACCCCTGGCTTCTCTGTTAGAGAAGTGCATCACTGAATGAAGCAGGAGGATGAAGTGACACGCATGGGCATAGCACGACTTTGTTGGAAGTCATCTGGCTTAAAGGCATGCCCATGAGAGGCGATCGGAGTCCCTTTAAATGTTATTATGCTGTTGTGCTTCTTTTAGAGCAGTGAAGAGTTCTGAGTTCAGGTCCTCTTTAAGAAGAAATACTTTGTTTAATAAATTACACTACGGACACTGACATCTGTACCAATACTGTACATATTGAATTGTATTGATGTATTGAGAAACTGAAAATGTTTCACTTGTATGTGAATTTACTTGGCTAAGGTGCTGTACTGCCCTTTCTCTGTCTACCCTTAATTGTCAGGTAAAATCAGTTTTTTAATTGGTGTTTAGGTGTTCACATGTCATGTCTGTCTTCATTTTTGTATTATCACCAAGTGAAGTGTATGCGGATGAAAAGGCGGTGTGTTAATTACCTTGTGATGAACTGTTTCACACACCTTTAGCCAATTTGTGAAAAAGAAGACTCATCATATACATGTTTGTTGTGACATGTTACACTTCAACTTTTATCACAATTGAAATCAACCCTTTTTTTTTATTTATTTAAAAAAAAATTGTTTTAGACTTCACTTAAAAAGGAACAGATAGCCAAACTATGCCAGGGGGCAAAAAAAAAACATATGTAAGTAGATAAGTACTTGCTGTACTTGCATAACAGATTTATTGCACTGTCCATGCTTTGATTTCAGAGATTTTTTATATAATGAATTTGGAGAATTCTTATCCCTGGCATGGGCCATCTTGGGTCCCTCCGGCTGAAGCCAATCGTGATGTCATTTCCTCCCTTACTCCCCTATGACATTCCCCCTCCTTCTCCTAGAGACTTGAATTTGGATTTAATGCCTATCAGTTACTCTTTAAGACTTTGGAATAAATACAGTACATTAGCTTGCTATATTACTATCTTACACTACAATAGCTTCATGGGCTGCACACCCATAATCTACCTGAGGCCTGGAACCCAATACAAAATGCTATCGCTAATCGCAATCGCTAGCGTTTTTAATGAGTGGTTTGTAAGCAAGTTCATGAGCGATTGCTGGTGATTTTGGTAGCGTTTTTAAAAAGTGTCATCTTTTTGCCAGCGATTGTGCAGCGATTAGCTTTTTTAATTCTGATTGGTCCTTTCAATTATTATTTTTTTTTACAGTGTGCAGTAATAAAAAAACCCTACCAAAATTGCTCTGTGTAGGTTTTGATGAGCTATTACGCCAGCGTTTATATACTTTACACTGCAGAAACGCGAACGTTAATCACAAAACGCAAAAAATGCTGCATGTCCTGTGTTTGTGATTTTGGTAATCGCAATGGCTCTAGTGGAATTTGGCCCATCCATTAACATTAGCTGAGCATTTAGGGAAATTGCTAGTGTTTTGAATCGCTCCCTAAAGGCTCACAAAATCGTTGTAGTGGGTTTGAGTCCTTAGTTGGAGAATGTTTAGTTATTAATGAAAGGGTTCCCTAGAACGTGGAGTCTGATACCTGCTGCATTTCCAAGTTGCATACATTTACATAAAATTAGCATGTCATTGACCATCCCTAATCATCACAAGTGAGAAAGAGAGACAATATTCTCACCTTCTCATTGAAATGAGTGCAAGCTTTTATGTGGCTTCTCCAAGTTAAATGGTTTTAATACTATTCAGTGTGAATACTGTGATGTGGCATGTGTCTATTGCATCTTTATAAATCACATGCCTGCTAATTTTTGGTCTGTGAATGTGATCTGATAGTTCTTTCTTAGCCTCCTTGGCAGTAATCCCGAGTTGGGGTCAGGGCTTTAAACTGCAACTAAGAGCGGTAATCCCGACCTCTGTTTGGGGTTGCCGCCGGAGGCTGTGTACAGAGTATAGCGCGCCACGGGTGGTTTTACATACCTCCCGGGGGATCCCGACGTCGGCCGCCATTCTTTTTCCTCTCTGGGGCTCTGCTTCCTGCTGGTGAGATTGCCTGCTCTCGTCATGACGACAGCCGGCAATTTCACTTCAGTGTTGCAGCGCCACCTGGAGGATGGAGGCATAACTGCAGCGCTGGAGCCAGGGAGGTGAGTGATTGAAAAACTGCTACAGATCTCCCTGGCAGCAGGATTTTTTCCAGGTTTTAGGGTCTGAAAGGGTGCAAAAAAAATTGCACCGCTTTTAGACCCTAAAATCCGGAAAGAATCATAACGCCAAGGGGGTTGATTAACTTTATAAATAGATCCCCACATCCCTATAGCTAGATGTTCCATCTAGTCCCAATTTCCATAGGCTGCATTTATGTTGTGTTTCCACTGCGTTTCCAATTTGGAAAACTGTATTCTTATTCACTTAAATGAGAATGCAATAAAATCGCTGAACTCCATTTTACCACAATATTTCAGAACTGTGCCGATTTTGGTTCAAATCTTATTTGAGTTACACACCTGCAGCAAACATGGCACTAGTGGAGGCAGACCAAGATCAGTGCATCTAAAATGCATGTTCAACTTACAGGTAACTGCCGTTGTTTATGAGGGAATTAAGATAGCAGCCTTTGTATTTCTCTTACTTTAAAGAGGAACTCCAGTGAAAATAATGTAATTAAAAAGTGCTTCATTTTTACAATAATTATGTATAAATGATTTAGTCAGTGTTTGCCCATTGTAAAATCTTTTAAATCCCTGATTTACATTTTGACATTTATCACGTGGTGACATTTTTACTGCTGGCAGGTGATGTAGTTGCTGCTTGCTTTTTTGGCAGTTGGAAACAGCTGTAAACAGCTATTTCCCACAATGCAACAAGGATCACAGACAGGAAACTGCCAGGACCATGGTCCTCAGAGTTTCTTGTGGGAGCGGTTTCACCACAATATCAGCCATACAGCGCCCCCTGATGATCCGTTTGTGAAAAGGAATAGATTTCTCATGTTAAAGGGGGTATCTGCTACTGATTGGGAGGAAGTTCAATTCTTGGTCACGGTTTCTCTTTAAGGTTCCCTTTAGAAAACAGCATCTAGCCAATACTGCAACTGTTACTTTTAATTACCCTATGTAAGTGTATTTATTACCCTGTGTAGGTGCCCTCAGTCAGGGCCGGCCTTAGTTTTCACAGCGCCCTGAGCGAATCCTGATTTTTGTGATCCGCCCCCCCTTTCATCCTCTTGGCATGTGCACACGCACGCACCCACAATTCACCTTCTCTCTTGAGTTACCTCCTAGGACAGTGGTTCCCAGTGGGACAGTTAGGGCCTACCCTTCATTTAGAATGATAGCACAGCACCAACAATTTGCACCACGTGTTATAGCCACAGTGCACCCCCACCCCCCCCCAAAAAAAAACACCCTCAGACTTAGTATAGGTTGGTAGCCAGGTATAGGTGTCCCCAGTGTAAGATCTCCTGTGTAGGTGCCCTCAGTATAGGAAGCCAAGCATAGGTGCCCCCAGTATAGTATGTCAGTTGAAGGTCTCCCCCCCCCCCCCCATAGGTAGCCAGGCGTAGGTCCCTCCAGTATAGGTAGCCAGGTGTTGGCGCCCTTAGTAAAGGTAGCCAGCTATAGGAGCCCCCAGTATAGTAAGTCAGGTGTAGGTGCCCTAGGTATAGGTAGCCAGCTATAAGTGCCCCCTTGGAAGCCGGCGCCCTGAGCGACCGCTCCGGTCGCTCAGGTTAAAGGCCGGGTATGCTGACAGTCTATCAGAAGCTGACATATAACAAATCACAACCCACACAGTAAGGGAAGTTTTAATGAGCAATAAAACAGTATGGCAGAAAATTAGAGAAAGCTAAAGTTACTTACCGTATTACCAACTGATCTCAAAAAGTAGAATGTTTTATGGCTCGGGTGGGCAGTGGTGGGCATCATCTACAGTATCTCACAAAAGTGAGTACACCTCTCACATTTTTTTTATCAGTATTTTATGATATCTTTTCATGGAGCAACATTGAAGATATAACACATTGGTACAATATAAAGTAGTCAGTGTACAGCTTGTATAACCGTGTAAATTTGCTTCTCCATCAGAATAACTCAAGGCAGTACACCCCTAAGTGAAATTGCCAAAATTCTGTCCACTTAGATATTTTCCCTCCCTGGGGTTATACTACTCATTAGTGTTACAAGGTCTCAGCTGTGAATGGGGAGCAGGTGTGTTACATTTGGTGTTATTGCTCTCATACTGTTCGCTCAAAGCCCAAAGTGGCAACTCATGGTAGAGAACTCTCTGAGACTTAAGAAAAAAAAAAAGAAAAATTCTTGCTTTACATAAAGATGACCTAGGCTATAAGAAGTTTGGTAGCAACACCCTAAAATTGAGCTGCACTTACTTGACTTGACGTCTGACTCAGCAGCCAAGGAAACAGCACACTCAGGAGGAGTCAGTTGAGAGGCAATCGCTGGTCTTCTTTCTTCTTCGGTCCCGTCCTTTTGCCTGCGATCCCCTTCTCCTCCTTGCCGCACTTCGCCCTGGGCACCCGCCCCGACCGGTACAAACAACGGTCCTGCAGCCCTCACCATGGTCAAACAAAGAAGTTCAGTGCACATGCTCAGGGTCATATCCAGAGGTTGTCTTTTGCACATAGACTTTTGAGTGCTGGCAGCATTGCTGCAGAGGTTAAAGAGGTAGGTGGTCAGCCTGTAAATTTTCAGACCATATGCCCCACATTGCATCAAACTGGTCTGCATGGTTGTCCTCCCAGAAGTAAGCCTCTTCTAAAGATGATGCACAAGAAAACCCGCAAACCGTTTACTTAAGACAAGCAGACTAAGAACATAGATTACTGGAACCATGTCATGTGGTCTGATGATACCAAAATAAACTTATTTGGTGCAGATGGTGTCAAACGTGTGATGGCAACAAGGCGAGGTGTACGAAGACAAGTGTGTCTTGCCTACAGTCAGGCATTGTGCTGGGCATGTCATAATTTGGAGCTGCATGAGTACTGCCTGCGCTGGGGAGCTACAGTTTGAGGGAACCATGAATGCCAGCATGCACTGTGACATGCTTAAGCAAAACATGAGCCCCCCTCCTTTCAGAAACTGCACTACAGGGCAGTATTTCAATATAACAACCCCGAACACACCTCCAAGATGATCATTACTTTACATTGTATTAAAGTGTCATGTCTTCAGTGTTGTTCCATGAAAAGATATAATAAAATATTTACAAAAATGTGAGACGTGTACTCACTTTTATGAGATACTGTAGATGCTTATTAAAACAATTGTGTCACTTTCTATGATTGTTTTCATGGTGCTGTGTGTAGTGGGACAAGATGCACAAATTGATCGCAGGCCCTGTTTGTGGTGTTTGTTTTGAGATCTGTTGTATTAGTTGTAGAGATCTTCAGCATTGTTTGTCTAAACGACCTCCTTAACCCCTTCAAGATCCAAGCAAATTTTGCGCTGTATCAGTGTAATTAGCAATTCTTGTTACATTCCCTGTCATATTTCTCTTCATTAAAGCCCGAGGAAGCGGTCTTGTTCCCCTCCTGTCTTTGAAATTCTTTACCTCTCATTTTTTATCTGTACCCATTATTAATTCATTGTACAGGGCTGCACAATACACCGATCAGCCACATAGTTAAAAATACTAACAGGTGACTTGAATAACACAGATTATTATGCTTGGCATCTGTCAAGGAGTGGGATGTGCTAAGCAACAAATGAACAGTCATTTTTTGAAGTGCTGAAAGCATGAAAATGGCCAAGGTTCTGAGCCACTCATAGGCAGACAAGCCACCTAGAGGTGCAAAGCATGCAAAAGCCGTCCCATCTGACCTGATATCACAAACCATCTTCTCTAGCAATGAAATTGTGAGATGTGATTAAATTGGTCAGGCAAAGGAGAGGTGGCCGTGGACATCTGTTGTGTTTGCTGTTAATGCTGACTTTGGAAATTGACCCATACATTTATAAGGTCCTGAGTTGAAAGATGATTTTAACATTTTTGTGGGGTCACAATAAAATCCTAAAAGAATATTACTCATTTTTAGAAGTGTTTTTTGTTTTATTTTACTCTTGCCATTTAGCCATTTTGAACTACAGAGTGACCCATGAATTAATCTGGACACTTGTGCAGCTATCTGCATGGAGATCCAGGTGGTAGATTGTGTATGCGAGTCTTATTTAGACTTGAGTTTATACTTGTGGGGACTGTCCCCAAAGTTAGGGGCTGGTGTTCACTACATATACTTAGTTCACTACACTACTTAGTTCATGCCTTCATCACATCCCGACTGGACTACTGTAATGCTCTCTACACTGTCCTTCCAAAAAAGGTCTTGTACCGCCTACAGCTGATACAGAATACTGCTGCCAGACTGCTAACCAACCAACCCCGTCACTGCACATAACGCCAGTCCTGCACTCCCTTCACTGGCTACCTATAGAATGGAGGGTCCTATTCAAGATCGGCCTACTAACCTTTAAATCCCTGAATAATCTGGGCCCTGGATACATGAAAGATATGTTGCAGCTGCGTAGCAATCCCCGCATTCTCAGATCCACAGGTTCTAATAATCTAGTCATACCCAGAGTCCACTTGGAAACTTTTGGTCCCAGAGCCTTCTGTCATGCTGCCCCTACGTTTTGGAACTCCCTACCTCAACAGATCAGGACAGCTCCATCCCTGGCCGTGTTTAAATCCAGACTGAAAACCCACCTGTTCAGTTTGGCATTTGCAGAATTATAACTTTTGTTGTGTGAATACTTCATCCTACTACCAATTACTGAATCTGAGAGAGCCTAAGCGCTTTGAGTCCTATGGGAGAAAAGCGCTATAGAAATGTTATTGTATTGTATTGTATTACATATAGGACCTCCTGGAAGAGAGTTTGTGGCACATTAGAATACTGTTGAATCTGGACTAATTGTTTCTCATGCTGATCTTCAGGTGTAAGGGCCTGTTCAGATCAGAAATGCGGATGGCCATGCGTGCGGGACGCGTGCGGACCGCAACGCGTACGAACGCATGGCCATCCGCGTTTGTGTGCGTTGCGTGGCTGATCCCATCACTGAAAAGTGAATGGGACAGCCACGCGTTTTTGCAAAATCTGCGTGCAGCATGCGTTCCCGGACCGCACAGGTCCGGAACGCATGCAGTGTGAACATCAGACATTGCACTCTATGCAATGTCTGATGTCGTGCGTTTTGGCCACCTGCACGCGTTTCCAAAACGCGGCTGGAAACGCGTGCAGTGTGAACGGGCCCTAAATGAGGACTGAGGCATGGCAGCAGTGGAAGGAAGTTTGGTAGCAGAGCTCTTTAACAGAAACCAACACGGCTGTGTAGGAGGATTAAAACTAGGCGAGGAACAGCCGAGCTCTGCTGTCAAGGTGTGGTTGCGCAACACAGTTTTATGAGCACAGGCACAAGACACACGGTAGTTAGTTATAGTACATCACAAGGTCTTTCCCAGGCCAAGATTTCAAAGCCGGCTGGGGCTTCAAGATGTGCTGTTCAAGCTCTTTTGGTTGCATAAATAATGCAGTAGGTACTACTTTAATTATTATATACTACCTGCATTATTGCTCTACATGTCACTGGTCCAAATTAGAACCAATGTAATAAGTGGCACTTGTGTCCACTACTTTAAGACACAGTGCGAAATGGTCCTTCTGTAGTGCATGCTGCAAGTATTATGTTTTAGTTAGTACACTTAATTTTATGTGCATTCCCTTTCCCTTAAAGGGACCCTGAGCAGTAAAAATAAACAAAATCGGTACTTGCCTGGGGCTTTCTCCAACCCACCGTAGGTCGGGAGCTCCCCCTGCGTTCTCCAGGCTCCTCTCCTGGTCCCGTTGCAGAATACACCACCGGCAACACCCGGGCCGAGTGTTGGAATGACACAGTCCTTATCGGTGACGCTACGCATCATCACGGCGGCCGGCATGACAGTACAGCACATGCCTGATTTAGAGTTGGAAAACCGCATATGCGCAGCACTGTCACGCCGGCCGCCGTGATGACGCGTAGCGTCACCGATAAAAGAGTGTCAGCCCGACACTCGGCCCAAGTGTCGTCGGTGGTGTATTTTGCAACGGGAACGGGAAAGGAGTCAGGAGGACACCGGGGGACCTCCCGACCTACAGTGGGCTGGAGAAAGCCCCAGGTAAGTACCAATTTTGTTTATTTTTACTGTTCAAGGTCCCTTTAAAGCAGCGGTCCTCAACCCTGTCCTCAAGGCCCACCAAAACTGCATGTTTTGTGGAAATCCACAAAGGTAGTTAATCAGCTCTGCTGAGACACTAATTACCTCACCTTTGCAGGTTTGTGGTTTCCTGCAAAACATGTACTGTTGGTGGGCCTTGAGGACAGGGTTGGGGAACTCTGCTTTAAAGGACAGCTGAGGTGACATGATGAGACAGATGTGTATGTATAGTGCCAAGCACACAAATAACTATGCTATGTTCCTTTTTTTGCTTTTTCTGCCTGAAAGAGTTAAAAATCAGGTATGCAAGTGACAGTTTCTATCCGGGTCGGACTTTGTCAGACTGTAGCATAGCCCTCATTGATAAGTAATTACAGCCATAAAATACTTTCCTGTCAGTAAATGGCTTCCTGGAGCAGGAAAGAGATAAAAGGGGTCAATAGTTCATAGATTTGAGCTCTGGCATACTTCAATAAGGGTGTCATTGAGCAGAGACAATGAAACGGTAAAAACTTAAAAACCAGATTTAAATATAAAATAAAACTGTGGGATATCTAAAACAGTCATTTTATGGAGAAGGAGGAATGACACAGCCCTTATCGGTGACGCTACGCATCAGGATAGATACAATTGTTTTTCTTATCTGTTTATTTTCACTTCGGATATCCTTTAGTTTCCATTTTTTGCCCATAGTAGTTTTTCTTATCTGCTGACTGAAATAATACAAAATATGTCTGGTGACACATAACCTTAATACACATTTGATAACACATTACTCACAAAAACTGTGCTATTAATACTGTTGATTAATATGCTCAAGAGTGATCTGTTATGTCATTTAGGAATACATAAAAACCCAATGGCTACATTTCATATATGATTAAATATGTGTTACAGTTAGCAAAGGCAATAAATGTTCATCACTTATAATTTGTGGATAAAATCTCCTAGGTTTTATGCATGTTGAATGTTTTTCTTATTTCTTAACTGAGGATCACTGCAGTTAAAAAAAACTTCTCATCAGCATGTTTTAACATCCAAATGTTCATTATATGTTACAAGGGTAATAGAACTGGGTAATAGAACTGGGGCCATTAAGAATCATTTAACATCTCTAATATACAACATGTCACACAATACTTGAGAAGATTTATAGATGATGACATAAAATGTGTGCTGGTAGTCTGATGTTATAGAACTGCTGATCCTTCTATCGCTTGCTTGTTTCATCTGTGTGTCCTTTGCTTGACTTTCACAAAAACAGATAAAGGCGTTTATCACTAGGAAGGCTAAGTTCATTAAATGATGGTGTAAAAAACAGAGATGATTGCATTCTGTAACAGACGATATCAAACAGGATAAAATAGATTGAAGTAACATAATCACACGACCAAGAAATCAGGAACCTAAAAAACAGCTAGGAAGTTAAGCAAAGTTTACTGTAAGTCAAATCTGGTTTGAATTGGGTTGCAGACCCAACCCTATTGGGTGGTTTGGTGGCAGGTTTAGTATTCACCAGCACGGGGGTGAAGCAGGTCATTTTGGCGTTGAGCGCTGAAGCTGTGTGCTGCTACAGCACTAATTCAAAGGTAATTCAGGGTTCTGGCAATCCCTGGACTCCAAATTACTTCTCCCTCCGAGTTCCTACGACTCAGAGTGGGAATAGTATTTAACGCCGCCGGGAATTTCAGCAGCAGGGCGAGCCGTCATTCTACTCACCCTGCGCCCAGCTCACCGGTGGCATTATAATACATACACCACAGGGGGTAATGAGTTGGGTGCAGGTAATGGGCTGTTAATTTGGATTGGAAATGAGTCTGTGAGCACCGTTATTTTGTGGTACCTCCAGAACACTGTTGGACACTCTCAGACATACAAAGGAAGGAGGAGAGGATCAGCGCTGCAAATAAGCTTTTATTTCCAAAGAAAGGCACTGTGAGATACACACATCAAAGTGAGCAAGTATTACACAATACGGTGCATAGAAGCTGTGCGATGGTGGTGTCTGCTGGGCACTAATAGCCTAACACTCTCGGACACCCTTAAAGAGAATCTGTATTGTTAAAATCACACAAAAGTAAACATACCAGTGCGTTAGGGAACATCTCCTATTACCCTCTGTCACAATTTCACCGCTCCCCGCCGCATTAAAAGTGGTTAAAAACAGTTTTTAAAAGTTTGTTTATAAACAAACAAAATGGCCACCAAAACAGGAAGTAGGTTGATGTACAGTATGTCCACACATAGAAAATACATCCATACACAAGCAGGCTGTATACACCCTTCCTTTTGAATCTCAAGAGATCATTTGTGTGTTTCTTTCCCCCTGCATCTCTCATGCACTGAAGTTTCAGGCTGCTCTTTTCTTCCTGCAAACAGCTTTGCCCTTGTCTGTAATTCCTCACTATGTGAAAGCCCAGCCAGCTCAGAGGACGATTTACCCAGCTTGTACAAGATAAGAGAGAAGAAAGAAGCTGCTCTAATCTAAATAATACACAGGCAGTGTGCATAGAGGGGACTGGAAGGGGGAGTTCATAGCAGAACCACAACACTGAAGAACTTGGCAGCCTTCCAGACACAGGCTGACAAGTCTGACAAGAGAGAGATAAGTTGATTTATTACAGAGACTGTGATAGTACAAAGTGCTGCAGTAAGCCAGAACACATTAGAATAGCTTTTGGAACTTGTAGGATGATAAAAAACAGGATGCAATTTTTGTTACGGAGTCTCTTTAAGCCTTCCTAACCACAACTGATCCCTCACACCTTGAATTTCTTGATGAATCAATAGATGAGGTTCAGGTGGAATATGTGTAGCAGCGTTTCTTTGGAGGTTACTATTGCTAATACAAAAAGAAAATAATTTCAGGCACATCTGCCCCTCATTTATTGCAGTCAGCCTGTGTTCATAAATCCGTTAGATGACAGGGTGATTTCTGTCATACTCATTCACACCTTCACCATTTGTGATAAATTAAACTTATTAAAATTAATAACTATACATCTGATCACAATGCACAATAATGTAAAAATGATGTAAATTGCTACCACATAAACTGAAGCTTCAAATGTAGCAAAACACATTTGGTTCACTGCCAAAACCGTTGGCCATGACTGTATCTGCCAAAGGTTAAGTAGATAGAACTGGGTAGCCTGTGTCAATTAACAGTAAGCTAAGCATAGGATATAGGACCCAGAACAAACAAAAAGATAAGTTAAAATTAGGATTTAATTCCTTACATTTAGGACAACTCAAAGTTGATAGACTTATGTTGCAGAAACTCCACTAAATCCCCTGTACACAAGTTGAACCAGCACTAAATCATTAGGAAAAAAAACAGACTCCTTTAATTAGTGATTAAAATAAAATCTTTTACCTCCAGACATAAATGCTAAGATTGCAATGAGGAATTTAAATTCTGCTTCAGCAATGATAACACAAGTAACTATACTGTAACCAAGCAGCTTGGTGGGGGAAGGGGATGACAACCCAAAACCACAAGGAAAGTATAGGGGACTAAGAGAGACCGAAAAGCCCTCCTACTAAAAAGCAAAGCTTAGTGTGGTTTGCCTTCTGAAAACAGAAGGAATTTACAATACTTCAGCTTTAGGTTTATATATGTGGTTACCAACAATGCACCGCTACTAAAATTGCTAATTATCTCTTTATGCACCTGGAGCCAGGCTAGCATCCAGAACCTCCCTAAGTCATAGAGCCATATCAATACCTGCACTGAGGAGGAGCAAAATAACGAAATAGGCTGTCTGCATGGGGGGTTGGTATGGCTCTCTAAAATTTCAAGCTATATGCTTGCTATACACCAGTGGTTCTGGATGCTAGCCTGGCTCCAGGGGCATAAAGACACAATGCATATTCAGTAGCGGTGCATTGTGAGTAACCACGGATATTCACTTAAAGCTGAATCATTGTAAAGTCCTTCTGTTTTAAGAAGGCAAACCAAAACAAGTAACCGTAGCATACATAGTACAACAGTGGAAGTTATCCCACTGATATGTTGCTGTTTGAACTTCCATATTGTATGTTTAAGGCACAGGGGTCCACATGCAATTCACTTTTTGTTCTGATTTTTTCTCCTAGGTGATATTTTCAAACTTGTCAATAAAATGCTTTTTATACTACCAGCAAGCAAATACTTACTTTTTGGTACTT
This sequence comes from Hyperolius riggenbachi, assembly GCF_040937935.1. Taxonomy (NCBI): domain Eukaryota; kingdom Metazoa; phylum Chordata; class Amphibia; order Anura; family Hyperoliidae; genus Hyperolius; species Hyperolius riggenbachi. Next base: position 259,215,071 of record NC_090650.1, read on the forward strand.
TTTTCATTGCAAAGTGCTGAAAAGTTATTTTAAATTGAAGATAAATTACCTCTTCATACAAAACTGAGGAGAAAATGTTAATTACATATGGGGGCCTGGTCTTTATCTACTTGTGGTGCAAGGGAACTGGTAAGGAATTGGGTGGACTCTACACCCCCTCCCTAAAATTGTCCTGGAGGATTGCCACAGTCTGTGGCTTGCCTTGCTGATTCAACACTATGCGCAATGTGGCATCAAGGTAGGAGACATATATGCTGAACCTGATGGTGCTCTCAACATGAAAGTTCCAAAATAAATGCTGCCTCTGGACAGATTCAATGCCATAGCATGACGGGGTACAATTGGGTGAAATGGTGTCAGATTGCTTAGCTGCAATAGTTATCTCACTGTCCAAATGAATGTGCATCAGTTTATTAACTGCAGCCATAACTGTAGTGTATATGCATGAAGCAAGCCAGTATAGTTACCAGTCCACTAATTCTGGATATAAAAGAAAGTCCTATGCCCAGTGGGTATGACTGACATCCATCACAGACTGCTCCAGCCAAGAGTTCTAGAGACACGGCTTGATATACAAGTTATCACTGTTTTCCCGCAGAATCCACTGAGTCACAAGATGACCGCGGATGTGCTGCTGTGAGGTCTGGCAGCCCAGGGGATGTAATGCATTGCGCCTGTGCAGTAGCACAGAACAAAACAGGCTCAGCTTTTTCCGCCAAGCCCATTTTGCTCTGTGCTACTGCACAGGCGAAAGCCATCTACGCCTGCGCAGTTCAGCCGAGGTCTGTTGATGCCCTTTGGTGGGTCCGAGTGCTGGAACGGCGAGGGGGATGGAGGAAGTCTCTGGGTTATCCAGAGGCTTTGCTCTACTTAGATAAGTACCCATTTGGTGAACTTTTTCTCTTCATGTACACTTTAAATTCAAACGAAACTGTAGCATTAACAACCTGCTAGCAAGGTGGCTGAACAAGGTGAAAGCTAGCTAATGGAGTTCATCCTGTGCACTCAGTAAGTTGAAAGACCACCACTTGAATCCAAAGACTGTAAATAGCCAGTTTCCTATTGTTAGGAAGGAATGAAACATCCTCAGTTATGAACAGATTTGAAAAACCTTTGGATGGCAACATTCACAATTACTGTTTATGAAGTAACACAGCAAGATCCAGAATCTGTGAGCATGAGAACATGTCTACAAGCCTTAGTGTGTGTCGCCATTTTGTCTGCATCTCAAGAAACAGTTTTAATTATCATATACTGTATGTATTGCAGCTATGCACCAACTCATGATGACTTTGATTCTATGATCGATGTGTTTATAGATATCTTAAGACATTTTACAAGACATTTTTGCCATTCCTCCATGCTACTGTCCCCGCAGAATCTCTCAGGAACACATAAATTGCATGTTTATGATTTTGAAGTTTTTATGGCATATATAGATGTGTGCCCTTTTACTGCCAGGAGAGTTCATATGTTCATTTTCACAAAATGGTATTTTGGTAGTATCACTAGACTAGCAGTCTGATTGTATAAGAACAACTCCTTGACAAGAAAATTATGTTTTGATTGGAGTGATTCACGGGATATAATACTCTAGAGGAAGGCTGCTATCCATAAGAAGCCCTTGTTGACTCACCAACTAAAGCTTTGTGTTTTCATTTTTGTGGCAGAGGCCAAATTATGAACCATTATCAGTATTGTTTTGTTTTCGTTGTAAAGAGATTTGTTGATTTGAATGCAGAAATGTTTTTCTTTTTGCTTGATCTAGATGTTTTCTTAAATGTAGAGGATGTCGCTGGTGTTGGAATCTAGTTTATTTGGTGTCTAAATGTTGATTTGTTGTGACTTTTAAAGCAATTGGCCTAGAAATATACTGCTGCATGTCCATTTTGGTTGATCAAAATAACAGTATTCTTTAACATGGTGTTTCTCTATTCAGTGTGACATGTCAGACAGGTCTGCTGCTCCGAATTCCTTTGCATGGCCAGTGCATCGGGAGACTTCAACTTGGCATCCTCAAGCAACCCTTCCAGTAATTGCATTCACTAGTAATGTACTTGATATCAGGGGTGTTATTTTTCTAAAGCTCTTTTGCAAACTGTTCTTCTCTAAGGACTTGTATCAGCATTGTGGTCCCACTCACATCACTGCTGTGCATATAAAATGTACATGCTGCACCTGAATTGTTTTGTGTCTTTACTGGAGGCTAAATACAAGGCAATAATTTCCCACAGTTAGTTTTGTGTGCAATTGCTAAGATGTAGTAGCTGTCAGTTTTGGAACATTATACTGAAATACCTGTAGCAAATAGAAAAGGACATTAGTCACCTTGCAAAAGCTTTGCTAAACAGGCTGACTTATTCTTTTCTAGCACCATAAAGGAATTTCATAGGAGTAATGTAACAAAAGCTCTGTATTTTGCATTGTTATTCAACCCCACAGTTAATTAACAAATGCACCAATTGCTGTATAACCAGTTGCAATAAGTAAAGGCAAACGACAAATACTTTGCACTACTGACATTCCAGTATATGCAAATTGCATGATTTTGGCAGTCCATCCAGTATAGCATCCAGTGCTTCACAGTATGTATGCAGTAGGGATTATAGTTTACCTGAGACAAAACAGCTAAAAGTATTCATACTTACATGGGGCTTCCTTCAGCTTCTTTTATGCCAGCATGTACTATGGATGCGCAGCCCAGCTGTACGCATGCCCCCATTACGCTTCCATCCCTGGGAAGGTTCTGCTCCTGCGCAGTACTACTGTGCAAGCACAGAATGCTTCCGGCGATGGGGGCCTACAAGAAGCCAGGCCGCACATGACAGTTCACGGCAACTGAGCAAAGAGACCGGGCCAGCCAACTTAGAATGGGAGTGTCCCAGGAGGAGGGAGCCCACGGCTGAAGGAAGCCCCAGGTAAGTATGAATGTTTTTAACTGTTTCTTAGGTTTCCTTTTAAAAGACTGATGTGGCCAAGAGAACCAATAAAAAATAAGTACATGTGCGCACAGCATGGTTTGGGACTTGATTTGAGTAGACACTGCTTCTGCTCAAAAGTATCCTGGTGTTCAGCTACTTATTGCAGACACTAACAGGTACCACCAACAGTTCTACACCCCTAACTGCTAGTACAGTGAGCTAAGCCAGCTACAGAGCCAGGGACCCATATGCAATACATTTTTCCCACGTTTTCTCCTAGGTGATTTTTTTAAATGTGTCAATAAGATGCCTTTTAATCCACCAGCCAGCAAGAAAAATACTAAGAATAATTTGGCTATGACCCCTTTATCTACCTTTTGGTACTTTTTCAAATGCAAAGTGCTAAAGAGTTATTTTAAATAGGAGATGAAAAATGGTCTCTTAGGAGAAAAAGTTCATTGCATATGGGCCAGGGAGTAATGGAGAAGCCTAAACATTTCACTTGCTAGAACTCCCAAGAAGATCCATCACAGCGTGAGCATACAGAAAAAGCCCATTATCATGGCCACATCTTCTAAGCACAGAACAGAGGTTACGGCATACCCTGCTTGGCAAATCATAATGGTGAGATCTCAGCAGTTCTCAAAGCAAGAGTCCTGTCCTTTGAAGTACACCTGAATTGTGTAAAAAATACTACAACATAAGTTGGATACATAATCAGAAACATAAACATAATTAGAAGTTTGAAGCCTCCAGCATGTGCATGGCTTTTTTTCCTTGGTGCATGAGCTATTTGTTCTGCCAGGCATGCACAAACCTTACTTATGCATGCTCCAGATACAACCACAGCTGTGACAAAAAGATTAATTAGGTATAAAGGGAACCTGTACTGGATCGGTTGGTTGTAGGAAACTCCGGGAAGCCTCTGGACCATCCTTCCTGAGGTAGGTATCAAACTTTTTTTTACTCACTTCACATGTGCTTTTAGTATTCTATGATGGGGATTATAGAGGGTGTTAATAATGACCTGGCTCCAACAGCAGTAAAGATTCTTAAAATATTGTTAATAGGTTTCCTTTGAGATCACAGCATTAGAGAGAACACAAGTATCCCATTGCATTTATTGCAATGGCCACATTGTTAGTACTTATTAGTGTCAATGCACCCTCCACCAACATCAAGCATCTTGACTGTGAGTACTCCTATATCACATACATAAGCACCAACAGGGACATAAGCCATATCTTAGCACCTGTGTGTTGTAACATGCTAGATATATGCAACCTTGGGACACTGATGCAACACATGTCCAAGGGCTAGAGTACAGCGTAAAACTGAGATCCACCCACTATTAGATAAGCACAAACCTCCATATGCTGTGAAACACAAGCTGCTGTTATTATTAGGCTAGGTTCACACTAGGGGCTTGATTCACTAAACTGTAATAACTCAAATATCACACCTTATGAAAAGATGTCACACCTTATCAAAGTTAACACGCCTTATCAGAGTAGCATAGCGAGTGCTACAAACGTATGCCTGCTAATTGGCAATGGCACTCGTCTTGCCCTGAGCCCCTGCGGGTTCGTAGCGCTCGCTATGCTACTCTGATAAGGCGTGTTAACTTTGATAAGGTGTGATATCTTTGATGATAAGGTGTGTTAACTTTGATAAGGTGTGATATATTTTCATAAGGTGTGATATCTTTGATAAGGTGTGATATCTTTGATAAGGTGCAATATTTGAGTTATCACGGTTTAGTGAATCAAGCCCAAGGTTCGCTGCCATGCATCTTGACCGAACAGGCAGTGGACTCAAAATGCGTAGACAGCAATGATTTTTTATGGCCCAGTTCACATCAATCTATTTGAACTGTGCCTGGTTTTATCCCTACTTTTTTCTGCAATAGTCAATCCTGACTAGAATTTCAAATTTCATTGATATTTACCCGGGGATTGGCATATATCTTTTCCCAATGATTTGCAGCACACCTCTCAAGCAATACAACATAGCCATGCAATATTGATTCAGTACTTCTCCAGCTAAAATATGTTCTAGTAAACACCAATCTAAGTGGATCACACAGCATATATAATCTGACACTCAGGCTGAACACTGCTTCCAATCATGTGCTTATAGCATTCGTGTACTTTAGCATATAAGCTCCCACAGTGATTGCTACCTCCAACCACTGTATACAGCTGTATTATGCCGAGCACCCTTCAGTTTTGTTGTTGTGGAGTGACTTCCTTGGCATGAGATACTTTCTTCACTGGTGATAGTGGGATGTGATAAACATAGAAAATGTATATAGCCACCTAATGTATATCGTATTTGCAACAAAGTGTTCTTCAGTGAAGCATGCCAGTGTGAGCAGTCTGGATGTCAGCTTTAATGTCCTGTCCTAAGATTTAATAGCAACTTGTATGGCACAGCATGTTGAGGTCTGTGCTTATCAAATAGTGTACTTACTCCTGTATATTGTTGCACTTAGAGAATGTATCATTATTAGTACAGCATTTATTCTGCCATACACTGTATCGTTGTCCAAGATTTGCCTGTATTTAGTGTTTTACAATGTACATGCACCAAGATATGATTTGTTGGCAGAAGTGTTCTGTAGTGTATGAGTTTTCACAGTCAAAGCTACAGTGAGGAAAAGGAGTATCGGCCTGGAGTGGAGTAGTCTAACCAGTCTCCAGATCTTAATCCAATAGAAAATCTGCGGAGGGAGCCTCAAAACCTTACTGACTTACAGAGCAACTGTAAAGAGTGGGCCAAAATCCTATCTGAGAAGAAACGTATCACTACACCTTAATATTATTATTATTATTTAGTATTTATATAGCGCCGACATATTACGCAGCGCTGTACAGTGTATATATATATCTTGTCACTAACTGTCCCTCAAAGGAGCTCACAATCTAATCCCTACCATTGCCATATGTCTATATTATGTAGTGTAAGTACTGTAGTCTAGGACCAATTTTTTTAGGTGAGCCAATTAACTTAGCCGTATGTTTTTGGAATGTGGGAGGAAACCGGAGTGCCCGGAGGAAACCCACGCAGACACGGAGAGAACATACAAACTCTTTGCAGATAGTGCCCTGGCTGGGATTCGAACCAGGGACCCAGCGCTGCAAGGCGAGAGAGCTAACCACTACGCCACCGTGCTAAACAAGGTAATTGTTTAGTGAACTAACACTTAAAATACTGATTGATGTGTGGTGATAAGTTTTCACTTGCCTTATTATCACCAGCATGTACTTTGTGAATTGAGACCATTGTTGTCTTTCTAAGATATGCAGGTAAAGTACTTTCTGCTTTTTGAATGCTGTGGTTTTAATGGCAAGCTAAAAAAAATGTTACGTTCAAATGGTCTTTAATGCTGTTTGAGCTGAGTATGCTTTCTTTACCCTTTACTTTGTACCTTTGTGTAATGATGAATAGGCTCTCCTTTGTGCAGCATGAGATAACTGATTGAAAAGGCATTATTTGTCAGGTTTTATTTTATGTTATTATAATATTGATCTTGGCCTGCTCAGGCAGTGCTACTGAAGCAGAACAGCGCACATCTGGGCTGGAGGCCCAAGGAGATGCTTTAGTCTTTGAAATGGCAGCAGAAAATAATTTTTTTTTTCTGAGACCAAAAGGCAAAAACACTTAGTAAATCAACAGAGAAATAACAGTATTAGAATTACAGGAGTACAAGAAAGGGCAGAAAGCCAGCAGCCAAATTCCTTCACAAATGGCCTACTGATACTTTAGATCAAGAAGAGTTTGCTCCTGTTTTTACTGTGTAGAGAGTTCACATGGGTGCTGCTAGCCTCCATCATCTGGTGCCCTTCTAAGACTCCTAATGGTATAGCTTGTAAATATAAACTTACCAACTGAAGACCTGGTGTTGCTCGTGTTTGTATTTGGTTGTTGTTGGGTCCAGCCACTGTATTTAACCTTGACACAAAGTCGGTCAATGATCAAGTTTTGGAGTCCTTGGTATCAATAATGTGCGAATGGAATCAGTTTAATTATTTCCATCGAAATCAATAAAATGGCTATTGGTGAAAGGTGTGTTTAATGGCAAAGGTGATGTTGATAGCGGCAGATATTGCCGGGGGAGGTGGTTCAGAGGCCGGTTAGAGTCAGTCATGCTTGAATTTGAATCTTTAAATTTCTCTAATGGAAACAATATTGCATTGGTTTATTAATGGGTTACTGTATTAGAATGTTTATGTTTTGTACAGGCAGAAGAGTACTAGAACATTTTAGATATTTGATTATGAATACAATATGCTTTCAAAAGCTTGAAAGAATGAAACTTTTATAATAATGTTCCTGAGTTCATCAGCTGCTTTGTGTCTCCTGACGGTAATTTGATATTGAATATTGCATGTTTTCATTAGTCAAATGTGCCAAATACACCACAAGGTGAATCTCTGCAGACGTTGTCAAAGTTGTGGTTGAGTAGAAAATCAATATAATATTTTCTGTAAAGGAAGATCTGCTAATCTTCATTGGTGTGGGTATATATGTTTGTGCTGCTTCATATACACCTATTTAACCCTCCTACGACCACGTCACGCCGGCGGGCATGAACGTGGCAGCAGCCCCAAGACCGCCTAATGCCAATTGTCATCAAGTGCTTAGGCAGGGATTTGCAGGAGATCACGCGTGCCGATGCGCGCACATCTCTGCTTGAATGATCGCCGCTAGGAGACTGTTAGACAGGGAAACCACAATCTATTTACATGGTACAGCGATGCGATCTACAGCAGCGCTGTACTGGGGACAGCCATGTATCACGGCTGTCCCCCTCTGAGGCAGGAGAGTGATCAGCTCTCATAGGCTGATGTCTATGACAGCCGATCACGCTGATTGGCTGGTGGGGGAGGGATAAAAAATAATAATAAAAATAGGTTTATTTAAAAAACAAACTAAAAAAAAAATAAAAAAATACACAAACAGCCCACAAACAGAAAGCTCTGTTGAAAGGGGCAGGAAAGGGGGTGGATCACTTGTGTTCTGAGTTGTACGGCCCTGCAGTGAGGCCTTAAAGCTGCAGTGGCCTAAATAGTAAAAAAAGGCATGGTCACTAGGGGGATGTAAGCCCACGGTCCTCAAGTGGTTAAATAAAATGCTAAAGGTTTGATCTTTACGTAAAATACTGTGTCAAAGACACAAAATTTAAAATATCTTATGTTAGTCTAAATTGTCCTTGGAGGTTTGAACAGACACAGATACACTGATCACTGTATTTATAGTCATTGTCACTAGAAAGCTGGTAAAAACTGACTAATTTACATGAAAGATACATACCGGTAGATGTGAATTATATATGTATGAATCTGAGCTCATCACACTTTATAGCTGCCACCTGTTTTTTTTAGCTATAGCAAGGAATGGAAATTGTGCCTAACATTCATCTTTGATGTTTGTGAAGTGCATTTATTTTAATTACATTAAGGAAACGTCACTTTAAACCTAAAAGTATTGGCACATTGACCACTTCACCTCCAAGGGTTTTTCCCCTTAAAAACCAGAGCAATTTTCACCTTTCAGCGCTGCGTCCATTCATCTGCCAATAACTTTATCAGTACTTATCACACTGAAATGGTCTGTACAATTAGGCTTTCTTTGGGTGGTACTTTTTGCTAAGAATTATTTTATTCTAAATGCATTTTAATAGGGATAAGAAGAAACAAATGAAAAAAAATCATTATTTTTCATACCGCCCATTATAGTTTTAAAATAATACATACTACTGTAATTAGAACCCACATGTTTTACTTGTCCATTTGTCCTGGCTATTGCAACATTTAAAACATTTCCCTAGTACAATGTATGGAGCCAATATTTTATTTGAATATAAAGGAGCATTTTTTCAGTTTTGTATCCATCACTAATTACAAGCCCGTAATTTAAAAAGTAACAGTAATATACCCTCTTGACATACATATTAAAAAAACTCCAGTCCCTAAGGTAACTGTATTTTTTTTAATTGTATATTTTTTTTCACAAAAGTCTTATTTGTGTAACTGTGGGAGGTAAGGGGTTAGTTTTAAATGTAAATATAGGTCTTTAAAAAAAAAAGTGTGTAGGTGTAATTTCACTATTTGGCCACAAGATGTCCTCATGCATAACTTGTGTGTACTATTAGTATGTAAACAGGAAGTAATGCATTGACATTTAAGTATCAGCTTTTGTAAATGACGCAGGCATCACTTTGATGTCAGCAATCTTTTACAAGGGGACTTAGATCAATGAATGGAAACTGCATTCCATTCATTGATCTCCTTTTTAAAGATTGACGGCAAGAACAAGTGGAAGTGCACAGCGGCAAGGGACGTAGTACCTACGTCCCTGCGAGGTGAAGAGGGATCTTGCAGAGACGTAGATACTTGTCCTGGGGGAAAGCAAGTGGTTTAAGAGAGCCACCAACTTAAATAATTAGATGGATCTGAATTATTTTGCTTTTGTGCACCAACTCCTGAATGAATAAATTGTACTAACCTACTAAACTTTTGGTTTGCCCCCTACTTTCTACTCTTTCTAGAGAATTAAAGGGTGGGACAATTTAGAGGCAGTTTTCTTTGTACATTGTCCCCAACATGTTGCTACTGCAGGGGGAAGTTTACAAGCTGTAGATGAGTGCTGTGGTGAACTAAACAAAGATGGCTGTTGTAAACACTGCTGCACCCTGCTTCACCTGCTGATATTGTTACCACTAGTCACTAGCAGATGGCTCTATATTTACAATGCATCTGCAGTTCCCAGTTTCAACACAAGATGGAGTTTCTCAGTTCGGACATCTGTATCTGATCATTAGGTGTTTCCTTGCAGTCAATTACCTGGACTTCCTATTTAGGACTGTCGCACCCCTTGCAATATTTCCAGATTTTCATTTAGCGTGGCTTCTGTTGCTGGCTCACTTCTCTGTATTCTGCTCTGTACTCGATTATCCTGACCTGTTTGTGTATGACTATGGCTTGCTTCCTGGCCTTGCTCCTGTAGTGGCTGGAAAGTGTAATGGTTAAGGGCTCTGCCTCTGACGCCGGAGACCTTTAAAATCTTGGCTCTTCCTGCTAGGGATTAGCTCCAGAACAAATCTGGATGAAATCCGAATGAGTTTAATTTGGATTTCATCCTCCTAATTAGTGCAGCAGAGCGGGTGTGTGCAGGGGGTTAAACTTACCCAGAAGCCCGCTTCTTTAACCCGTCCCACGGCGCATCCCAAGCCGCGTCACCTGACTACTACACTTCCTCCTTCAACCTAGAAGGATGATTTGTTTGTAGTCACATGACCGTGGCTTGGAATGTAGCGTGGGATGCACCCTGAGATGGGTTAAAGAAGAAGGCTGCTGAGTAAGTTTAACCCCCTCTCTCCCCCCCCCCCCCCCCGCACCCACCCACTCAGCTGCACTAAATAGGAGAATGAAATCAGAATGAAACTCATTCTGATTTCATCCGAATTTGATCCAGAGCTTATCCCTACTTCCTGCTCAGTAAGCCAGAACCTGCTCAGCAAGGAGTCTCAGGCCCAGTGCACACCGAGCGGTTTTAGCAGCGATCTGCCAGCCGCATCCGCCTGTGAAACCGCTTGGCTAATGTATTTCAATGGGATGGTGCACACCAGCGGTTTGAGGTTTTTTCGAAACCGCAAACGTGCCTCCTGCTGCACGTTTGCGGTTTGCAGAAGCTTTTCGTCCTCAATGTAAAGTATAGGAAAAACGCAAACCTCTGTGGAAAACGCTACATCAGAGCGGTTTTCCAGGCGTTTTTGTTACAGAAGCTGTTCAGTAACCGCTTTTACTGTAACAGTATTTGTAATCTGCTACACAAAAATGCTCCCAAAAACGCTAGGCATGTTTAGAAAACGTCTCTAAACATGCCTAGAATCGCTCTGAAATAAGCTCCAAAAACCACTAGCGTTTTGAGGATCTGCTAGCGGTTTTGGTGTGCACTGGGCCTAAGAGCCTAGTGGCTGCAACTTAATCGCTTTGAGTCCACCAGGAGAAAAGTGCAATATAAAAGTTATCTGTCTAGTCTTTTCTGTTATCTGATCTTGTACCACAATTACCTGAGTATTGTAAAATTGTATATTTTGTATACAGTTAGCTGGTCTGTGGACTGTGTTTGTAGGAGAGCTTGCTTGTTTTTACTTGTATGTACTGTATATATAGCATGTTTAATTAAAAAGCACAATTTTATTTCTTATTTGTGTGCAAACTTTTGTACAAGCTGCCAAAAATTATCACCAGAGACACCGTCTGTGGGAAGCATAACTATGGTGCTTCCCAGATACACTGTGAATTTAAAGATCTCAGCAGCACCTGAATTCTTTTTTTTTTAACAAATAATTTTTATTGATTTTTGTAAAGCAATACAAGCACACTATAAACAGTTAGTAACCCTTCCCACCCCAACCACCCTCATCCTTCACGGTTCCCCTCTACACGGCCAGACATCAACAACATTTCTCAGTGTGACTTATTAATCTCTTATATCATAATTATTATTATTATTAATTTATAAAGCGCCAACATATTCTGTGGTGCTGTACAAAGTAAGAAACAAACAGGGGGTACATTATACAGGCAATGGTGTACACCAATATACAAGATAAATAATTAGTGACAAAATACAAAAGATACAAAATACAGAATGCAAAATATAGAATTGGTAATGACAGTGATAAAAGTAACATGATGAATAAAATGTATAATGATTTCCAAGACACAAAAAGGGAGAGAGCCCTGCCCTTGCGAGCTTACAGTCTAAAGGAAATGGGGGGGGGGGGACAAGAGGAGGGGTAGTATGCAACAAATATATAGAGGCAGTGTGTTTTAGGATACCTAGTAGGAGTGCAATTTGGTCTTAGGACAAAAGGAAGTGGCCTAAGGTAGCGCATATGCTTGTCGGAACAAATGAGTTTTTAGCGAGCGTTTATAGGTAACAAAGGTTGGTGAGTGACAGATGTGTTGTGGGAGGGCATTCCAGAGGCGGGGTGAAGCGCATGCAAAATCTTGTAAACGTGAATGTGAGGAGGTGATTCTAGAGGAGGACAGCAGAAGATCATGTGCCGATCTGAGATTGCGATTAGGTTTGTATCTGGAAATTGGTGATGATATGTACCAGGGAGAGAGATTGTGGAGAGCTTTGTAGGTTAGGGTTAGGAGTTTGAACTGGATTCTCTGTTTAATTGGCAGCCAGTGAAGAGCTTGACAAAGAGGGTCAGCAGAGGAAGATTGAGACGAAAGATGGATGAGACGAGCAGCGGAGTTCAGTACCGACTGGAGCGGGTCCAGTCTGTTAGAAGGTAGTCCACAAAGTAGTATGTGGCAGTAGTCCAGACGAGAAATTATAAGAGCATGTATTAACATTTTCGTTGTGTCTTGAGTGAGAAAAAGACGGATGCGAGATATGTTTTTGAGTTGGAGATGGCAGGAGCTGGTTATGGAGTGAACATGAGGAATAAAAGAGAGAAGAGTCGAATATTACCCCCAAGCACTGAGCTTTGGGAACTGAAGTTATGGGAGTGTTATTAACATTTATTGTTACTTCAGGCAGAGAGGTGGACAGAGACAGTGAAAAAATTATTAATTCTGTTTTACTCATATAACGTTTTAGGAAGCGAGAGGACATGAAGGAAGATCTAGCAAACAAGCAGTCAGGAACACATTTGAGGAGGGAGTTAAGGTCTGGGGCAGAGAGGTACAGTTGTGAATCATCTGCATACAGGTGGTATTGAAACCCGAATGAGTTGATTAAGTCACCAAGACCGTGCATGTAGGTGAAAAGAGGAGGGGACCAAGGACAGAGCCTTGAGGAACCCCGACAGACAAAGCATGAGGAGAAGAGATCTGATCTGAGTAGGACCTTCAAGAGAGGTATGAAGATAACCATGTGAGAGCAAGGTCCTTTATTCCTACATTTGAAAGTATTTGTAAGAGTAAGGTGTGGTCGACAGTATCAAATGCTGATGACAGGTCAAGAAGGATGAGTATGGAAAATTGACCTTTGGATTTAGCTGTAAGAAGGTCATTGGCCACTTTGGTAAGGACCGTTTCTGTGGAGGGTTTAGAGCGAAAGCCAGACTGGAACTGATCGAGTAGGGAGTTAGCAGATAAATAATGGCTCAATTCTGCATGTATATGGTGTTCAAGTAGTTTAGATGCAAATGGGAGAAGTGACACTGGGCCGTAGTTGGCGAGTGTGGTAGGATCTAGAGATGGTTTTTAAGTAGTGGTGGCACAACAGCCTTTTTGAGTGGGGACAGAAAGATGCCTGTGGAGAGGGACATGTTAAATAGCGATGTTAGTGCAGGCATGAGAGATGAGGATAGCTGCGGAATGAAATGGGAGGGAATAGGATCCAAAGAACAGGTGGTTAGATTAGCTTTGGAAATTATAGAGGAGAGAGAATGTTCAGAGAGTGGAGAGAAGCAGTTAAGAGAGCAGTCAATGAGAGGTGTGGAGGTGGGATTTGAGGGCTGCATGGAGAATTCACTTTGGATTTTGTCAATTTTATCAGTGAAGTATCTTGCAAATTCTTCAGCTGATAAGCGAGATGAAGGAGGAGGGAGATGGAGAACGGAGTTAAAGGATACCCGAACTGACACGTGACATGATGAGATAGACATGTGTATGTACAGTGCCTAGCACACAAATAACTATGCTGTGTTCCTTTTTTTCTTTCTCTGCCTGGAAGAGTTAAATATCAGGTATGCAAGTGGCTGACTCAGTCCTGACTCAGACAGGAAGTGACTACAGTGTGACCCTCACTGATAAGAAATTCCAACTATAAAACATTTTCCTAGCAGAAAATGGCTTCTGAGAGCAAGAAAGAGGTAAAAAAGGGGAATTTCTTATCAGTGAGGGTCACACTGAAGTCACTTCCTGTCAGGACTAAGTCAGCCACTTGCATACCCGATATTTAACTCTTTCAGGCAGAGAAAGAAAAAAAAGGAACACAGCATAGTTATTTGTGTGCTAGGCACTGTACATACACATGTCTATCTCATCATGTCACATGTCAGTTCGGGTATCCTTTAAAGGTGCTGAACAAGCATTTTGGATTGTGTAAAATGGCTGATATTAGGGAAGAAAAATAGGACTGTTTTGCCACAGACAATACGTTTCTGAAGTTGTTCAAGGCTATTTTATATGAGATGAAGTCCTCACTTGTGTTACTTTTCTTCCAACGCCGTTCAGCTGCTCTAGTCTAGACCTTCTTTTTAACTGTTTAGTGGCTTTGCTCATCTGGGGTTGGTGACTGACACAGTGAGGGCAGACATTGACGAGGGGGGGGCGAAGTCATCCATGACTTTTGTAATGGAGCTGTTGTAGTGTATAGCAGCTGAGTCTGGGTCAGTGAAGGATTGTGTGAGGAGAGGTGCCAGGGTATCAGAGACAGTTTGAATGTATAGTTTCTTCGAGTATGTGAGCGTGCTTGTGCCAGGGTGGTAGGAAAAGGGGAGGAGAGAGAGAAGTTAAGTAGGTTATGGTCAGAGAGTGGTAGTGGATCATTAGTAAAGTCAGTGACAGAACAGATACGAGTGAATACGAGGTCAAGTATATGGCCATCAGTGTGGGTTGAGGTAGAGGACCACTGAGACAAGCCATAGGAGGAAGTGAGTGATAGAAGTTTGTCGGAGACAGTGTTGTCGGTGTCAACAGGAATGTTAAAATCACCCATGATGATGGTAGGGATGTCAGAGGACAGGAACTGGAGAAGCCAGGCAGAGAAATTATCTAAGAAAACAGAAGCAGGGCCTGGAGGGCGGTAAATCACTGCAATTTGGAGGTTAGAGGGAGAGTATAGTCAGACTGCTTGGACTTCAAAGGATGGCAGAGAGAGAGAAGGAATAGAAGTGAGAGGCTTGAAGGAGCATTTATCTGAGAGGAGAATGCCCACACCACCACCATGTTTATTCCCACTTCTAGGAGTGTGGCTAAAGTGGAAACCTCCACAGGAGAGGGCGGCAGGGGAGACTGTGTCAGAAGGGGTCAGCCAGGTTTCAGTGATCCCAAAGAATGTGAAAGCATTGGAAATGAAAAGATCATGGATGAAGGGCAGTTAGTTGCAGACTGAGCGGGCATTCCAGAGGGCAGCCGAGATAGGAGGGGATGTAGGGGGAAGGAGTGGTATATTGATAAGGTTACGGCAAGAGGGAGGGGAATATGATATGTTGCAAACAGTGTGATTAGCAGGGAGGAGTGGGGGTCCAGGGTTAGGTGAAATGTCCCCAGCAGCAAGGAGGAGGAGTAGGCAGACAGAGCGGAGCAGAGGGTGAGGTGTAGACTTATATTTAGATACAGTGTGACAAGGAAGGTGAGGTTGTAAGTACAAGAAAATCTCATGAGAAGCAAGCTGTGGAGTGGATAGGAGGGATGATGAAATGTAGAGCATATTGCTGACAGCAGGTGGATGTAGTGTGTGAAGAGATTTGAGGATGGCTGGGGAGAGCAGGCAGATAGTAAACACCAGATTAAACATTTTTGCAACTAACCAGAGAAGCAGAGTTTGTGTCAGTTCCTTCTGTTCCCTTCTGGTTCAATTCTGGTCTAATTCTCGGCTTTGTATTTTCATTACACTTAGTTACATCATAATCAATACCTTGCTCTTTAAGATGTTCAATCCATGGAGTCCAGATGCTGTCGAATTTGAGAGGATATTTCCTTTGAATATATGTTAGTTTATAGAATGGTAGGGCCGTATTTATCACTTTTACCCGTTCTGCTATTGTTGGAGCAATCGGTCGCAGCCACTGTAATATAATAGTTTTCCTGGCAAAGTAGCACAGCAGATCCCATAATATCATTAATCTTTTATTGGGGGCTATGTCTCCTGCTATTCCCAATAGGTGAGTCTTAGGCTAATGGTAATGGGTCTCTCAAAGATTTTCTGAAGGAAGGTATTAATTTGGGTCCAATAATTTTGTAAGTGGGGACACAATCGCACCATATTAATAAAGTCTGCAGAGACTTGACCACATCTAGGGCAGCTATCAGATCTATCTAGGTACATACGTGCCAGTCGTATGGGAGTATAGTAGATTCTATAGATAAATTTTAGTTGAATGAGCCTGTCCTTAATAGAAATAAGATATGAACCAGTATCTTCCAACAGGTCCCTCCATTCAGAGTCCTCAAGATCGGGTACATCCGCACACCATTCCTGGAAGGCCTTATTAACTCTGAAGGATACAATGTTTATAAGGGTTGAATATATGGCTGAGATGGGGGCTTCCAAAAATTTTTGTAATAGTAGTGCCTCCAGTGGGTCTGATTTAAGTGTGATAGGTCTGGGGAATTGGGAATTGGCAGCATGCCTTATTTGTAGGTATCTGAAGAACATTTTATTAGTCAATGAAAACGCTTGTTTTAGGTCATCAAACGAGGATAGCTGACCATCTGTGATTATATGTTTAACCCATTTAATTCCAAATCTTGCCCATAAAATGGAGTCAGGAATATGTTGGAAGTGTTGTAGTTGCGGGTTGCACCAAAGGAGAGTAAATGGTGAATACACATCTGTGTACATTTTTTCCTTGCAACTTCCAACACTTTGATAGTAAGGACCATGGGCCTAGGAAAGTCAGCATATGCTTTAGCTCCTCTGAATGGCAGGAGGGAGAGTGCTTCTAAAGAACCCACTATTGCTGCTTCCAGCATAGAGGCTGTGTTCCTGAAATCCTGGGCAAACCACCACCTAGTCGTTACCATTGCAGACGCCCAGAAGTATAGTTTAAAGTTTAGGAGAGCCATACCTCCAAGAGAAGTAGGAAGTTGCAGAGTATTAAGAGCTATTCGGGGCATACCGCCTGCCCATAGGAATTTAATTAGTATTGTATTGATCTTTTGGAAGGTAGAATTAGGAATCCAAACAGGTGTTTGCCTAAAAACATAGGTGAATCATGGTAGATATAAGATTTTAATCAGGTTAGATCTTCCCATGACAATTAATGGTAGAGTAGCCCCGGTTTGGCAGTGTTTATTCAAGGAGTCAATAATTGGGTTAAGATTGATTTTGAGGAAGTCAGTAAGTGGATATTTAATGTGTATGCCAAGATATTTGAATGTGGACACCCATTGCAGTGAAGTGGTGGTCACTTCCCTTTGGGCCTTTGGATCTATGGGAAAGAGTGAGGATTTCTCCCAGTTGATTTTAAGCTCTGAATAACTACCAAATTTGTCTATGACAGCGAGCAGAGTTGTCAGTGAATCATTGGCATTCCCCAAGAAGAGAAGATCATCCTCATAAAGAGCGATTTTTTTCAGTGAGGTTACCAATTTGTAGTCTCTGAATGGCTTCTGTAGTTCGGATTACGGTTGCCAATGGCTCTATAGCTAAGGCAAAGAGGAATGGGGATAATGGGCAGCCTTGTCTTGTGCCCCTATGTAGGTTGAATGCATCAGACATCATCCTGTTAGTAAGAACTCTCGCTCTGGGAGTGGCGTACAGTGATTTGGACCTATGCCAAAGTGTTGTAACACTAACCATAGGTAGGGCCACTCCACAGAGTCGAAAGCCTTCTCTGAATCAAGTGAGGCTACCACTCTGTGACCTGAGTTATCATGTCTGGCAGAAAGATTAATGTATATGTGTGAGGACGCGGAAGAGCCGCCGCCATGATCCGGCGGCAGGCGGCTCTTTCCGCGTCCAGACGCGTGCCACACACGGAGAGGCAGCCGCCTCCCCTCTGCATGAGGCGGCTGTCTCCGGGCAAGAGTCGGCAGGGCACGCAGAAACCGCCGCGTAGGACGCGGCGGTCGCTGCCCATAACCCCGCTGCGGAGACACCGCAGAGCGGGGCAGCTGTAGCTGGGACATGTAGTCCCTCAGGAGTTAGAGTGACGCGCGCGCGCACTCAAGACATAATTTGACTCCCTGAGGGGAGTCAGCTGACCAGGCTGGTCAGCTGACTCCAGCACCTATCCCTATTGGTCCAGCACTTAGGGAGGTGCCGAAAGGCACATAGGTACATATATTGCTGGCTGTTCATTTGTTCCTTGTCTGGCGTTGCGTTCACATACGTGGGAGCACCCAGATCCGTTAGTCAGATCCGTTAGTGTGCCGGGACCAGCTGGAGCTGTAATCCTACACTAAGCTAGATTTGTTGATAGCTTAAAGTACTAGTTTGATTGTGTTTATCTGTTATGACCTTTGCCTGCCTCGACTATCCTTCTGAACTCTGACCTTGTACCTCGTTATATCTGACACTCCGTTGCTGAACCTTGCCTATACCTTGACTCCGCCTCTGCCTCCTGATTTTGTACCCCGATATATCTGATACCCCGTTGCCGAACCCTGCCTGTACTTTGACTCTGCCTTTCGTCTACTGATCTTGTACCTTATCTGTCTGTGTGTTTACGACTTGGCTTGCCCGACCTCGAGAACCGACCTCACGATTGGAGGCGGTTCCTTGTCCCGTTAGTGACACTTGCGCCTGCGTGTCACTTTCGGACTTTCCTTCCCACTGTCAGTCTGACTCCTCCCGTCTTGGAGAGCTCAGACCTGTGGAAGGAATCTGTGCGGTTCTCTTTGCTGCACTGAGGCTTGTCCTCTGTATTACTGTTGCACCAATCACAACACTCTACTCAAGTGACCAGAGGTTAGCTAGTATATTGGATTATCGGTGATACTGCAGATCACATATAATCTGATATACGTCTGTATTTCCCGTGATACTGCAGTTCACCGGTAATCAGACCTCTCTGTGCTTCACCGAGCGTTACAATATGCGTCTGAGGTTAATATCCGTTCCTCGTCCAGACATGAAACCCGTTTGGTCGGATGTATCAGAGTGTTTAATAGTGGTTTGAGTCTGGTGGCTAGTATTTTGGCTAATAGCTTCGCATCCATGTTTATTAAAGAAATCGGCTGATAGGACGAGCAAAGCAACAGATCTCTTCCCTTCTTGGGGATCACCACAATCAGTGCCTCTTGCATAGAATGAGGTAGGGACTGCACGCCGTCAGAGTCCCGCAACAATCCATGGATATAAGGGGTGAGTATCTTGAAGTGCTGCTTATAGACTACGCCCCCACGGTAACCATCCCGGCAATTGTCTCTGACAGGGGGATTACCTTAAATACTGCTGAGGAAATTAATAAGGAATTCGCAAAATATTATGCCAACCTTTATGCCACCAAGTGTAATGCCCCAGCAGATGAAATTCATGATTATCTTTCCAATATTCCACTGCCAAAACTTTCCACAGAACAACGGGAATCTTTAGAGAAACCAATTACTATAGACGAGGTGGCTAATGCTGTAGCTGCACTGCAATCTAATAAGACCCCGGGATTGGACGGTATGCCGTCGGAGTTCTATAAGCACCTCAATTCTTAAATGTTTTTTTATTAACACAAACATAGTGCAGTGACAAGTGTATAACAAAACGCAGTTTATGTAGGGTTTAGGGTGAGGCAGCACATTGTTTGCTTTGCTTATGTCATTTTGGAGTTGATTTGCTTAGGCTGGAGAACAAAGTGATTTTGTACACCTGCAGTAGATTGTTTGACACATGTCACCTGTCGCCTGCAATTATAATTTGTGATTTTATTGAGTGATAGTCTGTACAAGAATTTTTGCTGCTTCTCACTTGACTCTGCTTGGGGAAAAAGTGATCAGCTGTGTTAGATTCATCTGGTTGATTGCTATTTCTTTGTACCAATATTGCCCTGTTCCTCATCTCTCTTCCCCCTTTACAAGGCAATATGGGCCCTATTCACTTCACTTTTCTCCTAAATTATGTTTTCATCTTCTGTTTAAAATAACTTTTCCAGACTATGCCTCTACAAAAATTACAAAAAGGTAGGTGAAAAAGTACTGTCAAAATAATCTAAGTATTTTCTTGCTTGCTGGTGGCTTGAAAATGATTTTGTTGATAAGATGTAAAAATGTCACCTGCGAGAAAAAAAAAGTGAATGGAATAAGGGCCTACATGCTGCTTGGTTGCAAGCCGAGGAAGCATGTTTATATGGGCATTGTTGGAAAACGGTCATCTAAAATAATCAAAAAAAGATCATTTTAGACAGCAGAAGTGTACCTGCCTTTAGTCACATAGATCTGATACACTGCTAAAGCTCTCTCCAGGACACGTAAAAAGACAACCGATAAAGCTGTGTAACTTGACTGGATTCCATATCAAATATTTATGTGTTAACATTTTGTTACATAAAAATCATAATTTAAAACAATACTGTAGTTTGTAAACTATTGAATATATTTTTACAATTGACTATAAAATGTTAAACTCACAAATAATGCAATGTAATTTAACACTTTGTAAAATGTTAAAAATGTATTATTAGAGTTGCCTTGAACTCAGCATAGTTTTCCCCATTTTAGATAAGGAAGTCAAAGTTGAGACTTATGCTGGGCAGTTTTTGTAGTTTTTATCTCTGCTGGCCAACTTTCTCTTTACTTTCTGTCTTTTGACATCCTACACTCTGTTGTGAACTGATTTCACCATCACTGTACTGCATTTTAAAAACGATAATTTCAATTCTTTTGAAGAGAATTCTCTACAGAAGATTTTCTAAAGAGTATTGAAAGAATGTACTTCAAACAAATAAGACGGCATGTTTGACTCATAGCAGGAGCCTGTGTGTCAGTAAACAGGAGGTGAGAGGATAGCTTTCCTATCAGAACCTTGGCTTTCACTGAACAGGAAGTGAGAGGAAACTTTTCCAATTAGAGCCCTGGGTGTCACTAAACAGGAAGTGAGACAAAAGTTTTCCAATTAGAGCCCTGGGTGTCAATGAACAGGAAGTGAGATGAAAGCTTTTCAATTAGAGCCCTGGGTGTCAATAAACAGGAAGTGAGATGAAAGCTTTCCAATTAGAGCCCTGGGTGTCAATGAACAGGAAGTGAGGCATACGCTTTACAAAAAGCAGTGAAAACCTTACAGATTTCTATCCATTCCTCAATTTGACCAAAAATAAAAGGTTATTTGAAGTTCCACTTTAACCAGTCGTATACTAGCACAAAACCCATACAATGTGTTGCAAACAAAACAAATTTCAGTAAGGGCTGGTGCACACCAAAACCCGCTAGCAGATCCGCAAAATGCTAGCAGATTTTTAAACGCTTTTTTTTATTTTTATGAGGCGTTTTGCTAGCGTTTTGCGGATTGCTGCAGCGGATTTCAGTATAGTAGATTTCATATATTGTTACAGTAAAGTTGTTACTGAACAGCTTCTGTAACAAAAACGCCTGCAAAACCGCTCTGAACAGGCGTTTTTCAGAGCGGTTTGCGTTTTTCCTATACTTAACATTGAGGCAGAAACGCACCCGCAATCCAAAAAATGCCTCACCCAGGCATTTTTCGTTTCTGCAAAACGCCTGCCGCTCTGGTGTGCACCACCCCATTGAGATACATTGACCAAGCAGATCCGCAGCCGCAAGCGGATCTGAAAACGCCTAAAAAGCCGCTCGGTGTGCACCAGCCCTAAGTGTCTGGTGCCATTAAAACCTGTTTTCACTCTTATTTTAAAGGGGTTCTGTGGGGGTTTCTGAGGAGAAAAACTGCCACTTACCTGGGGCTTCTATCAGCCCCCTGCAGCGGTAATGTTCCATGCCGTCCTGCTCCCATCCGCCGTTCCCCGCAGCCGGCACCGGGCTATTATTCATCTGTGACACAGACCAATAATGCGCGCTGCCGCGCCTCCGCTCGCGTCCTCTGAGGCTTACTGCGCAGGCGCAGTACAATGTTTTCTTGCAGGCGGAAGCGAGCGGGTGCGCGGCCACCGTAGCGCAGCCACAGTTGGATCCCATGCCGCGCTACACCGGGGTCGGCGGCGGAGAACGGCAGATGGGAGGAGGACGGCGTGGGACATTACCGCTGCAGGGGGCTGATAGAAGCCCAAGGTAAGTGTCTGTCTTTCTCCTCAGAATCTCCCCACAGAACTCTTTTAAGGATTTAGCTGTATTATCTTTATCTCTAAATTCAGAAAGAGTTAACAGCATGTGTAAAGTTTTGCCGTCATTTCCTGCTTAATTACTGCTGAATTGGAACATAAATTTGTACAATTAGCTCTGCTTTCAATACCATCTTTCAGCACATACTGCACAAAAACCATGTGAAACTCAACATCTATCCAACACTCTGCCTATGGATTATGGATTTCCTACTAACAGGCCCCAAGTTGTTAAGCTGGGCAACCTCTTCTCTCACCCAAGGGCCACCAATATTGAAGCCCTACGAGGCTGCATCTCTGTTCTCCCTCTACATGAACAAGGGCACCTCCGCGGAAAATGTTGTTAAAATCATCAAATTTGCAGATTACACCACCGTTGTTTGCCCTCTAACCAAGAATGATGAGCAGGCCTACAACCAATAGGTCAATAGAGTTTATCACTGGTGCAATAAGAACAAGCTGGTCCTCAACACAGCCAAAACCATCAAGATGATCATTGACTTCAGGAAGCAGTCCCCCAAACCTCCTCCAATCTACATGGATGGCACTGAAGTTGACAGTATTCAACGTCCACCTCCTTGCCACAATCGACCTAAGTTAAAAGGCCAACAGCACCTCTACCAAAAAGAAAGCCCAGCAAAGGCTATTCTTCCTTGGCCAACTAAAGAAGTTTGGCATGACTCAGAACCTTCTGAGGTGCTTTCTACACTGCCACTATTGAATCTGTCCTCTATTCATTCATCCTAGTCTTGTATGCCAGCTCCTTCATTGGCAACAGATACAAACTCCAAAGGGTATCAGATCAGCAAAGAGGATCATAGGAAAACCTTTTCCACCACTTGATCTCCTTCACAATTTCAGGCTGAGCTCCAGAACACTGAGGATTGCTAAGGACCCCTCTCACCCAGACAATTATTTCTTTAGCTAACTCCCATCAAGTCGGAGGTTTCAAGCTATCTCTGCCAGGACCACAAGACACAAAAACACTATCCTCCTCTCAGCTGTCAGACTCCTGAACACTACCCATCTTCCTCCTTTTATCACTTAGACTGTTGCTGCCCACTTCTTCCTGATGTTCCCTGTTATTGATGTACTGCCTTCACTGATATTGTGCATTCTAGTGTTATTGAGTATTTACTTATTGTTATTGAGCATTATCCTGTATGTGCCAAAACTACAGTATTTCTGGGTATGAAAAGCTGTACTTGGTGAATAAAGCAGATTCTGATTAGCAAGCATATTAACATGCTTTGAATTACCGATTGATTCATTAAAAATTAGCGCAATAGATTTTTATATGTACAGCTCAGCTTTAGCTGTGCCCTTATTGAGTCATGTAGGTAATGAAATACATTTTAAAAGGTTTGAGTTGTATGCCTGAGGACAGTAGGTGTAGTGAACAGACTTAGAACACATCTGAATTCTTCAGAGTCCAGAGGCATTCATTTTGTCAAGTGCTTGAGACCATAGTTTATAACTGGTCATATTTGATGATAAGTGCACATCTCCAGGCCCTAATTCACGAAGCAACTGCAAGATTGCTGTGTGCAGGCAGTGCACAGCAATTTTACTGTTACTACCGATGACAGAGTAGCACGCATTGCCTAATTAGCACAACCTACATTACCTGAGTAATAATTAGGCAACGTGCACTACTCAGCATTGATAGCAATAGTACCATATATACTCGAATACAAGTTGACCTCGTATATAAATCGACTCCAATATTCAATCCTCTTAAACTGGAATTTATTGACTCAAGTATAAGTCTACTCAGCAAAGTTAATGGCTGCACTTGGGGCTCAGTAGGGGTTAATGATCACACTGCATACAGTAGTATTGTAGCCATTAACCCTTCCAGTCATTTAAGTGCAGCCAATACCTCCTCCAGGCCCCCAAGTGCTGCAATTATTCACTCCCTTTTATGCAGCCCAGTATTTCCCCCTTGCCCATTTCCTTGTTAATTGTGGCCAGGACTTTCAGACCTGTGTTTTATTGGCATTTCCTTTACTCAAAGGGTCAATTACCACAAGGTAAATTGCTGTAAATGGGAATGTTACTATTAGTAAACACATTGCTCAGTGCGCTCAGTGTTGCCCGTGACTCATGTCTAAGTCGACCCAGACCTATATATTGACTTATACTCGAGTATATACAGTAAAATTTCCATGCTGTGCACCTCAACTTTACCAGTGCTTTGTGAATCAGTGCCCTGGTGTGTGCATAGTAAAAGATGGTTCACGTTCATACTCTACATAGGCAGAATGCACCTTTTTTTCATGATATGAGCAAAGCTTATGAATATAGAGAATTTTACAAGCTACCAATGATCTGTCTAAATCTACAGCACCATCATTGAATGTTTTGCTAGTTTTAAGATCATTTATATTTTTTATATTTGCTCTGTGAATTACTGGAATTTTCCATGTATCTTCAGGATATAATTGAGTGCAATAGTAGTAGCAAGGGTTAATGGCTGAGCACAATAATAATTTTTTTTGTGATATATGGTAACCAGTACAAAAAAGAGAGATAAAGCTTTGACTGGGTAGTAACGTTTGAGGTGTATAGTTTGTTTAAAAAAGGACATAGAAAAGATGAAGGGTTTTTTTTTGTTTTAAAAGACCTGACCTTAATGAAGAAGTCACTGAAGACTGTGATGGTTTGGAGTCTGCATAAATAAATATTCACAGTGGAAGGAAACATTAACTGCTTATTATGCTGTGTTTTTATCAATGCTTCAAAACAGTGACTTAATGCAGCAGCTGAGTTAGTGCTCTGCTAGATATGTCCCAGTTCAGGGGCACTTGGCAGAAAAATCATTTTACAGAGTTTAGAGCAAGATTACACTTATGGTGGCCATACATGGTACAATGTTTTCATACAATCTTACCATTTCTATGTAGTATAAGGGAAAATTAAGTGAATATACTGAAAGGATAATTTAGGCAGTTCCCTTATATTACATAGAAATGGTAAGATTGTATGAAAAAAATTGTACCATGTATGGCCACCATTAGAGCTATGACATTTTGTACAATCAAATTTAAACAGCATCAAACGTAACTGACTAACTGATTCTTAATTAGTGATGGCCCGAACCGTTTGCTTGGCGAACCTTTCTGGGCCTCTTACTACTTCTGGGTCGCAATGACCCGGAGTAGTACGCCTGCGCTGCCCGGCGGAGCGCGTCCTAGATCGCGCTCCCGTTGCCGTGCACTTTCTGCGCATGTGCGTGACGTCATGAGTGACGTCACGCTCATGCGCAGAGAGTGCCCGGCAACAGGAGCGCGATCTAGGACGCGCTCCGCCGGGCAGCGCAGGCGTACTACTCCGGGTCATTGCGACCCGGAAGTAGTAAAAGGCCCAGAGCAGCAGAGCGGTTCGCCGGCGAACGGTTCGGGAACCGTTCGCTACATCTCTATAAATGGGTATTTATGTACCTCATTAATGAAAATAAATGTCCTGGCACAGTTTGCAGGCTTACTTGTACATCACCTTTAGAAGAGGCTTCCTTCTGGAAAGACAGCCATGCAGACCAATTTGATGCAATGTGTGGCGTATAGTTTGAGTGAGTCTATGAGGGAGTGTGAGAGCAATAACACCAAATGTATCAGATCTGCTCCCATCCCCATTCACACCTGAGACCTTATATTGAAATTTGATATTCTTCACTTAGGTTAGGGTGTACTAATTTTTACTGCCACCGGTTTAGACTTTAAAAGCTGTGTCTTGAGTTATTTTAATGGGACAGCAAATGTACACTGTCATGCAAGCTGTACACTGATTATTTTACATTATTTCTTCAGTATTATCCTATGAAAATATATAATCAAATATTTACAAAAAAGTGAGGTGTACTCACTTTTGTGAGATACTCTGAATATTCAAAAACACACATTGGTTTTGGTAGGGAAGGGGGGTGGTGTCAACAGATCTTTAACAATGGAGAAGATTGAAGAGAACTGCCGTACTTTTCGCCATATAAGACGCACTTTTTCTCCCCCAAAAATGGGGTGAAAAAGTCCCTGCGTCTTATACGGCAAAGGCAGGAAATCCCCGACTTCCGAACGCCCGCCGATACGAACCGCCGCTATGTCGGGGATTCCCTGCCTATTTCCCCCTGTGCCTGGCTCCCCGCTATGTGTCTATCCTCCTTCCCCCCCCCCAGCTTACATGTCTAAGCCCCCGCTTACATCGCCGGGTCCCCCCTGTGTATGCAGCGGCAGCGGGCAGTAGCTTACCTCCTCCATCTTGCCCGCGGCGATTGAAGACATCCGGCTCCTGTGGGCGGCTTCCTCTACTGCCGGCTTCTAATGACGCGTCATCGATGACGCGTCATTAGAAGCCGGCACTAGAGGAAGCCACCCACAGGAGCCGGATGTGTTCAATCGCCGCGGGCAAGATGGAGGAGGTAAGCTGCTGCCGCTGCATACACAGGGGGGACCCGGCGATGTAAGCGGGGGGGCTTAGGCATGTAAGCGCGGGGTAGGATAAACACATAGCGGGGAGCCAGGCACAGGGGGAAACATGGGGGGCGACAAGGCACAGAGGGGGCAGACCAGAGGACACAGAGGGGGCATACCAGAGGACACGGGGGGCAGACCAGAGGGCACGGGGGGACCAGAGGGGGCAGACCAGAGGGCACAGGTGGGACCAGAGGGGGCATACCAGAGGACACGGGCCAGACCAGAGGGCACAGGGGGAACCAGAGGGGGCATACCAGAGGGCACAGGGGACCAGAGGGGGCAGACCAGAGGGCACAGGGGGGACCAGAGGACACAGAGGGGGCAGACCAGAGGGCACAGGGGCACCAAAGGGGGCAGACCAGAGGGCACAGACCAGAGGGCACAGGGGGGACCAGAGGACGCAGAGGGGGCAGACCAGAGGGCACAGGGGGGACCAGAGGACAGAGTGGGCATACCAGAGGGCACAAGACCAGAGGGCACAGAGGGGGCAGACCAGAGGGCACAGGGGGGACCAGAGGACACAGGGGGACCAGAGGACACAGAGGGGCTAGACCAGAGGGCACAGGGGGGCAGACCACAAGGCACAGAGGGGACCAGAGGACACAGAGGGGCAGACCAGAGGGCACAGGGGGGCAGACCAGAGGACACAGGGGGAACATCACAGGACAAAGGGGGAAGACCAGAGGGCACAGGGGGGAGTCCACAGGACACAGGGTAGGAGACCAGAGGACACTTGGGGTAGACAGGGGGAGATAAGGACACATGAGGTACACAGGAGGACACCATTTGGGGGAGGACATGTACAAGATGCTCCTGAAATATGGACGCACCAGGTTTAGTTTATATTTTTTTTCCCTTTTTCTTGCCCTCTAAACCTGGGTGCGTCTTATATTCCGGAGCGTCTTATACGGCGCGAAATACGGTAGCTCAGCCTTCATTCAAATAAAAAAATTTTGTTTTTAAAGATTTTATTAGTTTTGGGTTTTTTTAGAAATGGAAACAGCAATACAATGAATAGGAATCAGATTTCCACATAATATGACCAACAAGGCAAGAAATTCAAACAGTATATTGAATACAAACATAGTTTGAGCAAAAAAAACAAAACAAAACGCAAGCACTAGGATTATTAAGTCAGCAGGAACTTAAGTCATTTGTCACAGTAGGTCAACAGCGGACCTATAAGGTCCGAAACCCTACTATATGCTGCCATGTACATTTGTAAAGGCAATAACAAGACCAGAATAAAACACGTTTAAAACAGGAACAATAACTAAGGTAAAACGGAGATAGCCAATGGAAAATCAAATGTACTCCAGAGAATTGTAACCTGCTATCTGGAGTATGCACTGAAAAGGGGGGGGGGGGGGTAATTCAAATAACATTTTTAAAAGGAATTAAGCTAATCACTTACGTTGCTAAGGGTGCTACACAACTCCCAATAAAGTCTTATTTATGTTGTGTTTGTAGCAGCTAAGGGCTGGTGCATACCGAGCGGGTTTTTTGGCGTTTTCACAGCCGCTTGCAGCTGCGGATACGCTTGGTTAATGTATCTCAATGGGGTGGTTCACACCAGAGCGGGAGGCGTTTTGCTGAAACGCATACTCCCGGGGTGAGGCATTTTTTTGGATTGCGGAGGCGTTTCTGCCTCAATGTAAAGTATAGGAAAAACGCAAACCGCTCTGAAAAACGGCAGATCATAGCGGTTTGCGAGGCGGTTTTGTTACTGAAGCTGTTCAGTAACAGCTTTACTGTAACAATATATGAAATGTACTACACTGAAATCCGCAGCAGCAATCCGCAAAACGCCTCAGAAAAATAAAAAAAAAAGCGTTTAAAAATCTGCTAGCATTTTGCAGATCTGCTAGCGGGTCTTGGTGTGCACTGGGCCTAAGAGATTGTTTTTGGTGTATGCTAGGTTGGTGCCTTGTAGCTTATGTCTCACCTCTCCTGTATTTCCATACATGTATCCATTTCCTTTGTTACTTAACCATAAATTAGACAGCTCACATCAACATCGATCATAGGCATTTCAGCATAAAATAGAAGCATTATATTTATTATTGTTAAATAGATGAGTTTTATTTTATGGGTTTGTCAAGTATGCACAGGTGCATCCTGGCAAGCGCTATATTTTTTGTTTTTTATTTACTTGATCAATAAATTTTAGGTTTGATTTTGTTATGGTGTTCACTGCTAAAATCCAGAATTGCTGCATCGTTGACCTATCTGTGTTGTAATTCTGCAGGTGTTCAGCGATAAGTCTGTGTTTATGACACACATTATTTTTTGTCAGAGTGGTAAAGCTGAGAAGAATGAGAACTGGCCAGCCGTGCAGAGTTGCTATGTGAACAGCCATGCAGAAGGACCCATGTCTTTATAAGCTGGCATCTTCCATTTCTACCCGTTTATAAATGTCATGCTTTCCACAGCAGGAATGCAGACTAAATGCTGTAGGATTTAATGACAGTTGTGTTTTCATAACTTCCACTTTACATTTACCTATCACTATAAACACTGTCTGTGGCCTCCGCAAATTTACTATTATTGCTGCAATTCTAGCTGTAGGAAAGAACGTATCTTCCCCTGCATACAACAGATGTACAGTGTGCGTTAACTGTTAAAGCTTCAACAGTAGAGTATGTATATATAAATGTTTTGTAATGAGGCGCTGATTAATAGTGCAATATACCTGCATGAATAAAATTATATCTATTTTAAAATACTGGCAGAAAACTCCTGTTGGTTCGTGATTAACCCTCATACTGCCACAGACATCCATAGGTGTTCTGCGTTTTTGCATCTACAGTATATGCCATGGACATGTTAAAGTGAACCAAACACAATTTTCAGCACCCAGGGCATCTCAGTAGCACATTAAAAAATGCGTGCCAATAATAAAGCTCTTTACTACAAAAAAACTTAAATTTTACCTCTTCTTTTTACATTTAAAAGTTTAGCAGGGGCTTCTTACCCTACTTCCGAGGCCTGCCCATCTGCAGACATTTCAGACAGATAAGGATTGATGTAATTATTGTATTGCACGCATTAGCAGAGAGAAAACAAAAGCTTATATCAGCAAGTGGGTTGGGAACATAGGACACTATGCTTCAAGTCACAGATGCTATCTTCACACCTTCCCCTGGATAAATAATGGGTCAAGTCGCACCCCCACAGCGCACCCGTCGCATCATCACGCCGGCTGCTGTAAGCCTCCTGCGCATATGTGGTTCTTTAAAGACTGAATTGCGCACCCGAAGGAGGCTTACAGTGGCCGGAGTGATAACGCAACGGGCGCGCAGCAGGAGTGTGCACGGGCAACTTCACCCGAAGTCATTGATTACCAGAGCCACCAGCGGGACCAGGAGGAGGAGGAAGAGGATGCCGAAGGACCTCGCGGACTACGGGGGGCTGGGGAGAAGTTCCAGGTAAGTCCAAATTTCAGTTTTTAATTAGCGCTTAGGCTCCCTTTCAAGAGGTACTGTAGTGAAAATAATGTCATGAATAAAAACTGCTTATTTTTTCACATTATTAATTTAGATCTTATTTAATCAGGGTTTGCAAAATCTTTCCTCGCCCTGATTTCTTTTCTGTAATACCGTATATCACATGTATCGTAACTGCTGTCAGTTGCAGCTCTGTGGAATGTTTGAATATGAAAATGCCTGGTTTCCCAGAATGCTCTGGGAGGAGAATTCCAGATAGCTATCCAGCATAGGTTAATCATCACCGGTAGGGCAAGGTTACATACCAATATATAGATATAGAAGGCATTACCATAAAAGTGGATATCCTGAATAATTTTCTCCATTCTATTGTATGTCACTACAGTGCCTTTTTAATGTTGCTGTATTATAGAGAAATGTTAACAGCCCTGCTAAGGCTGTGTATTAGCTAGGGAGATTTTGTAAGGTTTATGTGGATGATATGATAGTAACAGAACATGCATTCACATTACTGAAGTGAGAAGATTAAAAAACAAAAGAGGAATTCATTTTACTATCGTCAGAGTCCCCTTATTTACTAACGGCCCTGAAGACAAATGACTGTCATTCTAAATGAAGGGAAGTTTAATAATAAATCATTCTGTAAGATGTAACCACTGATCAGTGTTTAATAGTTCTGACCATACCTAGACTGTGCTTCTTTTCCCATGAACTTCTATATTTTGCTGACAATGTGCAGAAAGTGACTTCACAGAGTAGCTATTCATATTTATGCTTTGCTGTTTTATCTCTTGCATTTTTATTGGAATGTATTACTCACCAGTTTTCTTTATGTTTGGACTAAATCTACCAGTTTTATTTAGCTATTGAATGCCATTTTACATACCGTAAGTATGCAGAAGATCCACAGGAAGCATAGATCCTCCTACCTAAAAATAAGCCTTTCAAGTGGAGAGAAAACCCTGCTTTATACAACTGGGATTTGTTTGTTATATAAAATGAATATATAGGAGACTAAGAACTATACAAGGAGATTGTACTTGAACAACAAAATGAATATATAATTGGGAAAGACATTATCCTATGTACTCACCTGCCTCAAGCATATAATGATATCTAGAGCATTTTTATGTTAGTCAGTAAGATGTACAAGTGTTTATTTGCAATATATGTACGGAAAACTGATAGGAGAGCCATCGAGTGATGCACACAAGCAACTTTTATGCCAGTTTTACACATGGTCAGAGCATTGTGGTGCGATGCTCCGCCCCCCTCGCATTGCACCGAAAGGGCAAAAAATAGATTCATATGACCCTGCGCAGAGTGCGCCACAGGGTCATATGCATAGTGCCACACGCCCTTCGCTGCCTCTCACCTAGTGACGTTCTTCCGGCTGGATAGGAAGTACAACACTAGGATTCTCTGCTTCCTTGTGGTTTTTGCATTGTTCCCTGCATGTGAGCCCCAACGCATTTAAAGTTTATGCATTGACCATTGACTTACATGCATTCGGTCAACATGGAAGTCGGATGGTAATGCGCTGTTGACTTTGCAACAGGTCGACGATGAATCAGACACTTCCGCCGCAATGCAATACCGTCAGTGGACCAGGCCCCATACACTTTCTTTACTGTTGCGTTACCTTACATGCAGAATGGTAACACAATGCAAAGAAATTGGCCAAACGTAAAAAGGGGCCTCAAAGGGAGTCTGAAGTGAGAAGCAGAGGAGGTGGCTGCCATATTTATTTCCTTTTAAACAGTGGCTGCCATCCTGCTGATCTCTGTGGCTGCAGTTGTGTCCAAATCACAGGACAGCCAGGCAATGTGCATTGTTTAAAAGGAAATAAATGTCAGCCTCCATATCCCTCTTAGTTCAATTGTGCTTTAATTTGTGCTGCCAGCTTTGGACAAAGGTGAAAGGTTAGAGACGACATAGAAAACATAAATAAATTACTTGTTGAAATGTGGAATCTGCACAGAATAGTATGTAAAGAATTTGAAATAGTGCTATATAATAGTGCCTCGTCATGTGCATAACAGACACCCTAATCCATTTTCATCCAAACCAATAGTGATGTCTGAAACTGGTCAGAACAAAAATTCCATTACTGTGCAGGTTTAGAAACAATTATCAATATAAACTTATACCATGAAAGCTGTAGCACACACAACTATTTAAAACAGGACTTTTAGGTAAACTGCGGCTCTGTGATGATAAGTAAACAATGAAGCTTAACCCTTTCTGTGCTCCCAGAAATGTGCAGGGAGTCGTAATGAAGATTTTTTTCCCCTCTAAAGTTTATCATGCAGTGGCTTATCTTTAAAAGCAGAGATAGCTCCACTTTAGAGAGGCATTGTAGTGACATATAGTAAAATGTAATAAATTATTCAGGATACCCAATTTTATGTTCATTGTTATGCATCCAGCAGTAAAGATGTCACCACCTGTGATTAATTTAAAGAATGTACTTTGGGAAGGGGAAATGTTTTACAAAATAAGCAATTTCTTTCAACAAAAGTTCAGTAAAGTTGAAAAGGAGAGAAGGACCAAGCCCTAATCGCTAAACCACAATGTATGTGGATTCATCTGCTGGATTGGTGAGCCTAGATTGCAGCATAATGGCAGCATTAGTCTTCAAATGCTGCATACAATGTGGTAACACATCACAGTTTGTTTTATATAATTAAAATGTCATTCATGTAAGGCATTATCAGCATAATGACACAGTGTGGCTTCCATCTGAATCGTCCAATGTGTGTCATCTTTCCAGTCTCATCATAGCAATCCTTGTAAGCATTCTTTTTCAGGGTACTGCAATGAAATGCCACTCAATAGGTTGCTGTCATAGCAGTCATAAAGATAAAAAACAGGTTAGATACAAATACCATCCACATTACAGACTTTCTGACAACTGACTGCAGGTAAAACAGTGGCTGTAAAAGAGGCGCGTGGAAAAATTACAGCGAAATAACGGTAATAGGATATTGATAACTTTAAAGATATTCTTTTAGTGGCTGGATGGTGTAATGGTTAAGGGCTCTGCCTCTGATACAGGAGACCTGGGTTCAAATCTCGGCTCTGCCTGTTCAGTAAGCCAGCACCTATTTCAGTAAGGGGTTTCTTGGGCAAGTCTCCTTAAAGAGACACTGAAGCGAAAAAAAAATGATATTATGATTTGTATGTGTAGCACAGCTAAGAAATAAAACATTAAGATCAGATACATCAGTGTAATTGTTTCCAGTACAGGAAGAGTTGAGAAACTCCAGTTGTTATCTCTATGCAAACAAGCCATTAAGCTCTCCTACCAAGTTAGGGCTGGTTCAGACGGACGTTTGTGCAGCGTCTACCGCCAGCGTTCGGGGCTTGGCGTTAAACGCTCCCATTCAAGTGAATGGGAGCGTTTGTACCAAGCTTTTACGCGCGTTTACACGAACGCGGCGTTCGGGTCCCGATTTTCCCTGGCGTTCAAGGAGCCCCTGGAAGCTACATGTAGCTTCCAGGGACGGTTAACCGCGATGGTAATGTCCCCCTAGGGGAAGAAAAAACGCGACCGCATGCGAACGCAACGCGAACGCTGATGAAAGCCTGAAGGCATCACGAACGCAACGCCAACGAACGCAACGCCTCCGAACGTCCGTCTGAACCAGCCCTTAGTCGTGGAGAGGGCTGTTATCTGACTATTATTATCTCAACTGTTCCTGGACTATTTACTTTTCCTCTGCTAGAAGAGAGGTCATTACTTCACAGACTGCTCTGAAAGACTCATTTTGAATGCTGTGTGTTGTGTAATGTGCACATATTATAGAATGATGCAATGTTAGAAAAAACACTATATACCTGAAAATAAAAGTATGAGAATATTTTCTTTGCTGCTAATCTTCTAGTAATTATTCATAGTACACAACCAATTCACTATATCATATATTTTTTTTTCGCTTCAGTGTCTCTTTAACACTGCTACTGCCTACTGAGTGCACTCTAGTGGCTGCCTCGCAAGTGCTTTGAGTCCGACAGGAGAAAGGCGCTATACAAATACTGCAATTATTATTAATTATTATTATTTTATCCGCTATAGTAGAATATCCGTAATTTTATGAATATTCTAGTACCACCATCTGTACCCTAATTCTCACTTCAACGCTCAGCTATCTATGCCTAACACTAACCACCCTTCAACCACTCCTAACCCTAATCACCCCCCCCCCCCAGTCACCGCTATATATTTTGCACCAGGGTACTGCTATAGTGTAGCCAAATTCCAGTAAACAACTGCTCCCAGCATGCTCACCATTCCTACTACTTGTAGTGAAACTGGTGCCGCTATTTACCTTATATTGGGTGCCCTTCGCACCCCAAATTACTCTACAGCGAAACCTTGGTTTGCAAGCATAATTTGTTCTGCAAACATGCTTGTAATCCAAAGCACTCTTATATCAAGGCAATTGTCCCCATAAGAATTAATGGAAACCCAGGTGATTTGTTCTACAATCCAAAAACAGTTATAGTATAAAATAAAACTTTTAAAAAAGACTTTCACTATGGCTAACAGAATCATTTTCACCTGTTGGCTCACTCCAACCTTTCATTTGTTCGGCTTTAACAAGGAACATATCCACTGACCGTTGCTTTTGCATATTTTGGGGGATTTCATGGAAATGTGACATTCTCTACTCAGACTAGGCACAATCCTGCAACACCAAAGGGAGAACTATCAGCTCAGTTGTTGTGATGATGTGATGCGTGTATACTTTTTTTTTTTTTTTTTTTGCTTGTATATGAAGACTTGCTTGTATATCTAGTCAAAATTGCCCAAACATTTTTGCTTGTATTGCAAAGTGCTCTTAAACCAAGTTACTTACAATTCAAGGGTTTTCTGTATTTTAATATGGGCACTGTGGCGGTGGCTGGTTCCCAGGCATTGCTCGCGCCCAAATTATCTGTTTTGTTTTGGTCTCACGTCAGTACACTGTCTGCATGGAGTATGTATGATCTCTCTGTGTTCTTGCACTATTTTTAAACATGTGCCAAATACTTATTAATAGGTTATTTTGTGTACGCTCAACTTGTTCATAATTATGCTTGTGGGCTATAGCAACAGCAGGTAAAAAAAGATTCTGAGCCCCTTTGACATACATTTGCTGACATGAATTATTCAGTGTATTCTGTAAAGTGCTGCATGCAACATTCATTGGACAAAAATACAGTGATCTGCAGCACTTTACAAAATAGTCTTTACTGTCTTGTGGCCCATTTGTGTATAAATGTCTGTGTACTGGTAACATTTATCGGTTTTGATAATAGTTTTTGAATGGACCAGTGTGTAGTTTTATAGGTGAACAAAACTCATTTTTAAGGAAAAGGGTATGTTGTTTTGTAGTCTACTTTATCTTTATTATTTTTTCTTAAATTGACCCCAGTATTTTATAACGTTTTAAATAATCTTTCCTATAGAAATGAGAATTTGACAGAGGACACGGTGTTCATGTTCAGTTTGCAAAGTATACAGGGATTTCGGATCAGAAATCTTAGCTCTGCCTTAAAATAGGGTAGTGTCTTGGGAAGGAGGGGGGGGGGGGGGGTTATGATGTGTCCTTACCTGTATGGCACAGTTTGTTGTATAGTATCATGTAACTGCAGAGCAGCAGGTCATAAAATACAGTTATTCTTAGTATGGTTTTGAGCTGGTGATTACAGTACAGTAAATACTATCAATATTTCATTTCTTTCTGATTTTAAAAAATATGTTCAGCATTGAACTTGCTAAAAACATTGCAAATAATAAAAAAAATTACAGGCACAAGATGCCTGTATGGTGCCAGTGACCTTTTTTTTCTTTTTAACTTTTCTTTTAATGCAGCAAATCCATTAGAGACACTTTTGTAGGATTTTTGAAATGCCATACTTTGTATTTCATCTTTGTTCTGCAAAGAAGAGTTTCCATTTTGTATGAATAGAGAACAGAATTAAGCACACGGCAGTGTACACTGCAAAGTCAATATGTCTAGCTGCAGGATGCTCTGTTCAATCGATAGAAATATTGTAGCATGAAACAGAGATGTGCTGGCGTGGAATAGAACACAAGCAACAAGAGAAGTCTGAAAAATGTCATCATCACAACACTGTGTATGACCGTTCACATATCTGTGCGCATTGATGTCTTCCATCCCATCTCGATGCATTTGCTTTCTCATGTGTTCCTATTTGTGCTGTGTCTTTCCACATAGACAATTCAGAGCTCACATTCAGTACTCCAGGGATACTACTGAAGGATCGGATTCTAAAATAACAGATCTGTAAAGCAAGTGTCCCTGTGTTACTATCAATATACATCAAGCACCAGCTATGGTTTTGTTGCATCTTCATAAAAGCATTTAGAGTATTTGAAACTGTGTTTACTGGGAAGGTACACACAGCCGGCTTCTCTTTGTATTGCCCTCTTGCTGAACATTGACAGGCGGTGTGATTGCTTTCCCTTTTGGATGACATTTGTCTGCAGCTTATGGTACATTTACTATTGTAGGAAAAAAAGGATGCAGTCCTGAATATTCCATAAGAATGACACACTGGAAAATCTTTACAGCCCACACATGCATGTCATTTCCATGCTTATTAGCACTTACTCTAATTATTATACTTACATTAGGAGGCTATGGAATGCTTGAGCCTACAAATGGTCAATTAGATATGAATAATTCTTGTTTACTCAGGTGTTATTGAAACTTCAATAATAAGGTTAATACAGTCATGTTTATAAATTCCAGACACCGGTATAAAAAATTATACACTCAAAACAATATGACAGTAAGTCAAGGGGGTTACACATCTCATGCAAACAGATGGCTCTGGAACAATAGTCTTGACTGGATATAAAGAATAAAGAAACCCCAAAAAAACAGAACAGCAGTGTAACTGCAGAGTCATTCTTCATGACCACCTACGATGGAATAACCCC
The DNA here is from genome assembly GCF_040937935.1 of Hyperolius riggenbachi. Classification (NCBI taxonomy): domain Eukaryota; kingdom Metazoa; phylum Chordata; class Amphibia; order Anura; family Hyperoliidae; genus Hyperolius; species Hyperolius riggenbachi. Next base: position 259,251,787 of record NC_090650.1, read on the forward strand.
CAAGGGGCTCCCACTCCAACCCACCTCCACCAAGCTCAGGTCGATAACATAGAGTCAAACTCATATCCCCACTTTGATAGATCATCCATTCTTCCCATTTACCAAAAATAAAATGTAGTTATCTTGTAATGTATAAGTTAACTTCTCATTCAACATAATCTGGTAAAGGCGAAGCACAAGTAGATGCAATTTAATAGTCTTTTTTTCAGTTCAAGGCTATCACCCATTGGGCTGTAGTAAGAAAAGTAAAAATGATATGATGAAATACCCTGGGTATCTGTGAAGGAGGAATTAAAATCAGAGCCAGGTTATTGGAAATATTGAAAGTAACAGGGAGAACTGCAAGATCCTCCACATGCTTGCACAGTTTCTGGACCTGAGAACAGTCTCATAAGATACGGAGCAGTGAACCAGGGGCATTACAACCTCTAAAACAAGTGTTCAGAGCTGTTGTAACACCTAGTGAGTAATTTGAGAGATGTCTCGGGATTTGGAACTTCTAGCAATATTACTATACAATTTATCCCGCTGTCTATCTGTGAATGTAGTATAACAGAATACCCAAGCAACTCGGGGTGACCCAAAACTACTAGGAAGGTATAGGGGACTAAAAGAGACTGAAAAACCCTCCTACTAAAAAGCCAACGCTTAGTGTAGTTTGTCTTTTTAAAACAGAAGGTATTTGCAATAATTCAACTTTCAGTGAGCGATTGTGGTCTCCAACAATGCATCACTACTGAATATGCAAATTATCTCTTTATGTCCCTGAAGCCGGGCTTACATCCAGAACAGCTGGTGTATAGCAAGCCTTTAGCTTATAAAATGTATTAAATGTAGCATGTAAATCTCTTTCCCATAGAAAGCAATATTTAGGGATTTGAGGGCAGTGGTGGTCAATCAGGGCCAATGCAATTGTCTGGAATTGAAGTCATTTTACATAACTCCTCAAATGCTGTGCGACGGAAAGAAAGGGGACCCCCTATAGGAAGCGGACAGAAAATGTTTGATCTGCATTTGTACCTAAATGCATCTCCCATAGCGATATTCCTGTTAAAACAAAGAAAATGCTGTAAGCGTCATATGCATGCGCAGAGCACTCCCGGCGGCGGTCGCATGTTGTAAAACACCACACCACAGCCTGTGCACTGAGCCTGACTCTGGCAACCCCCGGAAGAGGGTGCCGGGTGGCATTCAGGTAAGAAAGACTGGGGACAGAGGACCAGGAAGCTCCTTTACATACCTGCCCCCCCCACCCCCGTGTCTCCTATTTGTTTCAGATCTGGTATACTATACTTTAAACCTTTTAAGACTGCATAAAGAAGGAAAGGGAGGGTGGGAGTAGCCATTTTCCTAGGTATATCAAGTAAACCACTGTAGGTAGAAAACAAAAACATGGCAATTTTTAAGAGCGACTTTGCAGAAACAATAAACTGTTAAAGAATCAAAATAAGCATAAGACAGATCCGTCCAGTGTACATTTAAAGCTGTCATTTAAAAGGATTACTAAGTGAAAAAGTAAAAAATATGCAATGAGCTTAGTCTGGTAACCCATACAGTCCAAATAGAATAAATTGGTACGGGATATCAACTTACATAATCATCTCTCCGTCTCACCTTGAAATTATGCAAAACTATGTACTAGAAAGATCTAAGGGAGCCAGAACCTATTCCTAATAATAATCAATTTATTGCATATGACCAGTATCAAAAAACACACAACAGTGGACAAGACACACATAAAAACCCCCCATAAAAACAAATACGTTCCATCAGCTATGAATGGCCAGGCTGTGCAAAAAATAGTAGTGAGTCTCTGGAGTGCACTCCATACAAAAAGATTCACAAATATCGTAGATTGCAACCTTAATAATCTTCAGGCCCAGGCTTCAAAAGCATTGATGGTTTGCGACATCCAGAACGGTGGCCACCGTAGGTCAACCCCGTGTGCTTTGTTGCACGCCTCTATGTATTAGTAGACATATACATGCTCATTACTGACACTGAAATCCATGTCAAACCTCTCAAGCCAAACCCAGCAAAGTTCTCAAGTATCAACATACATCAAACGCTAGCATGGGTAGATTGGTATTTGCATTGTGCTGTTCAAGCATTAGATCATAACTCACGACCGGATGACTCCAAGCCGGTGGATACTTCTGCCCATCTAATTGGTATACGCGTGATGGCTCCGGCGTCCAGTAACTCTCCGGTATGTTTGCTGAAGACAGCGGTAAGTTTGGCGAGAGGAAGAGCACGGAGGCACGGGGGACCAACTCCGCCCACGTAGCGGACGTCACAGGCACGTGACGCGTTTCGTCCGATGGACTTCCTCAGACGTGACCAAATTTTTTTATGTGTGTCTTGTCCACTGTTGTGTGTTTTTTGATACTGGTCATATGCAATAAATTGATTATTATTAGGAATAGGTTCTGGCTCCCTTAGATCTTTCTAGTAACCCATACAGTCCAACTAGAGTTTACTTTACTATAGCCAGATCAGTACAAAATGCCTTCTTATGTGTTGCTGGATGTGCTGCTCTTTGTACTTTAGTCCTGTTTTGCTAAAGTAAGTTTTGCAAAAAACAATATGTCTCCTTAAAACAGAAAATATTGGCAGGTTTCACTACCTACATCTAAAAAAGGTGTTTGTAAATTTGGGTGCCGGATAATGCCACATATTTATAAATGAAAGAAAAAGTAGTCCCCTCCTATCTGTAGTAGGATAATACTCAAGCCACAATAGTATTCAATATCAATGTATTAGTTTATTTAGACAACAGCAATCTTAAAAACACTTTAAAAACATACTGAGGATCCCCTGACCTTTTGCCATCCATAAATTCCTTTATATTGCAATGTAAAATATTAGTATATAGAGTGTATTTTTGGCCCCGCTCAGCCACTATAATGCCACATAAGCAAAAAGCAATACGCTAATGCATTAACAGTGTAAATCAAGGATTTCTGTAAGTCTGTTATTCTTATAAACCTAATATGAAACTTAAAGATGGTATACTGATCTCCCTGGTGTCCACCTTGGAGTGTATGATTTATATAAAAAAAAAAGTATATATTCACATCTCCTTATATAACTTTATTTGTATTCTTTACACAGGACTCAGAGGCTTAGTCATTGCTACCGCATTAAATATCGTCACATGGAGCGTACTCTGACACAGACAGAAGTCACCTTATTGCATGAAGAAATTGGAAAGTCAGCAATAGAAGAGCTTGGAGTTGAAGGAAGATTTTAATATAGCTTATGAGTGATATAAAACATACGTTGTTAAGAGTTTCTTTTTTTTATAATGTATTACAATATTTGATTCTGACAAAGAATTGTGCGTTTTACTCTTTAACAGCATCTGTTTGTGTCTGCACTGTCATTTCCCTCTTCATACCTTTGAAGATATGGTATATAGTTAACAAAACAGTTCTTTAGTGCACATACATTTTTTGGGTATCCAAATGGCGGTGTCACCATTTGCCATGTGGTGGTGTTACCCTGCAAACACGTCACATCCGAACATAGCCTCGACAATGCTGAGATGTGACTCCAAGGCATAGGGGCCCCCTCTACCGCCCGTGCCGAGTGCTAGCAAAAGCCCAGCCAGTGCACGGAAGCAGCCGTTAGTGTAATGGATAGCGGAGATGCCGCTGCGGAGACAGGCGGCATGGCGGCGGTCTCCGCGAGTCAGCCCGCGGCCTCTGCCGCACAGTTACATGCTGGTGATCTGCCTGGTCCTTCTATTGCACATAGATTGAGGGCTACGCGCGCACGCCAGGCGACAGGACCTTTATGCGAATAGAAGGGGAGTCAGCTGACTCCAACAGTACTTCGGATTGGCTGAGTGGCTGGGGCGGCGCTGCGGAGCAACCTTGTGTATATAGTACCAGACTGTCAGTTGCTCCGCGTCTGCTGTTGCAAATGCTTACGTTTGAGCGCTCAGACCTTAGTCAGATCCCAAAGTGTGCTAGAACCAGCCAGAGCTGGGGATCTACACTTAGCCAGATTCTGTTGATAGCTTAAAGTACTAATTACATTGTATTATCTGTTATGACCTTCTGCTTTCCTTGACTACTCTCCTGCTTGCTGACTTTGTACCTCTGCTCATCTGATTCACCTTGCCAACTCTGCCTGAACTCAACTCTGAATCAGCCTTGTGTCTTTGTACCTTATCTGCCTGTACGTTGCCTACTCTGCTAGTCTGACCTCTCTATCCTCGCCAGTGGGCCTAGCCACTGGTGAGGGATCTGTAGCATTCACCTGCTCCTCAGGTGAAGCTCTATTGCAGCACTGTCTGTAACACCTGCTCCTCAGGTGTCCACTGGCTGCAGTACTGTCTTAATCACCTGCTTCTCAGGTGATCAACCTTGCAGCATTCCCTGTAGCACCTGCTCCTCAGGTGTCCTTTAGCTGCAGTACAGCCGGACTTGCCTGCTCCTCAGGTGGTCCTTGGCTGCAGTATTGTCTGTAGTCACCCGCTCCTCGAGAGACCTCCTCTTCTTCATTACTGTTGCACCAAACACTACTCACTTTGGTAGTCCTGTGTCTGGCTATACTAGCATTATTGGTGATTCTGCAGATCACCACATAATCAGGTATAGTATCTGTATTATTGGTGATACTGCAGATCACCAATACTCAGAAAATCTGTTTAGCTGACACCAATCGTTACAGTTAGGCAGTAAATTCATTTCCTTAAAGGTGGCCACTAATGGCCCAATCTTTTTCATTCAATCTTACCATTTCTATGTAATATAAGGGTCTGCCTATAGTATCTGTTCAAGTATATTCACTCAGTTTACTCTTCTACTACATAGATTTGGTAAGATTGGATGAAAAAGATTGGATCATTAGTGGCCACCTTTAGTCTCTGTGTGAAAGAAGCCTTAAAGTGGACCCAAATTAAAAATACAAGATTTCAGAAATACAATCTATTTTCTAAATTATAATAATAAATAGCAGCCTTTTTTCAGCTGCATGATGACAAATATAAAATATTTTACATTTATTGGAGGAACCCCTCCCTTCCTTTCAAATTGCCGGGATTTTTCCGGCAAACTGGTGGAGTAGATGGTGTCCGGCAATGGAGGAATTGCTAATGGCTGCCCCCAGTATAACCCTAGCTATGAAAAGAGAAGGGTGAAAAGCATGCACTGAAATGCTCATAGGTTTGAAGGAGTGTTTATTTATCTTTGTATGTGTCAGAGTGGTGCAACTAAATATTTTTAATTAAAAAAATGTTTGGTTTGGGTCCGCTTTAATGGTGCAGCTGTCCTAATGGGGTATATCACTTTGTTGTACCATTTTGTTTACTTATAGTTGTACTATTTTATGCCTGGTCTTAGTACTGGCATCTTGGTTATTAGAGAGAAAAATCATAAATCTGTCCAATAGAGCTGCTCCCAAGATTATATTACTATTACTAGCTTATGGCACCCGCCATGCTGTATGGGGCAGGAGTGCGCATGCCATCTCTGTGGATGTCAGATTGGACCACTTGAATTGCACCAGAGCAGGATCATCTACAAGGAGATTTAGGCAGGTGTCTAGGGGCCTAGTGGATGTCAAAGGGCCAGGATGCCATCTCGTTTGACCGCCTTCTCCCACCTCAGCTTACCAGAAAGACTATCATGGGTAGCAAAAGTATTAACTTGCTTTGGGCTCCATTTCGCCTTATTCCTTCTCTGCATTGCATGATTGGACCAGTCAGATTGGACAAACCACATTGCACAATTGGACCAATTTGATTGGAGCAATCAAACTTGACCAATTACATTGCACAATTGGGCAAGACTCCCTGGCACTGCAGGGTGGCCTCTTGAGCATGCCCTTAGAGTTTGACAGGAGAAAAGCACTAAACAAATGTTAGTATTCTTATTATTATTATTACGATTGGACCAATCAGATAGTACCAACCACAGTACACAATTGGACCAATTTGGTTGGACCTTTCAGATTGGATTGCATTGCACAACTGGTCCAATATGGTCCAATTTTGCTATTCAGTTGATCTAATCTGATTGGATCCAGGTTACTGGCTGTGCAAAGTTTGAGGGCACTACCATTAACAGTCTTACAATAGCTGCAGTTTATATTTTCCCATTTAAAATGAATGGCTGAAACTTGATTGGCTGTTGTAGGCTTCTGGCTTTAATACTGTGACAATTACAGCATTTTTACATTTTCCCATTCAAGTCAATGGGTGAAATCCATTTGGCTTTTTTTTTTTTGAATCCCCAAATTTTTCAGGTTGAGCCCATGACTGTGACCCAGGTTTGATGGGTTTAGTTTCAGAGTTGTACAATAGTTTTCCAATGAAAGTCTCTTCATCATTTAGATATTTTCAGTTGTTTTCTGTACAGTCCACCAATGACACACATGGTATTACAAACACATTGTTGCATTACACAGCGACCAGAAGTCGGTCATTACCCAGCAGATTGGCATGGTTGGCCACCCCTGTGAAAGGGGTATAATGCTAGTGCTATGCTCATTCAGATAATTAGGACTTGATTCACTAAGACAAATACCATGCCTTATCAGAGTTAACACAGGTCTAATCACTTTAAAGGACATTATCCCTGCACTTTGGCCTAATAGGCTGCCTGTCAAGTTTTCTGTCAAGTGACAGGCAGCCTATTGGGCCAATCAAAGTGCGGGGATAATGTCCTTTAAAGGGATTGGACCCACAGGGGCTCAGGGCAGGACGAGTGGCGCTCTCGTCATTGCCAATTAGCAGGCATACGTTTGTAGCGCTCGCTATGCTACTCTGATAAGGTGTGTTAACTCTGATAAGGTGTCTTGAATTAATCCCTTAGTGTTAGACAACGTGTCACTAGAGGTAACACATAATCCAGTCAGAGTTCATTTCTGCCCCTTAATACCATTGTCATTAACTATTGGGGCCAATGATCAATACAGTGTCTTCTGATTATATTTTTTTTTTCTTTGTTTTCATATTTTGCCATTATGCTTAACTCAATAGATGGATTGCTATTTTCATACTTGTGTTTGTTACCTATTTCATGAGATGTTCGGGTTATGGACTGCTTTCAGCTTTTGCCCTGCTTCAAAAACTCAAATTAAATTCCTAGTGAGATTTTTAGTGCAGAATTATACAATATAGTTGAATGGCTATACTAAATTAAACACATTCTGGATATAAAAACCTGCTACGAAACCGGCGTGCAAAATATAATTCACAAATGTAGCTGGAGTTCTCTGCCAGCACAGGCAATGTTAAGAATGTTTATAGTGTGTTTCTCTCCAAAGCAATCCCACTAAATAAGCCAATATAATTTGCCAAGGCACATTAAAAGGGTTGTTAAACCAAAATATGGCTTATTTTTAAAACAATATGGTTTTTGTAGAAGTCTTTTAGAATTGTTATCTACCCAAAATGTGCTTTGTTTTAGTGTAGAAAATAAGTAATGTTTATTAAGTCCTTTAGGTTGTGAGCTTTATTTGAGATAAAGCATAATATTCCTGTGTTGGTAAAATTGAGGGATGTGTTTTACCTTGGCTGGGAGAATCATCTTATGATACTGCAAAAAAATCTGTGAAGCTGATTAACAAGACAGGCACAAAGAAAACTGGAGCAAAAGTGCAGCAGCTGCCCAGAGCAGAGTCCAAATGTTTGCTTCTTTTAATTCTGAAAATTGATTGTTTACTATGGCCAACTAATTCACTTTTGCTTCTGTTTTCTTTGTGCCTGTCTTGATAATTTGGCCTCACAAGGTTTTTTTTTTGTTTGTTTGTGTTTTTTTTTTTTTTTTTGCAGTATCCTATGAGCATACATTTAAAATAGGCATCTTGGTAAAATGGGTTCCGGGTGTTGCAAATAGGAAGAATATTGGTAACGTTCTATTACAAATATTCTATGATTGGCTTGCCTGATACCTAACCCCCCACCACCACCTCCATCAAAACCCTACCTAGGTACCTGACCCTAACCCCCTCCGAAAGCAAACTCCTTCCTAAATGGTTAGCCCTCCCTCCAAAAGCAAATCCCCTTCCTTTGTAAAAAATAAAAAGCCCTTTGAGTTTAATTAGAGTTTGTAATATGCCATGGAATCAGATATAATACTTTTGCTGCAGTGTGCAAACAACATATATGCACAGGGGTAAATATTATTGCAAAGTAGGTTTCACATTAGGAAGAAATCTGATAGAAATGCTATTTTTAAAGCCAGTAGTTTTTACGTTTTAGAATTTTATCCTAACAGAACAAGTTGGAAGCATTTACAAGTTACCACCTCCTACAAAGGCAGAGACATATATTTTTTCATGCTCTGTGTGAAGCCCATCTTTAGGCACAGTTCTAAATTAACCATCTCGAAACATAAAACAAAGTGCCTTTAAGCCCCCCAGCGTTCCCCCCCCCCCCCCCCAGCAGTCACTGTTCTCCCTTCAAATCCTATATCCCAATAGCCCCCACATTCATCTCTTAAAGTCAAGTCCCTGCTTGAACAGGAGACTGAACATGTCTACCCGAGTTTGGTTACTCCCAGGATTTATGCATGCAAGATATAGAATCTGAGGCAAAGGAAACCAATGAAGTACCAGAAAGTCAAACAGACATAAAGTCCAGGAACGAGGCTAGAGGTCAATACCAGAGACCAGATGACTTTCAGTTGAGGGGTCAGACAAACTGTAGGTCAAGGGCAGGCCAGGGATCATACACAGTAAATCCATCAGCCAAACAAATAACCCAAGGGTCAGACAAAGAAGTAGTCTAGTATAGGACAGGCAGCAATCCAAACATAAGTAAGGGGTTAAGCAAGGGTCGGTACAAGTGACAGTCCAGAACACACCCAGCAGTATAACACTAGCCAATTATTCGCTATCATGGGTGAGAGCACACTGACAGGGGCAACGCTTCATTGGGGCTGGAACCAATCGGGTGAGACAACAAGTCCCATTGGTCACATCACTTATTCAATTACTGCAAACTTCGATGCTACAGGGAATAGGATGAGAGCTTGCCTGTCAGAGGGAGCTACTATTTGGTGCATTCACAGACCCGACCACACCGATCATAAGTAAGCCAGAGACTTGAGCTGGCTTTTGCTCTTGGAAGAGTTGGCTACATCAGTGGAACCAGGAGGGGAGTTCCGTACAGTGCCTAGGTGTTGCCTTTTACAAAAAATGCTGCTGAGGCAAAATGAAAGTCACAGTCTGCCATGTGATGCAGCATAGCTGACAGCAAAATAAGAGTGGCATGTGTAGGCAGAACTTCTGCTTAAGTGGTATTATCATGCTATTCAAAGTTCAAGAGGGCATGGACAGAACTTTCTGTGAAGCCATCAACTCTAGGAGTTCGTGCTGCAGGAAGAGTCTCCTGACCAGGTATGATAAAAGTAATTCATTTGACATTCACTGAACAAGACGTTTCTAGACAGCCACGGAAGTTCTGCCATTGAGTGCCTACCCAGGACTATACAAACATTTGTGCATGGAGCTAAGCTTTTAACATGCACCTGGAATTCCTTAGCTTTTTCTGGCTTCTTTGCCTTAATCAGTGCAAAGTGTGAGTATCTGTTTTCATAACCAAAGTGCCAGCTACTTCTTCTCCTGTATGTTGACTACTGGTACCCTTTTTGTATCTTGTATTTGTAATCCCATACCTACTTCTACACCAAACCTTCTCCTGTGTTGCTGTCATTTACAGTAAGTAGTAGAGATCTGACATTACTGACAGAATTTGGACTAGCCCAACTTCTTATTGGGGGTTCAGGGTAATTTTATTTTTAAAAGCACTTATTGAATGGCCAGTGCTCCGTCCAACTGCCAAAAAAGTGTGCAGCGGGCAGGGAGGCTGGTCAGCATCTTTGTATAAATCTTTTTCAGGGAATGTCTTTATAAAGAATGAAGGCCATGCTGAGAATCCCCCATGAAGAGATGAACTAACCCAAAACCTGTTGGTAATGTCCGATTTCTACTACCTACTGTAAGTGACAGCAACATAGGAGAAAATTAATTTATGGCTCATTTTACTCTGGAAGAAACATACTTCTTATTTGTATACCACAAATATCCTCATGATGTCCTGTACATCAAAATTAGCTACCTATATTTTCACACTAACGTTCCTTGCAAAATGACTGAATGGACAGGCGCTAATGAAGGACTAATGCCAGAGCGAAGCCTGCTGGCCTTCCAGGCATTGTAGCAGTAATCTATAAATGCGGAACTGAAGGTGAACATCACTCTGTCTTTATGAGGTGTTTACCTCATAAAGAGTTGGAATGATCACTACACAAGGACAAGAAAGCAATGATTGGACCCTTAGCTTTGGATCTGTAATTAAGAAACACTCATGGCAAACAGAGTTTAGAACTAAACTTTTGAGCCGGATAGACCCAGTTGAGACTTGTAGTATGACACCTTTTTTATGTAGATTTTTTTTTTTAAATAGGAAGTGTGTCTTTAAATTGTGTATGTAAAAAAAAAGGAGGGCTCTGAGATTTCCAGCAATGATAGATCAATTAACACTAGGAAAGGTCTCACCTAGTATTAGTGTGGCCGGTACAGCGTACTCAGCCGCGATTCGCATGCGTCCCTCTTAGGCAGCCGGGGACCGGGCTCTCCGTGGCAGCAAGGCAGAGACAGGGCGGAGGCGACGTCACCAGCTCCAGACCTCCTTGCGATGGTAGCGAGGACGTCTGTTCAAACTCTGGCTCTGGGTGGGTATGGTCCAAATCAAACAAAAACTGCTCAGACTATTTTTAAGAAAATATCTACAAAAACTTTTATATAGTTGAGCACTGGATATAAAATTTAAAGGGCAATAGAGTTAGCAGATAAAGTTAGGAGTGGGTATAGGAGGGTTATTGTTAAGGAATAGAGGAGGATAGAGTTAATGAGGAGGTTACATTACAGTTAAGTACTTATTAAAGGGTTTGTGGTGGGAGGAGAGTTAGGCTTCAGGATGAAATAAATGTTAGTGCAGGCATTAAGTAAACAATGGCAAATCTCAGCAAATGAAATAGAAATTGCTCCCCAATATGCCTAAAACAGTTCATAATGCTCATGCCCATTACTTTAACATACTAGGTAAATTAGAATTCTCATTCAATTCACAATACTCTCTATTCCTCAAAGGAACTCAAACTATAACATCCCCATCACAACCAAGGCCTGTTTTTAGATCAAAACCAATCAACCTACCATTATGGTTGTCTATCAGCCTAAATAATACTTTAAGGGCTGGTGGATATTCATGATGCATAAAAGGTGTACCCTTATGCTTGTTTAATTTTGTTTTAAAGCATAACCAATTTCAACAGAATTAGGAGCCACAAATTCATGATAAATTTCCTCCTGTTTCTGCATACTTCTTCCTGAAGACCTGGAGCTGCAGTCGGTAGCAGTCTTACAGCTTGTTGGGAGCATGAAAAGTATGCAGGGGAATTTATGGTGAACTTGTCACTAGTTCTAATTTAATTGAACTTAAAAGTGTATCTGAAATCTCTGAGGCCCGTATTCGATTTACTTTTTCTCTTATGTTTTCTCTGAGGTGGTATTTAAAATAAACATCTATGGATCTCATGGTGCACACACATAAGTAATGCCTGTGCAAACAGTTGGTAACAGGGCTTAGAGCTATCTGACCATCTTGCTAAAAATTATTTTTCAGGCACCTTGTGTTGGAAGAGTTCCTAATTATAGCATGCTTTGTGACATTTTAGGGGAGGGACTCATTTTAAACCTAACTTGAGCATACAAAGTTAAGTAACAATCACACTTCAAACTGACTACACCACACTTTCTGCTAAGGTCACAAAGTACACATTAAGTTTTCTCTCTTATACAAAATGTCTCATAACTCAAATAGCCCTTTTTATAGCCACTTACCAGGCTTTATATAATAACAATGTAATTCTAAAATGACACAGTCAATGTGTATAAACACAGAATGTCAATGAGGTGAAGCTCTCTGAAGAACTTTAATTTTTGCTTAGGCTTATGGCAAATTCCTGTGCTTTTCTCCTACATTGTGCATTGCCTTAGGGGTTGTGTTTCCCCGCAGTCATTTAGAATATCATTCTATTAATTATCTAAGTCATCACCTTTCATAAAATAGCATGCACATTTTATAGGTAAATATTTGCAATTAAAGATGGCAACTGGCAAATGCCTGGATTGAACATGGAATAGCATTTTGTGTGTTGATTGGCATCTCTGTAAATGAAAGTGATTACATTTTCAGACTTTGCTACGGACGCAAAAATATTAATGTAGGATCATATAATTTTGACTTGCAAAAGCTTTGATCTAAGTGACAATATGTATATCTCCATGAATGTGTGTGTGCGCCATAAAGCTGTATATATAGAAATGACAGCGGTTATAACTATTTAACCCTTTGGGGACCGGCTGCATAACACCACCGTAAGGACCAGGTCATTGTACATGTGGGGAGGAGCACATTTGGGGGGTTGTCAGGCAGCCCGATTCCTACTGTCAAAATTAGGAAAGGGGGGGTTGCGCATCCCTCAAAAATGCTGCAATGGACTGGTTAATTGCTCAGGCATGCACCACCTCTATTAGGCTGAAAATGCATGCCCTGTGTCCAAAACAAATGCTACATTTATTATGCTATGGAGGAACTTTGGCTTCCACTACAGTTTGCATGTAAAGTATAATATACTAGACATTTGCACCACGGTGAGATAAACCTCCGGGCAAGTAGCCTAACCTAAGTTAAAAACAACATATGTATAACCCTGGGAGCAGCCAAGCAAAAATGTGTAACTTACATTTTAATGGACAGCGAGGAGATGGCCAGCGCACACCACAACAGTCTTCATCTGAAATGACCAACAGCTCACATGTGCAGCACCTCTAATAAGCTATTTGCACAATTCACATTCAAATCAGATGCAAATCATATGCATAACTACTTACCATGCAAAGCGGAAACTCAGGAGTACGGGCTGGGAGCAGCTAACCTTGTAGTTACATACTAGCAAAATTAGGAAGGGGGGGGGGGGGGTTGCACATCCCTCAAACATGCTGCAATTGACTGGTTATTCGCTCAGGCATGCACCACCTCTATTAGGCTGAAAATGCATGCCCTGCGTCCAAAACAAATGCTACATTATGCTATGGAGGATCCCTACTGTGGCTAGCTAGGAATGGTGTCCCCTGTGTGACCAGGTGTACCCCATATTACCAGCAGCATTTACTCACCTCCCAGGCTCCAGTGATGAGCAGCTCTAGCACCCTCCGCTCTGGCCGTCAACCTCGCTCGCACTGCCATTAAGTTCCAGACCTAACACTTAATGCAGAGAGCAGGGATGCCAGCCAGAGCAGAGGGGAGCGACGATCGCTGGGGGGAAGGTCAGGAAGGTAAGTCCCCGTCCTCTTCTTCCCCTCAGACCGTCGCTCCAACAGTTATCACTACTATCCGCCAGCATTCGTAGTGATCAGGAGCCAATCGCAATGGCTCCTGATCACTGACTGGAGGGGTCAGCTATTATATAACAGCTTGAGCTCCCCTCTCGGGTGCGCACGATCGCGTCGGTGAGCGGAAACGACACAAGTGCTGCATAGGATTTACTTGTGGCGGTCCCCACAAGTGCTGCATAGGATTTACTTGTGGCGGTCACCAAAAGGTTAAAGCACATATTAATATGGTCATTACCCCTATAGAATTAGTGATAAGCTAATGCAGCAGCTGAAAGAGGACCCTAGATGGGCCCTTTGGGTCAGGGCTTTGGTGTAGCTGCCATGCAAATGGGTAGTTAAAATACATGTGTAGACACACAGAATATGTTGGTGCTTTATTATTATTATTATTATTATTATTGATTTATAAAGCGCCAACATATTCCGTGGCACTGAACAAAGTAAGAAACAAACATGGGGTACATAATACAGACAATGGTGTACACTAATATACAAGATACATAATTAGTGACAAAATACAAAAAATGATACAGCATACAGAGTACAAAATACAGAAGTGGTAATGACATTGATAAAAGTAACATTATGAATAAAATGTATGATGATTTCCAAGACACAAAAGGGGGAGAGAGCCCTGCCCTTGCAAACTTACAATCGAAAGGGAATGGGGGGGAAACAAGAGGAGGGGTAGTATACGATAGAATATATAAAGGCAGTGTGTTTTAGGATACCTAGTAGGAGTGCAATTTGGTCTTAGGACAAAGGGAAGTGGTCTAGGGTAGCGCATATGCTTGTCGGAACAAATTAGTTTTTAGAGAGCGTTTAAAAGTAACAAAGGTTGGCGAGTGACGGATGTGTTGTGGGAGGGGATTCCAGAGAAGGGGTGAAGCGCGTGCAAAATCTTGTAAGCGGGAATGTGAGGAGGTGATTCTAGAGGAGGACAACAGAAGATCATGTGCAGATCTGAGATTGCGATTGGGTTTGTATATGGAAATGAGTGATGATATGTACCAGGGAGAGAGATTGTGGAGAGCTTTGTAGATTAGGGTTGGGAGTTTGAACTGGATCCTCTGGTTAATTGGCAGCCAGTGAAGAGCTTGACAGAGAGGGTCAGCTGAGGAAGATCGAGAAGAAAGATGAATGAGACGAGCAGCTGAGTTCAGTACCGAATGGAGCGGGGCCAGTTTGTTAGAAGGTAGTCCACAAAGTAGTACATTGCAGTAGTCCAGACGAGAAATTATAAGAGCATGTATTAACATTTTGGTTGTGTCTTGAGTGAGAAAGGGACGGATGCGAGATATATTTTTGAGTTGGAGATGGCAGGAGCTGGTTATGGAGTTAAGATGAGGAATAAAAGAGAGAGAAGAGTCGAATATTACCCCCAGGCACTGTGCTTTGGGAACTGAAGTGATGGGAGTGTTATTAACATTTATAGTTACTTCAGGCAGAGAGGTGGCCAGAGACGGTGGAAAAATGATTAGTTCCGTTTTACTCATATTAAGTTTTAGGAAGCGAGAGGACATGAAGGAGGATATAGCAGACAAGCAGTCAGGAACACGTTTGAGGAGGGAGTTAAGGTCTGGGTCCGAGAGGTACAGTTGCGTATCGTCTGCATACAGGTGGTATTGAAAACCGAATGAGTTGATTAACCTCCCTGGCGGTTTATTTATTTTGCCAGGGAGGCTGAAATGGGTTTTTTTTTAAATTAAAAAAAAAATATTTCATGCAGCCAACTGAAAG
Organism: Hyperolius riggenbachi; assembly: GCF_040937935.1. Taxonomy (NCBI): domain Eukaryota; kingdom Metazoa; phylum Chordata; class Amphibia; order Anura; family Hyperoliidae; genus Hyperolius; species Hyperolius riggenbachi. The sequence continues at coordinate 259,266,946 of NC_090650.1, forward strand.
TTGGCTGCATGAAAGCCCACTAGAGGGCGCTCCGGAAGCGTACTTTCGATCGCCTCCGGCAATCGAAAGTAACAAGATAGCGGCCTATCTTGTTTCGCTTTCCTCGTCGCCATGGCGACGAGCGGAGTGACGTCATGGACGTCAGTCGACGTCCTGACGTCAGAGCCGCCCGATCCAGCCCCTAGCGCCGGCCGGAACTGTTTGTTCCGGCTGCGCTGGGCTCGGGCGGCTGGGGGGACCCGGCGATCGGGCAGCACACGCGGCTGGCAAAGTGCCGGCTGCGTGTGCTGCTTTTTTCAGAATGCAAATCGGCCCAGCAGGGCCTGAGCGGCGACCTCCGGCGGCATACCCCGAGCTCAGCTCGGGATTACCGCCAAGGAGGTTAAGTCACCAAGACCGTGCATGTAGATGGAAAAAAGGAGGGGACCAAGGACAGAGCCTTGAGGAACCCCGACAGACAAAGCATGAGGAGAAGACATCTGATCTGAGTAGAAAACTGTGAAGGACCTTCCAGAGAGGTAGGAAGATAACCATGTGAGAGCAAGGCCCTTTATTCCGACATTTGAAAGTATTCGTAAGAGTAAGGTGTGGTCAACCGTATCAAATGCTGATGACAGGTCAAGAAGGATGAGTATGGAGAATTGACGTTTGGATTTGGCTGTAAGGAGGTCATTGGCCACTTTGGTAAGGGCCGTTTCCGTGGAGTGGTTGGAGCGAAAGCCAGACTGAAACTGATCAAGTAGGGAGTTAGCTGATAAATAATGGCTTAATTCTGCATGTATGTGGCGTTCAATTAGTTTGGATGCAAATGGGAGAAGTGAGATTGGGCGGTAGTTGGCGAATGTGGTAGGATCTAGAGATGGTTTTTTAAGTAGTGGTGTCACAACAGCCTTTTTGAGTGGCGACGGAAAGATGCCAGTGGAGAGGGACAGGTTAAATAGTGATGTTAGTGCAGGCATGAGAGATGAGGATAGCTGCGGAATGAAATGGGAGGGAATAGGATCCAAAGAACAAGTGGTTGGATTAGCTTTATAAATCCATAATAATATGCATAAAATATGTTTTCCCTAAATATGGTTAAATATTTTGGTAAAGGAAATATTTTAAGTACAACTGAACTCCAGCCAAGGAATTACCTGAAATACTTAAAGAAAATTGCCTATTCTAAAGAGACCCTTACCGCTCCACCATAAATAGGCAGGCCGGTAATGGCCTGGGGGTACTCAGGATTGCCCAACAGCTCGGTCATGCAACAGAGACTGCAATTTAAATCTATGTCTAACTGACTCGACACAAGAAGAGAATGGGCAGACATGGGAGAGTTTCTTAACAGCTGGTATGTCGTTCTGCTTAGCTCACATAATCCCAGTCAGAGTCAGGGGGCTTAAAATGCTTGACTCCTGGGCTACCCAAAGGGGAGCATCGTGAGCAGCATTAGCTGCAGCCATATGGGGGAGCACTATAAAAACAGTGCAGGAGATTTAGGCCCAGCCGGCGCCACCATAGGCCATAATAGGAATTACGACTACAGCAGCGCTCTGTGAGTGATTTAGGCACCGTCACAAGACGGAGCAAAAATCACTACAAAAGCACTGTAATTCGGCCACCAGCAATAGCTGGAAGCCGAATTATGTCTTTCCCCCACTATCCATGACGACCTGGAGGGGTAATAGTAATTAACGCCACCTTTCCCCTGCGCCAAAATCTCCCGGCGGCTATGTAATAGGTATGCCATATGGGTCAGTTGAGCAACCAGACAAAAGGAATAGGTGGGAACGTTAAGGCCACCCATAGATTTAGGTAACATCAAAATGTTAGCACTCATCCTGGTCTCCAGCGAGGCCCCAGAAACCATAACATATTCCTCTGTAAGGCAAAGAAATCACCTTTTCTGATCACAATAGGGAGAAAAAAGTAATTTGTTCCTTAGACATTTTTTTATACTTTCTGCAGCATGTTGGTGCATTTGCTATTGTAGTTGTACTCTTAAAACCAGGAAAAAAATGAATTTGGGTTTGGATTTTGGACCAGTTTGTCTGAATGTCCCTCAAACCAAGCTGTAGCATATTTGAGTTACGCTAACATAAGTACCTGAGTGTTTCACATCACATAGTGGAGAGATTACATTTACAACAATGCTTGTCAGAAATTTGACAGCTGTGTATGCTTTGTTTCTCTAACAGTGAGGGTCTACATGTATGAAAGGTTTTCTTGCAGTGAGCACCTCCATTGGTCAGAATTGTTGTCATTCATGTATGCAAGCATATCAGAAGCATTGCTAATAATGACTGACTTGTATAGTATGTGAGGACCTTTAGACAGTATGTAGTAAAGTTTCCTGGGAGAATTTGTGCAGTTCAACGATGAGCCTGCAATTATGGCGGCATGTGCTCTTTCTCCCTTTTTTTTTTATTGCATACAATTGGGACTATTTTAATTACATGAGTTTTAGAATATATTTTGGATATACTGTATATGTACTAGTATTGTCGGCACTGCTATTGTATAGACCTCAAGAAGCAGTCACGCTCCCAAGAAATGCATAGTCCATTTTTGGTGCTCTATGAATTCATATTTCCAGTTAGCGCTGGCCTTATTTTTCAGGAGAGGTAATACCAACATTACATCTCCTTTTTTAAACTAGTTTTAAGTGTTTTATTATACTGGGCACCTTTGAAAAGTGTTCTTCCTACCTTTTACATTTTTGCTTTTAAGCCTGTATTTTAACTACCTTCCAGTAAACATATAACTTTTAAGCAGATAAATACTAAGGGTTATATGTTTGTATTATTGTTCAGCCATTTGTTCCCCATTGAAATTATGGCTATGTGAAATTCAAGATCCAAATGGCCTCTGTGCATTGTTGTTTTAGAAAATACAACAAATTACGATAATGGTTACAGTATTATCACATTTACTTAACTCTGATATCCACAAAATGTTCCTGCTCTTGTTGGACAATCATTAGTATTATTTTTATGGCACTTATTGTCTGTAAGGGAAATGTGTTTAGAAACCCAATATTTATTCCTGTCAGAAAATTAGGAGATATTGCTCAAAGTAAAATACTACTGACTGCTAAATACATCACAAATTAAGTTTGGCAAAATGGCCAAACTTGTCTCACTAAAACTCGTACTTTTTCATTCAAACTCCGGTCTGTGTTCCTCTCTCAGTCCAAAAGTAGGTTGCACTTTACAAAGGACTTGGCAGAGGGCTAGTGAAAGGAAAATGGGTAAGGAACACAGGGATAAGGGGTGGAAAAGCACTCTGATAAAACATAATTAAAAGTATAATGTGCTGTAAGAATAAACTTGCCTCCTATATGTATAAAATTCTCAGCATTAGTCAAGCAATACTAAGACTTTATTAGTGCTGTGCATTTTGCATTATTAAGAAGAATTGCTTCATCTTGTGTACAAAAGTCTGTGAGACTAAAGGGAGCGCTCAAAATTCCATAAAAATAATTATAGAAACAACATATTTTATCTTACTAAATGGCATTTGCATTAGGAAAAATATCAGCACTTTATGGAAAATAAAATATAAATTATACCATATTGTTTCTAAAACTTAGAATGATTTATAAATAGTTGTAATATCTGTAGGTGTAATATCTGGTATATTCTGACATAATTTATGTCCAGTGTGTATAGTGTGTGAAATTTAATATTTGGACTATTATGTAATTAATGTTGAGATTGAATATTTGCCATAGTAATTCTCACAATGCATATTCACTGTATTCAATGAGAACTGTCATCATCAAGCGCTATATGTGCAAGATGTTTGCTTATTATGCATACATACCTGTGGAGACTTGATTTTTTATAAATAATATTTTTAGGCTAGGCTCACACTAGAGCATAGTGGTGCATTGCATCAGACAATAGAAATGCATTGCTAACTCTTAGTTGGCATAACAGCAGGTATGCTGTGAGATATCGGACAACATGTGCATGTACAGTTGCAGTTAAACATACTTTTTGTTGCCTGTATGCTTCTCTGTATGCGTTGCATCATGCACCTAATGTATGAGTTATTAATAACAGTTACCTTAAAGGACCACTATCACAAACAATGGCAAAATGTACATGTGCATACATACTTTGGAGGAACCGTACTTCTTATGAGTAAAATGCACTATGAATTTCTTCTCTCCTATGTTCTTGTCGCTTACAGTAGGTAGTACAAATCTGACAGATCTGACAGGTTTTGGACTAGACCATTTCTTCATGGTGGATTCTCAGGGTTTTTTTTATTTTCAAAACCTCTTACTGAATAGCAGTTGTCCAGTCCAACTGCCAATAGTGTGCAAATAGGTATAGGGGCTGGCTGGCGTCTTGGTATACATGCTTTCCAGGGATTACTCTTGTAAAGAATAAAAGACATACTGAGAATCCCCTGTGAGGAGATGAACTAATCCAAAACCAGACAGATTTTTAGTGCCCACTGTAAGTGACAGGAACTTTGGAAAGAAGAAAATTAGCTGAAAAGTAGTATATGGTGAATTTTTATCTTGGAAAAATGTACTTCTTATGCATGTACATGAATTAAAATTGTACAATTTTTTGTGATAGTGGTCCTTTGACAATGACCACTTTCTTTGCTGTTGACAATTTGGACATGATTTTGACTCACTGTAGTACACTTGACTGCACTGCACATTCCTTCTCCCCAGGGCAAGGGCAATCTGGCAGCCCACATCACGCACGTGTACTGTACACTTATTATCTCATTTGCCATGAATGCTTTTGCATGTTTGCAGTGCTTGTGTAATGCTGGGGGGTCATACTTTCTGACCACCCAGCGCAACAAGGCTAAGAGCTGGATAATGGAAGAGGTTACACAGGCTGCCCAGAGCAACTGCAGCTCTGGGCTTCCAGTATCGCTAAAAATAAAACACAATGGCAGCGCAGTGCAATGTGGCGCTGCCTTAGTTCGCACTGTGCTGCCTTAGCGATAGCAAGCATTCAGACAGGTACAAGACAGGACTATAGATTGGAGCGTAACTAGTAGCAACCGCAGCTCACAGTCACGTCCACAGAAGCAGAGCAAGCAGGCTAACAACAGTCACCAGCAAGCATCCACCCAGGCAAGACTACAGGATAGAACGTAACTAATAGCAACTGCAGCCTATAGTTACCAGAACTAGAGTAGCTGGAATACTACCAGTCACCAACGTGGCGATGGCAGAATCCAAGCTATCTGGATAATGGACTTCACTGACCCACCGTGGATGCAGTGAACGTCCATCAAGCATGGAACTAGGCAATACACAAAAGAAAAATAACAAACGGCTCAACTAACGGATAAATATATATTAGCAAGTCTGCATATAGAGTTATCAAGAACTAGCTAAAGCACAAGTAATAAGGTCACATAGAATAACAATAAAAGAACTATGCAGAGTAACAAGGTGCCTAGCTGATCAGCGTACTGACCACTATGACGGGCGGGGTATGAAATGGGAGGCAGACTTTTATGCTGGCATCAGCCAATAGATGCAGGTATGCAAATCTACACACAACTGAATGGTAATCGCTCAACCCTGACCTGGCTTGATTACCATTTGCTAGCTGGCTGTGACTGCAAAGGACTCCCATAAGAAATACATGCAGTATTATGTAACAACATGCATGCAGGAAATCCAGGGCTATCTTGCCACAGCTCAGCTGCAACAAGCAATTGGTGGAATGATGACAGCATCCTAAGCTGCCCAGAACTGCAGAGCGATTGCAAATGACAATGAGACCCATTGCAAATGCACAACCGAATGCAAGCAGATAAGCCAGAACTGTCCATTTGCAGCTCCACTGCAACGGACAGAATACGCTAGAGGAGGGATCCTTACAGCTTGTGTTTTTGCCGTTGCTGCAAAGGTATTTTTGCATGCCATATTTCGCATATATAACAATATTTTTCAGATTTCCGTGAAAATCAAGGTGTAGAAATGTTTTTTAATTTTGTCCGTCACTTAATGTAATATATAAATTGTGAATTCCTATACCTGGTACAGAATATGAGTAAAAATGCCTGGGTTTCAGAAATGATGAAAGGGTTTTGCAATGTGGACAGGTCTTTGAGAACTACTAAATAAATACATACGGTAAATAAATAGTAAGCCCCTGAGACCATCACTGGCATTTGTTAAAACTTGGGGTGGGGGGGGGGTTGCTTTGTTTTCTGAAACTTGCCTCTTGTTTGTTTTAACTACATATGTTACCTGTGTAAACAACAGGAAAAACCATTGCATGATTGTGATAACAGGCTTAAACAAATGGCTGGCTACATGCTAACAATTGTGCTTTGTTCTAGGTTGTGCTTACGTCTCTGCTGCCCTCTGAAGTCTTGAAGCGCCTCTGAATTTACTGGTGGAGATTTTAAAAAAAAAATCATAACTGTTTTGAATTGGTGCGCACCTGTGATGCTCTGGTGATGAGTGGATTTGTGTGCTGTGTTGGGTTAACGCCTGGAAAAAAGGGGCACTATGGCAAAAATTAGGTTTCTGGCATAACCCTAGTAGCATGCACTCAAATTAGGAGCATCCGATACTGAGCAGTTTTTGCTGTTATCCTGCCCATCTCCCCCTTCCGCTGCTGACTCGGTCTACACTGTAACAGCTCTCTCCCTGCTGAAGCTGACACTGGAATGTGGAAGTTCTTAGATAAATAAGCAAGATATAAATAAAGAACATATTACGCGCTGCGTAATATGTTGGGTCTTTATAAATAAATACGATAAATGACTTTACACTCCATTTTACACTTGCTGGTCTCCATCTGCTCCCAATGCTATGATCTTCCTAAACATGCAGCCTGCATGTCCCGGTACTTTACCAGAGAGAGAGAGAGAGAGAGGAGAAATGAGCTGTTAAACTCAGCCTGACTCAGCAGAGAAGGATGGCACATCACATAGCTCCAAGACGTGACGGCCAGGATATCTGCATCTGCTCTGTATAACCTTTCAAGCAGACATTTAAAAAAAAAAGTGCTTGGTATCTAGTGCTCCTAATTTAGTTGCATGCTAACAGGGTTATGCCAGAAACCAAATTTTCGCCATAGTGCCCCTTTAATGTGGATTGCACTTTGTGTTCCATATCTGGGTTATAAGGGTATTTTGGTAAATTAATTAAGTTGGAGGCTGTTATATTCTCCTTTTAGTTTGAAAGCAGAATGAATAGTGTCCATTCAACTCCTTCTCATAGCAGAGGTATGTCTGGAACGGTACTGAATGTTATAATGAAGGATGGGAAGTGCTGGTGTTGGAGAGATGAGAGCTTCCTCTGGTATACAGTTGATGTTAACGTTATACAAGCTCACCCTGGTGTATAAATATTGTACTGTATAGATGTGGGAAAGTGTGTTGCCTGAAAAGGGGACTTCTAATGATTATATTTTAACCTCTTGACGACCAGCTAACGCCGATTGGCGTAAACTGGTCGTCTGCGGGTTACCATGGAAACGGCCGCTCGATCGAGCGGCCTTTCCATGTCAGTTCACGGAGGGTGTCTCCGTGAACAGCCGGAGAGCCGCCGATCGCAGCTCTCCGGCAAAATGTAAACAGGCGGGGAAGAAATCCCCGCTGTTTACATCACACGGCGCTGCTGCGCAGCAGCGCCGTAAGGCAGATCGGCGATCCCTGGCCTCTGATTGGCCGGGGATCGCCGGCATAAGATAGGCTGAAGCCTATCCTTCAATGCGCAGGACGGAACTCCGTCCTGCGCATTACGGAGAGAGGGAGGGAGGGAGGTAAGGAGCGTGAGGGCAGAAATGGCTGCGGAGGGGGGCTTTGAGAAGCCCCCCCCCCCCCCCCGCAAAACGCAGATGGCCGGCGGCGATCAGACCCCCCCAGCAGGACATCCCCCTAGTGGGGAAAAAAGGGGGGTAGTCTGATCGCCCTGCTGGACTCCTGATCGGTGCTGCGGGCTGTAGAGCCCACGCAGCACCGATCAGTGTAAAATCCACTGGTCGGCAAGTGGTTAAGAGGTGGAGTGAATTTGTGGAAATGATCATAAAAAAGCACTTAAAGTGGATCCGAGATAAACTTTTACTCATTGCATAATTGTGTTCCTTTCATATAGTTTATTGGGCATTCCTCAAGCCAAATACTTTTTCTGTTTTGTTTTAATACTCTAATTCCCTATAAACTAAACAAGCCTCGCCCACAGCACCTTTTGTGCCTTGGCACTGTAGCAAGGGTTTATGGGAGCTCAGTCTGGGCAGGAGGAGGAGGAGGTTAGCCATTAGCCATTGATTTCAGAGGCAGAGGGGAGGAGAGAGGAGGAGAGGGGACTGAATTTACACACAGGATAGCTTCTCCAGCCCTCAGCCGGTGACAATGTGACAAACAGAACATGGCGTCCCTCATTGTATCACAGGAATAAATAATCATAAACTTTTTAAGCTGTTTGCAGCTAGATATGCTGTGTAAACTATGTAAACTTTAGATAGGATATATAGACAAGTTACTTGTTCTAGTTAGTTTTTCATCTCGGATCCGCTTTAATGCTCGGTGCACATGATGCAATTTCAGATGGGGCTAATTGATAATTTCTGACTTATCCTGATTGATAACAGGATAGATTTTGTGCAGTATTAACTCATTTTTGTAAAGCTTGATTTAACTAATTGTGGCTATGTTAAGTAAACTTTTGTAATCCTGAATTCAATTTACTATATGTGTTCAGCTGAATTTTTTCAGGTGATTTATGATTGCTGATATGGTGCTGATAAAGGGAATAATTATATTTACCTACATTGTCTCTTTTCTTTTCCCTAGCACACTGTGCATAGCCCATAAATTTACTTAAAGTGGTGCGCACCTACTGCTTATAGATTGTTGTTTCTAGGATTGATTTTGTGCAGAATGTCCATCCCCTTTGAATCGAACATATCGTAAATTATCGATTGAACCCATCAATCTGACATGAAATTGCATTGTTTGTACCTAGCATAAGAGTGAATTGATAATAAAATGGTTTGATTGAAAATATGTAAATTGAAACACCCAAGTAAGTTATCAGTATTGTTTTATGTGTAAATATCACTGACATGTTCTGCAGAGCTTTGCAGAGTGTCTAGTCTAGTCACTACATGTCCTCAAAGACAGGGTCAGTTTAAGGGGCCCCAGGGCAAACTTATGCTAGGGGGCCCTCCCCCCCCCCCCAAAGGTTAGTCCCCAGCTGCCTCCCCCCCCCCCCCAACTGCTCCTTGAGGTGAGCAGCAGACAGGAAGACATACACTTTACCTGATTCCACGCCGGCCCGGTTGCCATGGCTTCCTCTGCCTCGCTTTCCCCTTTCTCCTTTCTTCCTGGTGGTGAGACCCACGTATGACAACAACAGCAGAGTGACTCTTCCCTCCACGCAGGCATGGACTTACTGACGTGACGTCACATGCGTGCAACGATCGGGAGAGTGCCGCTGCAGCCTTCTGCAGTGCATGCATTTCACCTGCAGGAAAAAAGTAGAAGGCGAGACGGTGGAAACCATGGCGACCGGGCTGGTGTGGAATCAGGTAAAGTACGGTATATGCCTCCCTGCCTGCAGCACCAAAAATTTGACTTTTAAAATGGGACAGACGCTTGGGGGGGGGGGGGCCTAAGGACTCGGGCCCAATGGAAACGCCAGCCCTGCTCAAAGGTGCTCAAGATCTAATCCCTACTATAGTCATATTTCCATCACAGTCTAAGGCCAGATTTGGGGAAAGCCAATTAACTTATCAGCATTTTTGGGGGATTTGGGAGGATGTGATTTTTACTAACAAGATAACTTGGCATCAGAAGTGATGACACAAACATTTGTCTTGCTCATAACAGTCATTTTTCTGAAGATTCTTTATACAGAGAGATTATTTTCTATCATTAATTCACCTGATGACATTGAGTGTTATACAATGATGGAAAAAATGGCTCTTCATCACCTGATTCACACATGCATTGTTGCACTATTAATTGATCTTTCCATATTACTTCTTCTAAGACAGTAGAGCATGGATTAGAGATTAGAGAACACAAACTGGTGCTTTATCTGGGATTCTGGTACTACCCCATCTAATTCAGCATGGGAAATTACCCTTTTAATGGCTTTTTGGAATTTTGTATATGTACAATGTAAGCTATGCTTGCTCCTTGGGCATATATTTTACTTTATATAGGTGAAGTGTTCTTCAGTGTGCAAGGAACTTGAAGAAGGGCTTTTGCACAAACTTTTGATTTGCTGTGCTAGTTAAGCTGTATGTCTTTTAACACTGGAGAAAACTAAACATTTTTTTATTTATCTGGATGTCCATGTGTGGAGCTGTGTTATAAGTACTGTATATTATTGTGTGCAGCTACTTAGTACAATTACTAGAGGAGTATAACCTGTTTCCAGTTTGAAGCACACCTGAACTGGGAGGCTGCCATATTTATTTCCTTTTTTTTCCCCTTGTAAACAATGCACATTTCCTGACTGCTAATCCTCTGTCTCTAATACTTTTAGCCATAGTCACTAAACAAGCATGCAGATCAGGTGCTCTGACTGAATTCTGACTGGATTAGACGCATGCTTGTTTCAGGTGTTTGAACCAGTTACTCTTGCAGCCAAAGAGATAAGCAGGACAGCCAGGTAGCTAGTGTTGTTTAAAAGGAAATAAATATGGCAGCCTCCATTATTCCTCTCAGTGCAAGTGTCCTTTAACCAGCCCCTTTGTAGGAGCAGATGTGGCAGGTGACCGCCCGGGGTGCAGTGACTGAGAGGGCGCAGAGAAGGAGGGAGGAGCAACGGCACACTGGAATTCAGCCATGGGGAGGGGGGCCCGTCTCCTTCCTCCCTTTTCTCTAACCTATACTGGGATACTTATGGCTGGCTAACCTATATTGGGGCACCTATGGCGGGCTACTGGTCCACGCCGAGGCAGAGGCGAGAGAGGCTCCAGCCTCAGGGTGCAATGTAGGAGGGGCACACAACTTAGGTGGGAATGATGGAGGGGCACACTTTGGTGTCTCAGCCGTCGGTGCTGGAGCACCTTGTCTCGGCTTTGGCTGGCTAACCTATACTGGGGCACCTGTAGCTGGCTGACCTATACTGGGGCACCTGTAGCTGGCTGACCTATACTGGGGCACCTGTAGCTGGCTGACCTGTACTGGGGCACCTGTAGCTGGCTGACCTATACTGGGGCATCTGTAGCTGGCTGACCTATACTGGGGCACCTGTAGCTGGCTGACTTATACTGGGGCATCTGTAGCTGGCTGACCTATACTGGGGCATCTGTAGCTGGCTAACCTATACTGGGGCATCTATCTGTAGCTGGCTGACCTATACTGGGGCACCTGTAGCTGGCTGACCTATACTGGGGCACCTGTAGCTGGCTGACCTATACTGGGGCACCTGTAGCTGGCTCACCTATACTGGGGCATCTGTAGCTGGCTCACCTATACTGGGGTATCTGTAGCTGGCTAAACTATACAGGGGAACCTATGGCTGGCTAACCAATACTGGGGAAACTATAGCTGGCTAACCTATACTGGGGAACCTGTGGCTGGCAAAAAAAATTTTTACACCCTCGCCCTGGGAGCAGTTTAGCCTAGAAACTGCCTTTAACACTGCTGTTATACTAGGTACACACCATACAATTTTCTGGCAGATTTACTTGCCAGATCGATTATTTCCAACATGTCTGATCTGAATTTCAATCGAATTTTGGATTTATCTGACCATTTTTTTTTTCGTTTTTTCAATCGATTTTCATAGAATTGAATAAAAATCGGTCGGAAAATTGATCAGAAAAACGATTAAAAAATGATAAAAAAAAATCGATAGAAACTCAAATCGGATATGTTGGAAATAATCCATCTGGCAGGTAAATCTGCCAGAAAATTGTATGGTGTGTACCTAGCATAAGGTAAGATAAAAGTTTTTTTCTGACTAGTCGTATCATTTTATTTCAGTTCAGGAAGAAAATATGTTTTCTTTAACTGTTGTAGTCTAAGTGTGCCTGATTTTGACTAATAGTGAAAGTCTGTAGTGACAACTGCAGTTGGTTATAGCAGCACAGTTCAGTCTCTTATGATGTTTACATTTCCAACTTTGAAAGTTTCGCAATCTATTTACAGAGAGGATGATAATAAGTTTCAGATTGAGCTTAAATTTTCTTGTGGGCAAAGATGAGATACTTAATGTTTTACATGCGTTAATTAATGCCACTGGCTTCACTTTCCCTGTCATTAAACAGAACAGGGGAGGTCATTTGTTACATGCCACAGGCTACCTGTTCAGCAGGCTATCAGGAAATGTACAGCTTAATTTACTTTATCAGACTTTTTTTTCTGCAGTAACAAGAGGCTGACGTGCAGCAAATTGATGGACGCTTTGCACTGCGTAGCATCTGACCTCTGTGATCAAATAGCATTATGGGCTGCAATTAAAATGGAATGCCGCCAAATAGCATGCAGCGTGGATGTGAGCGGTTTACCTTGCTCTGTATTCAGCACACATTCTGTTTATCTTATCGGCCATGTCCATCTTTGTATACCTAAATGGAAAAAGGATGAAATCTTTTGTACGGTTGGCACTGGGGATCTAGCCATCCTCCTTGCCTTTACTTCCAAGAAAGATTGGTGTTTTCTCATCGATTGATCACATCCACTATTGATTCTTATTTAAGGAGTGGTTGCAGCGGAAAGAATAATGCGGTAAAATAGCTGTAAAAAAGAATGTGATGGTTTAACACAAACAAGAGTGATTTAATAGAAATGTATAATAAATAGAAATGTATTAACATTTCAAAGGAAAAGATATCAAAATGCACTTGCTCACTTTGGCTCAGCCATTCATTTAAAACAGTGTGGTGCCTTCCCCTAATTGCAGTGACCAAGAGCATCAATAAATATTGTGGCAGTAATCATTATAAGATGCAAAGTGATCCAGCACCAATGGCGGTTAGATGTGCAAAGAACCATACCCTGGATCAGAGCAGGATCATCCCCCAGGCAACCTAGGCAGGTGCCTGGGGCCTTGCGGATGTCAAGGGGCCCACCGTCCACCTCTTCTGACCTTTCTCCATTTCATCTAACCAAAAGGACCACAGGGAGGCACCAAGTCTATTACCTTGCCTAGGGCCCCATTACATAATAATTAATCTTTGTACAACAGGAGGAAATTCCAAATGGAGGCTGCACCCAATTTGACCAGCTGCCTAGATGTGCAGAGCCCAAAACACGGCAGATTACACAACTTGCATTCAAAACAAATGCAGCAAATGGAGGACGTTGGCTTCCAGAAACAGTTAGCGTGCAAATTGTTCAGTACTAGACTCTCCCACGACGTTGACATCCCCTTACGGAAGAAACCTAACCACTAGCTAACAATTAAAACATAGTTTAAACCTGGGGCTGCTAGCCACAAATGGTCTACATATTTTCTGAAGAACAGCAAAACCATGGCTACAATTACTAGGTAATGCCTAATGATGTTGATCCAGGGATTTTATCTGATTGCCATCTGGAGTCGGGAAGGAATTTTTCCCTTTAGGGGCTAATTGGACCATGCCTTGTAAGGGTTTTTTCGCCTTCCTCTGGATCAACAGGGATATGTGAGGGAGCAGGCTGGTGTTGTACTTTGTACTGGTTGGACTCGATGGACGTATGTCTTTTTTCAACCAAAATAACTATGTAACTATGTAACATTGGCAGCTCTCCTAATCAGGCTGCAATTGAAATTAAACATGAATGAGGTGTGCAGCCCCCCCCCCCCAGGAACACACCTTGAATACACATGACATGCAAATTCTCGATACATTTTATGCAAACTGATACACATGGATGCAGCTAGCCACGAGTAGACTTACATTTTTGAACAACAGGAGGAAGGAAATAGGTTGTAGTTAATGGTGGAGTATCAATAATCGCATTGGTACTGTGAAACAAAAATAATATGAGATGTAGTTGTAGTGGAATGGAAATATGACTTCAAATGTATAGGCTTGCTGTTAAAGAACCACTAAAAATGAAGCTCTAAATTGCTTAGCTCCTATGTTGCTGTCACTTACAGAAGGTAGTAAAAATCTGAAAGGTTTTAGACTCATCCATCTCCTCATGGGGGATTTTCAGGAAGTTTTTTTTTTCTTCTTTATAAAAGCACTCCCTATTAAGGATTTATAAAAAGATTCCGGCCAGCCTCCCTACCAGTTTGCACACTATTTTGACAGGTGGACTGAGCAAGTGGCATTTGGTAAGCGTGTTAGAAAATAAAGAAATCCACAAGATTTTCCCATGAAGAGATAGACTATTCCAAAACATGTCAGATTTTTGCTTCCTACTGTAATTGAGAGCAATACAGAAAAAGTAAATGCATAGCTCATTGTGCTCTGGAAGAAGTGTTTATATGTATTTTAATTTTGCATGATAGTGCATTACAGCCATTAAAGTTAGCCTATACTGTACTGGGCAAAGTTTAAAAACACACTTGATAAAAAGATGCAGCTAAAAAAATCAGAGGATATCATTCTCTTACAACGTTCCACTAGGGTTGACCTTGACATAGAAAAAGTCACCTGAAAGATGCTCTGAGGTCACTTGTGTCTAATAAATCATAGTAGTAGGTCTGATTTACTAACACGGCACTAATCAGTGATCGACTATGATATGGGGAATAATCTAAACCAGTGAAAACAGCGAAACAGTCCTGAAAACTCACTTCAAACGCTTTCAGTATCTATTTGCGACCTTTTGATTGACAGAGTATCAGAATTCTATAAACTGTAATATCGCCCGCATGAACCATGGGGAAATATAGACATTACCTTGCACATCAGTTGTCCTGTCAGTTATAACGGACAGCAACTGATATAGTAAAAAAAAAAGTGCCCTGAGGCAAGTCTAGATCTAGTCAGAACTGGAAGGAATCGTTGTTAGAAGAAAAGGGTGAGCTTCTGAGAGGAACTGATGGTGAGGTAAATATGAAATATTCATTTGCAGGTACTTCATGTGTTGGTTTTAAATAATTTTACTTAGTTCAGGTTCCCTTTAAACATCTCCTTGTTGGACATGGTATTGACATGTACATGGAAGTAACACATAAAGGCAAAAATATGTGTGTCAGAATATATGCTAGACAGCTAATTAATCAATGTGAACACTACTGAGATTCATCACACTGGCACATACTGTATATCATTTGAATGCCACATTTTCTAAGATATATATCTGTCTGGCGGACAGTGCATCAAGGTCCAGCTGAATGATAAGGGAACTGATGTTGGTTGCTTTAGGCCCTGCATTGTAGAAGGCTGAAGTTTAGCCATTTTTTTTTGTTTTTTTGTGTTTATTGCAATTAATACATGTTTTGAGGTGGCAGTGTGTGGTTATCTGTACTCTGGTATCTGCCCCCCCCCCCCCCCCCCCCCCTAAATGAAGCACAGCCAGTGCAGTTCCTTGATTTCCAGTCAGCTGGCTTTGGACAGGCAAATCCATTGATGTGATAACATCACAGCCTGGTGAGCCCTCCAAGACAGATTCCTATTCTGTAAGCAATCCTGCCCCCCCCCCCCCCCCCCCAGCCAATGGTAAGCTGAATGGCTTGGTGGCAGTAATCTTCAGCATTCAGGTGGAGGCTTTGGTGACTCCTATATGAGTCCCTCTTCTCTACATGGCCAAGCCAGAATTGCCTGCAAATAGCAGACAAGCAGCACCCCAGGGCTCAGCAGTAGTATGAATAACTTCCATACCACCATTGGAATCTTTATGTAAGCTTAAAAAAAAACAAAAAAGGTATTGAGCCTTTACTACTGGAGGAATCTTTCCCAGTCTGTCACCTAGCCACCTGGCACTGCTGGAACATATGGCTGCATATAAGGGATACAGTTATCATGATAAGAACTCATTGCAATGATTTGTTTCACTAATTTCATAGCAGACTAGGTAGAACTCCAGTATTAAGTCCTTACAATTTAAAGGGGCACTACAGCGAAAAACTGCAAAATTTAAAATATCTGCAAATATATACAAATAGAAGTATGTTTCTTCCAGAGTAAAATGAGCCATAAATTAATTTTCTCCTATGTCCCTGTCATTTACAGTAGGCAGTAGAAATCTTACAGAAGTGACAGGTTTTGGACTAGTCCATCTTTTCATAGGGGATTCTCAGCAAGGCTTTTATTCTTTATAAAGATATTCCCTGAAAAGGATTTAAACAATGATGCTGGCCAGCTTCCCTGCTCGCTACACAGTTTTTTGGCAGTTGGACAGAGCAACTGCTATTCACTAAGTGCTTTTGAAAATAAATAAATCCATGAGAATCCCCTATAAAGAGATGGACTAGTCCAAAACCTGTCACTTCTGTCAGATTTCTACTACTTACTGTAAGTGACAGCAACATAGGAGACAAGTAATTTATGGCTCATTTTACTCTGGAAAAAAAATGTACTTCTTATTTGTATATGTTTGCACATATTTTAAATTTTACAGTTTTTCACTGTAGTGCACCTTTAAGCAAGTGGTCAGGTGTAAAATATTTTTTAGATAGATAGATAGAAGTGTGGATATTTCCTACAGAGTAACATAATTAGTTTGTTTGGCAAAAGACACCCGTTCATCAAGTTCAACCAGAAGAAAAAAAAAACACCATCCTGAACCCGCACATATCCCAGTTGGGGAAAAAACTTACAAGACTTAGGCCAATTAGCCTTAAAAGGGAAAAAATCCTTGACTCCAGATGGCAATAAGATTAATTCCTGCTTCAACTCTGCCAGGAATCACCTAGTAATTACAGCCATGGATGTCCTTCAATGCATGGAAAGCAGCCAAGCCCTCAGTAAATTCCATTTTGTTTCCCCTGCAGTGATCACACTGGCTGATCATATTTATCTACTTATTTGATTTATATTGAAATGGATATCTGAAATATTTTGGAGAACTTCTGACCCGTACTTATGATCCACACTTTATGATGGTATCGTATATTCCGTTTAAGACAACTGGGCATATAAGACGACCCCCAACTGTTCCAGTTAAAATATATATTTTAGGATATACTTGCCCTATATGACTACCCCTCTTGACTCTTGGACATTTGTATACTGTACTGTATGTACTGGTGCTATACTGTATGTGGTACAGATACAGGTACAGATACTGGTGCTGCACTGTATGTGGTACCCAGTATACAACAACCAGCCAATCACGGCAAGCAATGTACATTACCAGCGATTGGCTGGTTCTTGGATACAAAGCCTGCTTGGGTTGGTCAGTTATCCCTGTCTCCAAGACTATCAGAGCAGTAGTGCAAACACGCCTCTTTCCACCCGTCTGGCCCACCCTTGTATACTATTACCGCCTTCTCTTCCTCTCAGATCTCGCACTTGTGCGCCTGTGCCACTTCACTGCAGTCCTCATGAGTGAGATCTGAGAGGCAGAGAAGGAGGTACGGTAATAGGATACAAGGGCAGGCCAGACGGTTGAAAGAGGCGCCGCTCTCTTTTTTTCCATGCCCCGGGCGTCCTGGACGCCTGCAGTTTGCTCCACCCTTCACTTAAACCTTACCATTGAGGTGCCCCCTCAACTCATCATCGGGACCGTGTTAAGTAACTTCTTTCCAGGAATCCTGTGAATGGATTTTCTTCTACCATACTTGTACAGCACCGCCCTTGCTGCTTTCATATGGTCGCCGCATACGGTGGGAAAGCGGCCACGGACGTTTTTGAGCTTCCACCACGTACAGTATGCAGCAACCGCAGATTCTCCAGTCTGGCTCAGAAATTTCAGCACCCGCCCTTTAAGATGACACCTGGTGTATAAGACCACCCCCAACTTTTGAGAAGATTTTCCTGGGTTAAAAATAATCTTATACGCCAGATTATACAGTAAGTACCATATTTTGGTCCGTCACTAATGGATATACCTGTAGGATGCTATTGATCCAATTACCGATGTTGCACTTTCTATTTTTTTATATTATAGACATTTTTAATTGCCCTATGTCACAACATCTGAACTGCAACTATTTGCCTCTGAAGAAGCTAATGTAAAAAGCTGTGAAACGTGTGTTAGGCCAATCACTGAAAAATCAATGTGACATCTGGATTTTATACCATGTTTGCTATACCTGCCTATTAGTATTATTGTAATTAAAAGTTAAGTTTTACAAGCAATGTATTTGTTACTTGGAGACCTATTAACCTCACCTCCTTTTGTTTTTTTTCTATTACTCTATTAATGAAGATATAGAGTTAGCCATTACAGCCATGACTAATTCCTGAGGTAAGATATTGCAGATTTTAACCACTCTTACTTTGATGGACCCCTTTCTAAATAGATGGCAAAAAATGTTTTCCTCCATCCGCAGATCATGTCCCATTATCCTTTGTACTACCCTAGAGACAAAAAGCTCATCTGCCAAGCTTTTGTATTGCCCTCTAATGTATTTATACATGTTAATCAGGTTACCTTTTAGCTGTCCAAGCTAAATAAGCCCAGTTTGTCTATCATCTTTGATTTACTGCATTAAATATTTAATTGTGAATTCATACAAGAACATATGCAAACTTTGATTTAGTTAGGTAGTATTTTGGTAAAGAAAAAGTTGTCACAATAGAGCTTACAGTGGGTGAAAGTAGGACTTTTCTACAAAGATAGGGGAAGAAGTGGTAAATGAACTGTAAATATAAGAACCATGATGAGTGATATTAATGAATCTATCACTGGATGTCATGATGCTGCCCCATTAGGAAGATGCATGATTAATGAATGGAAATATTAACTTGTGGTGATATGGGCAGAAATTAGATTACTTTTTATTGCTTGATGCTGGCACTAGACAAAAAATATCGGAAAACATTTTTCAGCTTAAAGATGTAAACTGGAAGCTAGCACAAACATTAATCAAGGAGGACCTTGAAATACGGCTAAAGGTAACAATTAGAAGTGAAATCAACAGTCACCCCTGAACTGCAGCCAATTAGTCTCCAACCTTGAGCTTTAAATTGCATTTGAATTGGATCAATAACCTATACACAAACAATACATATTCAGTTCTGCGGCACACATTTGGCAGCAGGTAATTTACTCTAAAAATGTACAGCAGTACAGTTGTTTCCAAAATGAAATATTCAAAATGCAGTATAATGTTATTTAAATGAGCTATACAGCACAAAACCCCACCATAGACGCATTAAAAGATTGCATACTAGCTGTCAATTGTAGTTTTTTTGCCATCTGGGGAGCTATGCTTTCCATCAAATATAGGTGTAAACTTTTCTCCTGCTCTGAGCAGGTGAAAGGTCCTATCGCCTATGTCCCATGGGCTGCTTTTGGCATGTGGGAGTCTACTTTACTAAGGAAACCCCAGGGGCCCAGGATTTAAAGAGGAACTTCAGCCTAAACAAGCATACTGTCATTAAGTTACATTAGTTATGTTAATTAAAATAGATAGGTAATATAATCTCTTACCCACCCTGTTTTAAAAGAACAGGCAAAGGTTTGTGATTTCATGAGTGCAGCCATTGTTTTGGTTGAAAGGAGGTGACAGGGAGCATGAGACACAGTTCCAACTGCCCTGTGTACTGATCACCCCTCTCAGCTGCTAGGCAACGAGGACAACAAATCAGAAATCATATCATGCTTTGCACAGCATCAGGGGAAAAATGCCCGGGCAGTTTTCTTTGATGGAGTGGAGCTTGGCTTCTAAGCAGCTAAAAATTAGGCTTGGGTATGAAAAACAAAGTTCTGATGCTAGGAACCTGTTAAAGAAACACCAAGCCTTTTCAGTGCTGCTGAGTAGATTTTTAGTCTGGAGGTTCACTTTAAATAAGTAAAGGGAGTCAGTTCTGACTCGTCACTTCCCATGAGACCCGTCGTGGCCTTCACCGCTGCCACCAAAATCCTCTTCTTACTGTTAGGCCCAGCAGAAGCATATTTGAATGCCCCGCTGGGGCTCCCCATTTTTTCACTAGGTGGTCCTGATTCTCAATGGACCAATGAGAATCAGGATGATTTTTATTTGTCCAATTGCTGTAATACTGTTGAGACATGGGGATGATAATTACCACTAGTGTGGGTAGTGCTATCTGTCAGGGAGGATCCTAAGTAGATTGGGACAATTTACCCTGTATTCATGTCTAATAATTACTTTTCGCAAAAAATGTTGCCCTTTTTTTGTTTTTTTAAAGCCCTGCACAGCACGTGCTTTACCCAGGTGGATACAACAATCCTAGTGGAATCCCAACTTGTTATCAAGCTGCTGAATGGTAAGATTATGGAGAGGGTATCATCCTAACAGTCTACACAGCCCTACAGGGCTTTTGGTTTTTTTTTTGCACATATGAATTGAATACGGACCGGAGAGTTCTCAACTTGAGTGTTACAATCCATGAAACACTCATGTCAGTTGAATTTCACATACAATTAAACAATGGTTCATCATTGAAAATCAAGAGTATTATAGTTCTGTATGCATATTTTGATCCCTTAGTCTAGGGGAGTCTTGGAGTTGAGAAGTAGAGGAAGTCAGGTATTGGAATAGCTAATACCGTATGTCTGGTTAAACAGTGGTCACAATGAATAGATCTGGGAAGTCAGGAAGTACTATTACTTTTGACTTGCTTGACTATATCTGATAAATGGTTATAAACTGGGTCAAACAGTTTTGTTACTTTTTCTGTCAGCTGGTGACCTGGATAGTGTTCTGCTAAGGCTGTTGCCTTTGATGTGGGATTTGAACCTTTTACCAGGGTTTAAATCCCAGCTCAAGCCAGTATGTAAATCAGTAAGGAGTCTTTAGACAAAGCTCCCTAATGTTCCTTGTCACCTGTGGAGGACGCCCTAAGTGGCTGCAGCCGTAAAGTGCTTTAAATCAGCCAGGAGAAAAGTGCAATATAAATGTTTTGTGTCTTGTCTTCTGAAATAATTGTATCATATAGTTACTCTAGAGTGACTTTTCTTTTCTCAATCAGTTTCCTTTAAGGATAAACTGCCTTTTTTATAACACAGTCAGAATTAAGGGTACATTTTCATCTCCTAGTATAAAATGGATTACATTTTGATATTCTCAAGGATTAACACAGAATTCAAAGATTTCCTTTGGAATGTTCAGAAGTATGTGCTTTGAGGTTAGAAGTTTGAAAGACGAAAACTTATCATCGTGCAGAACTAATGTTTTTCCTGCAGGGAAGCTTGCATTGTACTAAATTGAACATTAAAGCACATTGGGTCAGTATTGGTTTCTGAAAGATCAAGAATGTGTCTATTCTTAGAGATTCTGGATTTTTCCTTTCCTCTTTAGAGGAATTTGCCATCCTAGAAATAGTTGTTATTCTTTATATTCCCCAAATCCATTGTTAGCTCCTACACATGAAAATAAAAATCAATAATATATGATAAATCAATAATAATAACAATAATAAAAAAATAAAGTCTCCCAAATGCATACAGTGCAGGTAATTGAGAATATTCCCTACAGCAATAGGGATAATGGGGGTTAAGTCCAAATCTGGGGGCACTGACAGATGAAATGAACTAAAATGAAAGCGATTTTCTCCTGTTAGACTGAAAGTGCACAGGGTGCTAAAGAGAGCAGCGATCATGCTCAGTAAGCTATCTTGATTATGTGTACTTGTACTATGCATGTTTCTGCCATAGTCTAGGGCAGGGATGTTGAATCTCAAGGGCAGAGG
Source organism: Hyperolius riggenbachi (assembly GCF_040937935.1). Classification (NCBI taxonomy): domain Eukaryota; kingdom Metazoa; phylum Chordata; class Amphibia; order Anura; family Hyperoliidae; genus Hyperolius; species Hyperolius riggenbachi. Next base: position 259,288,593 of record NC_090650.1, read on the forward strand.
TCTTCACACATTTTAGGCACAGCTCAAAATAATTGATGGGAGTAAATTTAGGAAAGGTGTGGTTCATCAAGTAGAGCCCATTTCTCCATTTCTCAGTCCATCCTAAACTCTGGCATAGATTTGGCCCTCCAGGACTGGAATTCGACACCTGTGGTCTAGTAATATTTTTCTTAGGAGTAATGTTAAGTACTCATCTCCCGATGCAGGTAGATGGATCCAGTGATTTCTAACTGACGACGAGCTCTCTCCAGATTCATCTTCCGGCCAGCAGGTATGTGCAATGTTACACGACAAGTGCGGCAAGACTTCAAACGATCATGGTACTTTGTGCAGGAGTTGTCAGGGATCTAAAAGATCCTATCCACCACGTTGATCGGTATTTGCGTGTGACACTAAGCTACGTTTGTGTTTTTTTACACCTGTACTCACATCAGGAGATCACGTAAACAGCCGCTCGTCGCTCAAAAAATGGCTGGTAATCAGGAAAATCGTCAGAAAAATTGTGAGGTTGGTACGTCCCTATAGCCAATTAACCTACTAGCATATTTTTGAAATGCAGGAAGTTCATCTTGGCATTAGAGGCTGATACCCTGTCGAGTTTTCACTCAAGAATTATTACACTCAATTGCATGGAAAATGGTCAGTTATGTAAACTGCCCTATTAATTACTATACTTTACTCTTGTAATGTTATTTTATTTATAAATATCAATGAAAATATTGAAACAGATACTGAAATGCAGAAGGAAACTGGACAGCCCGGAGAATAAACCAACACAAACACAGAATAACACAACAAGGGTGAAGAGGCGCACAGGATAGGATAAAACTAAGTTAAAATCAAAATAGAAAAAGAATGCCTGTGCAAATAATGATTGATCTTTACCAAATTGGTTGTGTCGTTTGAAGAGGTAAGCCACCTCTAGTTTTTTTCGACTTTGTTTTTAACTTAGTTTTATCCTATCCTGGGCACCTCTTTACCCTTGTTATACTAGTCCATCCCCCTGCCTTCTAAGAGAGGACATTACAGCCTACAGTGGTTCTACCACTGGTAGTACTATTTTCTGTATTTCCAAGAGTGCGACCACGTTGCATCCAGCCATCCTTGGAGGTACCCGATTGGAGATGGGTTTATGCTCGACACCTGCCTCATGGGGTTGGTTGCCCCTCATGCAACCCACCTTCGTGAGTATACTTTCTACTGAAACCTTTATTTCCAAATAATCAAGTGACATATTGGGCTTCTTTTGTCTCTGTGTTTTTTTCCACAGTGTAATCCTTTGTCGACAACCACAGAATAAACATATACTGTAAGTTCCATGCAGACAATGTCAAAGGGTTCTAGTTGTTATGCAACTGAGTCTACTCTGAGGATCATTGACATTTGTATTTGTGACTGAAGCCAAGGACCTAAACATCACTTTCACTAATTATATGAATATCCAGCTCTTTTTTTTAGCCATCCTGGAGCAAGAAACCCCAATTTGTAATTCCAAAATGACTTCTTAAACCTTCTCGTAGCTGGTATATGTTAACTAATAGACTAATCCCAGGACTAAAGCCTGGAGGCATGTGACCTTTTTGATCATTCTGGATGACCTTCCTATGCTCTTCAGTCCTGAGCATTAAATGTATTTTTGTGCGACCCACATAGAACAGCGTACATAGGCGGTCTAAAGGCAAAAATACACCCTGTAGCTTCACAGATTTCTGCTTATGACTCATGGAAGTGCAAAACCCACAGAGTCATTTGTGCACCTGTAAACCACTTGACTGATACTGTTGTGGCCCACATTAAAATGGGTGCGAAACGTGAGAAACCCAAATTGATGATCGGATAGTTTCTTTAACATCATATCCTAATTTATGACGTTGCACTGAACGGGGGTTCTGGCCTTTTACCTGGCTATGGCCTCCCTATTGTGCCACTGAATAGCCTTTTTTAAAATACATTTTCTCTTCAATAATTCACCCTAAGCTAGTCTTCATTTGAGGTGCAGTTTTTACTCAACTTACAATTTTGTTTGTGGGGCATGTTATGTATCCTTTTCTTTGAATGACAGCTGTCACTACAAAATAATTATCTACACTTGGGTTAAAGAGAATAAGGGGGTATATCCACTCGCTAGATTTATGATACAACTATTCAAAAAATGATTGGTATCACTCTGTGAATTAGAGTTACAATAAATAACAAAACACTCTTCATAGATCAACTGCAGATGGTAATAACATCATCAGAATTCCTAGCATAGAGTAAAAGGTCTACCCCAATGGGTTTTTTAGGTCTGATGTAAAGGTCCCTTCCAATATCCCATAAAGAGGTTGGCAAAACTTGGAGAAAACATTGCCCCCATAGCTTCCCTGCAAGCTTACAAATAAAATTTTCCAACATAATAAAAATGAATATGTTTCAAGATAAGCTTGATCCTATCAACTGTAAAGAGAGCTTAAGAATTAGGAACACTAGCATAATACCTGTGAACAAATATAGGCAATACAGTTTGCAGTTAGTATGTTAACTGAACATTACCTTTTATTCTAAAAGGCACTTTACTGGCCCGAGGAATCGAGACCCACTTGGGCTTCAGCAGAAAAAAGCTGAGCTTGATCAGGTCCTTGCTACTGCACAGGCATGAGCTATGCCCGTGTAGTAGCACAGACCCCATCGGGCCTTGCTTCTTCTGCCAGAGCCCAAGCCAGAACGTTCTACTACGCAGGTGCAATGTGGCTGCACGTTCATGTTCTTCAGGGGTCTCAGCGCTGGAACGGCCTGGCAGAGGAGAATGAGTTAGTATCCCATTTTTTTTTTAAATTTTTATCCTCACAGGTTTACTTTAATATATCTTTGGGTGCCTCCAGCAGATGCTGTTTTTCTTACATTGTCACTATAAAATTCCCTTTTTGTAGCAGCAACTACTATCTATACCAAGACCAAGTGGGGACATTACCTTCCCACATGCTATCTTGAGTGGTTGTTCATCTTAGAAACTCAAACGTGTTAGTTTACATCTATTGATATACCGGTCTTCTTTACCATACAAGTCATATACTACACCAGATCAGGCTCCCAGTGTCCCTGTGTCCTTTTTTTTGTTCTCCCATTTACTTACGTACTAGAAACCCCTACCATTATTCTATAGTGTGAGTCTGAAGAATAATAGGTGGTAGGGATTGTTTCGTTTTTGAGCTCCTTTGGGAAGTGCAGTGAAAGATATGTCTTTGTTTTATATGTGTAACACAAACATAAATGACATAACAGTCTAGTCAACAACTAACATGAGAATTAAGAATCACAAAAGGGAAGGCATTAAAACACGCATAAAATGTAAAGGATACATACACCACCTCCAAAAAACAAAAATGTGTTTGTTCCACATATCCATAGACAAGCAGGCAGACTCATGATGATGATCATATAACAGATAAGGAAGACAAAATATGTCACTATGGGGAAATACTTCTAAGCTGCTTTAGAGAGCCTTCCCACTGACAGCAAGGATGTCTCCTCTACTGCCCCACTTCTTCTACCTAGTCAAAAAATGTGGAAAGATGCAGAAGTACTACCACCAGAAAGGGACGTTTAACAGAAGGATTGCAAAGTTTTATTCCAGCCACAGAATCCAGGCATCACGCCAGGTAGAACTCACATGCATTATTTGCCCATGAGGATCTATGAGCTACCGTTTAAATACCTACAACCTCAGAAGTAAATATTTGGTGGACAACTGGATGTCCAAGATGGACCAATGTTTAGAGCTTGCACATCACAATTTAGAGGTGCTTACTGTATGTACCTTGTTGCTAATGATTTATTATTTAGTGTAACTAGAGGTGGTGACGAACAGACACATCTGCATGTTCACAGTAAAAAAAAAAAATATCCTAGTCATTCTCAGAATGAGCCAGGCTAAGATTTTACAAATTATCTCCAGTATGTTGCCAAATATCTGGTCTATGACAGAGCATATACAGTATTTGCTGCCATATGAAAAGCACAAGAGGATGCACTAACATTTTAGTAGTGTTCTGAGTGAGAAAAGATGAGATGTGTTTCCAGCTTGATCATGCACTTTCACCGTCGGGCACCCTTCTCATGGACTAAAAGGGACTTGAACTATTGTTACCAAAGTGTAACAATGTGTGGTGTTTGGTGCACACTCAGAGTATTCAGATTATTGGTGACCCGCCGCAGTATCACCAACAATGCTGATATATCCGATTATGTGGTGATCTGCGAAATCACCAATAATGCAGATATTTATACGTGACTCTGGATACCGGGTATAACGACAGTGGAAAACCCACCCACCACACTGATATCTTTAAGAGGACTGACCACCTCTAAAAGAGAACGCAGTGTGTGTGATTCTGCGACTAGATGACGTAACGCTAGAATCGCGTTCTCCAGCAGCAAGGATATACTGGGGAACCACTGAGACCTCCGCAAGGAGGGTTTCAGCGGAATAAACCCTTTAGTGGGTGAACCAATAAAGGGAGCAAAGTCAGACAGAAACGGTTCAGTAACAAACTGGCTGCGAGGTACCGAATCGTGAAACAAAGAGCAGAGTCAGAAATCTAGCCAAGGTCAGTAACGGAAATCAGATAGGTGGAGGTACAAAGTCAGAAAGCCGAACTCTTAGTGAAATAGACAAACAGAGGTTCGGCAACGGGAGATCAGAAAATGGCACAGATAACAATAGTGCTTGCGAATATATTGGCCAAAACCAATATATGTCGCAGATCAGGAAAGTAACAAATCTGACTGTTGTGGGCTAGTTACGGCAAGTCGCACTTGGCCCACGATGGTACTGACTGTCAGATCGCTATCTGGCTGACTATTAGATCAACTGACTTGCTGACTATAACAGAGATCAGGTTACATACAGATATACAATAATCAGGAAAACAACAAAGACTGACTGATTAGAGACAGGAGCCTTGCTCCAGCTAGGGCTGTCTCTCTCGGATCTAGCTAAGGTCTGAGGGCTATCACAAAGTAACGCTTACTGCAGACAACTTGCAACTGACAGAATTCCTGCTTTAATACTGTGCTGGGCTCCAACGGCCCGCCCAGCCAATCAGCCAATCACAGCACAGCTCAAGGACCTTGCAGCACAGCTCAAGGACCTTACTGAGGTCAGCTGACCAGCCGGTCAGCTGACTCTCCTACTAAGAGTATAAAAGGCTCTATTGCACACGTGTGCAGCCCCTACGGGGTCCAGACTGGATTGAGGATGGCTTTGGTGTGTGACAGGCCCTGAGGCCTGTGAGGGAAGAACCGGACCACAGCCTCAACGTAAAGTACGCCGAGAGGCCTGTGACCGAACGGTGGATCGCACTGCTGAAGCGTTCCGCATGCGACCCTGCAGTGGATGGTGCCGCTGATGCGGACGCGGACAAACCTCCGCGTTCCGCTTGCTGAATGCGGTCAGGCTGTCGTCTTATGACAGTACCCCCCCTTTCAGGCGTGGCCTCCGGACATGCCTCACCAGGCTTCCTGGGATGTGACTCATGAAACTTCTTTCTTATCTCCTTGGCATGCAGATCTCGAAGGGGAACCCATGATCTTTCCTCTGGTCCATACCCCTTCCAGTGTACCAGATACTGAACTTTATTGCGTACAATGCGAGAATCCAGGATATCCTGGACCTCATATTCCAGTTCCCCATCGACCACCACAGGAGAAGGGGGAGCCGAGTCTACCCTAACAGCAGGTTTCAATAGGGAGACATGGTATGTCCTGCCACATCTAAGACTGGCAGGTAGTTTCACCCTGTACGTCACATCATTCATCTTTCTTTCCACAGGAAAAGGCCCAATAAATCGGGGACCCAGTTTTGCCGATGGCTGTTTGAGAGAGATATGTTTGGTGGATACCCAAACAAAATCCCCCGGAACAAAGTTCCATTCAATGGAACGTCTCTTGTCCGCATACTTTTTCTGGATCTTAAAGGCCTTATTCAGATTGTACTTGACATTCTCCCAAATTTTATTGAAGGTCCCTTGCCAATCCTGGAGAGCCGGAAGAGGTGACTCCCTGACCGGAAGTGACGAGAATTTGGGTGATATACTGTAAACGACCTGAAATGGAGAATATCCGGAAGATGTGTTCCTGAGATTATTGTGAGCGAATTCAGCAAATAGCAAGAATTTCACCCACAGATGTTGCGCCTCCGCCACATAACATCTCAAGAACTGTTCAAGGGATTGGTTGATTCTCTCTGTCTGCCCATTGGTCTGGGGATGGTAGCCAGATGACAAAGACAGAGAGATGCCCAAATCTTTGCAAAAGGACCTCCAGAACTTTGATACAAACTGTACCCCTCGGTCTGAAACCACATCCACAGGAATTCCATGAACCCTAAAGAATAGTTCTGCCAAATCCTGAGCAGAAGGCACACCTGGGCAGAGCAACAAAATGTTCCATCTTACTGAACCTGTCAGTTACGACCCAGATGACGGTCTTACCGTCAGATTCAGGCAGTTCACCCACAAAGTCCATGGAGATGAGGGACCATGGAACCTGTGGTGAAGGCAGGGGTTGGAGAGACCCGGCTGGAGCCTTCCTGGAGGATTTGCACCTGGCACAGACAGAACAGGACTTGACAAACTCCTCACAGTCGGACATGAAAGAAGGCCACCAAACAGCCCTACTCAACAGTTCCTGAGTATGGGCAATGCCCGGGTGTCCCACACTTGCTCTCGGAAGCGGATGGGAACATACAGGAGACCTTTGGGTTTCCCCTTAGGAACATTAGCCTGACATGCTGAAAGCACCTTGGAAAGATCCTTCGAGATCTGAGTAGCTGCCAGAAAGTACTTTTCAGGGAGGATATTAGTGGGAGTAGCAGATGGGGCAGACTCAGACTCAAAGCACCTAGACAAGGCATCAGCTTTAACGTTCTTGTCGCCTGGCCTATACGTGATCACAAAATCAAAACGAGAAAAGAAAAGCGCCCATCTGGCCTGTCTGGGCATTAACCTCTTCGCTTTCTCGATGTATTCAAGGTTTTTGTGATCCGTATACACTGTAAAAGGGAACTCTGCCCCTTCCAACCAATGGCGCCACTCCTCCAGTGCCAGCTTGATGGCCAACAGCTCTCGATTCCCCACATCATAATTTTTCTCCGTGGGCGCAAACCTCCTTGAGAAGTATGCACACGGATGGACCTTACCATCCGGGCCAAAAGCCTGCGATAAAACTGCGCCGACTCCTACATCGGACGCATCCACCTCCACAATGAAGGTCAGTAACGGAAATCAGATAGGTGGAGGTACAAAGTCAGAAAGCCAAACTCGTAGTGAAATAGACAAGCAGAGGTTCGGCAACGGGAGATCAGAAAATGGCACAGATAACAATAGTGCTTGCGAATATATTGGCCAAAACCAATATATGTCGCAGATCAGGAAAGTAACAAATCTGACTCTCTCGGATCTAGCTAAGGTCTGAGGGCTATCACAAAGTAACGCTTACTGCAGACAACTTGCAGCACAGCTCAAGGACCTTACTGAGGTCAGCTGACCAGCCGGTCAGCTGACTCTCCTACTAAGAGTATAAAAGGCTCTATTGCATATGCGTACAGCCCCTACGGGGTCCAGACTGGATTGAGGATAGCTTTGGTGTGTGACAGGCCCTGAGGCCTGTGAGGGAAGAACCGGACAACAGCCTCGACGTAAAGTACGCCGAGAGGCCTGTGACCGAACGGTGGATCGCACTGCTGAAGCAGACGTTTCTCAGCGTTCCGCATGCGACCCTGCGGTGGATGGTGCCGCTGATGCGGACGCGGACAAATCTCCGCGTTCCGCTTGCTGAATGCGGTCAGGCTGTCGTCTTATGACACAAAGACATTCAACACCATTGCATGTTGCTTCTTGTTCTGAGCTCCTTGTACTTCCTACCTTGTATGTTAACCCCATGTACCTGTTGTGCAGCGCTGCATAATATGTTGGTGCTTTATGAATACAATAAATAATAATGTGAGATGTTTTAAGTTGGAGATGACAAGAGCTGGTTAGAGAGAAAACGTGAGGCATAAATGAGAGAGAGAGGAAACAAATATTAACAGTGAAAAACTTGCTTGGGGAACTGAAGTTATTGGGGTGTTATTAGCATTTATTGTTACGTCAGGCATTGAAGTCAACGTAAAAATTTGTAGGGAAATATTCAGAAAAGTGGGATTTGACCTTGGCTAATTATCAGTTTTACAGTCCTGTATAGTCCTGCATTTTAGTATACTTTTGTAAACAAATTGCTTTGGCTCTGTGAAAGTGTACAGATGCACAATTACTGCCACCGACTGGGATCTCTTAAGTGACAATTTGGGGCCAAGATCTGTACAGATGCTTACTATTACTGTGGAGAGGAGGAATGATGCATGGTTCATGGTGGAAATGGAGAGGTAAGGGTGAGAATAATATCCTTGGCCTGCAGTTGGGCAAGAAGATCCAGCACTCCGGATGGCTCTCTGTGACACATGCAGGAGGGTTGGGGCAGCCGTACACATGTCAGATTCTTGGCAGAGCCAATTGGCTGACTCAGCTCAGAACCATCAAGCATGAGTATGAGGCTTATGGCTCACCTTACTATTAATTAATATATCTAGCTTGATACCACACCTTCACAATCTAACTGCCTTCTCTCCTGAGGTTTTTCATTCTCTTAACTTACAACTGGGTTGTGAAAATTGTCTTGGACATGCGTAAGATAGATCTCTAAAACTCTGAAAATTTTGTCATGATAAACTGCCTCTTTCAAGCACTAGTGTGCGCCTCAACCTCAGTATGAGAGTCTTGTTCTGCTGGGTCTCGGAACAGGACTATTAAAGGCCTTGGACACAGGACTATTGATTTATCTCTCTGTGGTGGCTTAAAAGAAGAGTTGGCTTTCTAATAACATAATGGCTTTATGTACAGCCCTGGATTGTACAGCACCTGAGCTTTCGCCATGGGGTAGCCAGGTTACTACATAACAATACCGTGCTCACATCTGATCAGAAATAAAACGTTTATTTTAAAATGCATTTTTCTCCAGTGCTTGAGTATGCTTTATAATGGAGCCTCCGAATGTTTGATAATTGAAGAGCTAAAAGGGCCCTTTTATAGCAGCATAATGGATGATTCCTTGTGTGCCTTGCTTGTTTTGTTAGTTTGTCGTTGTTGATTTTAGTACCAAATCTTAAGTGGACAGATGTTTGCACTGGCAGTACATTTGCAGGTCTTTTTTGTTCTCTAGAAGCAACCTTACCATACTCTCTGCTGTGGATTTCTACCTGCAGAGAAAAGCAATATCTTTGATTCAGCAGAAGAAAATGCTGCCTGAGGACTCTGATTCATCTTTGAGAAAAAAATAAAAAGAAGGGAAAAAAAAACATTGTACATCGGATACAACAGCAGCCATCTAATCTAGGTAGCTAAATATATCATTGGGAGTCTATGTTGCTGGAATATACTAAACATTAGGCCATGCAGATATATTGATAGTAGTATTTTACTGATTTTAAAATGTATTTTAAACATCTTTTTTAACTCCTATTAAAATCTGAACAGAGGGAATTGAGTGAAGCATTTACTTTTTTGGCATTCAACTATCAAGACAGGTACAAAGAAAATGGAACCGAAGTGTGTACATAAGTATTTGGTGCAATCTCCTTTATCTGCTGGGAGAATCCTGAGCTGTGTTGACCCTATTTTCCATAATACTGCAACAGTAACCTAACTTTCTGCCCTTTCCTTAACCCAGTCCTCCTTCTCTCCTCTACCGAACACCAACCTTACTCCCTAAGTCAATTGTTTTCCTACCTCATTCCCTGTAGCCTTGTTCTGTACATTTTTTTTTTCTTCTGCTAAATGCCCAACACTGGTCCTTACCTTTAACCTAATTCTAAACATAACTACAAATGATGAGTGTATTGATAACATATAGGCCCATATGCAATTAACAAATCCTGGCCCATATGCAATTCACTTTTTCACCTGAGTTTTCTCCTAGGTGATAATTTTAAACTTGCCAATAAAATTTCTTTTAAGCTACCAGCAAGCAAGAAAATACTCAAAATAATTTTAATAGTACTTTCTCGCCTACTTTTTGGTACTTTTTAAGTTAAAAAGTGCTGGAAAGTTATTTTAAATTGAAGACGAAAAATTATCTCCTAGGAGAAAAATCAGGTGAAAAAGTGAATTGCATATGGCCCCCTGAGTTTTTTCCTAGTAGATAAGTTTTCATCTTGTATTTAAAATAATTTTTTCAGCATTTTGCAATTGAAAAAGTATCAAAAAGAACTTGAAAAAGTTAATCAACATTATTTTGACTATTTTCTTGCTTGCTGTTTTTTTAAAAGGCATTTTATTTACAAGTTGTAAAAATATCACCTAGGAGAAAACTGTGGTGAAAAATGTAATTGCATATGGCCCATAGGCCCATATGCAATTAACTTTTTCTCCTGAGTTTTCTCTTAGGTGCTATTTTCACATCTTGTCATAAAATTACATTTAAACCACCAGCAAGCAAGAAAATAGTTAAAATAATTTTGATAGTACCTTTTTCACTAACTTGTGGGTACTTTTTCAATTGTAAAATGCTGAAAAGTTAATTTAAAGGGGAGATGAAAACAATCTCCTGAGAGATTACTTAGGAGAAAAAGTCAATTGCACAAGGCCCACAGTATCTCACATCTCACAACGCGAGTACACTACTGCAGCTAGCAGGATTGCCAGGCAACCGGTATTGTTTAAAAGGAAATAAATATGGTAGCCTTCTTATACCTCTCATTTCAGGTTCTCTTTAAAGCGGATCCGAGATGAAAAACGAACTCTGACAAGTAGCTTGTCTATATATTTTATCTAAAGTTTAGATAGTTTGCACAGCAAATCTAACTGCAAACAGCTTCATCAGTTTATGATTATTTATTCCTGTGATACAATGAGGGCAGCCATGTTCTGTTTGTGATTATTACACAAAGGCAAGCTGATAACATCTGCACCCCTTAGCTCAATCCCCTCTCCTCCTCCCCTCTGCCTCTGAAATCTCTGGCTAGTAACCTCCTCCTCCTCCTGCCCAGACTGAGCTCCCATAAGCCCTTGCTACAGTGCCAAGGCACTCTGAAGCTGTGGGCGAGGCTTGCTTAGTTTATGGGGAATTAGAGTATTAAAACAAAACAACAAAGTATTTGGCTTGAGGAATGCTCTATAAACTATATGAAACCAACAAAATTAAAAAGTATGCGCTTAAAGCGGTATCGTCACCATAAAAATCAAATTTCAACAGCAACTGGTCTGAGTGTATTAAGTGATAAAGATGCTAATCCTGCATTCAAAACTTTCAAAACTTTTTCTGCTGTTATGATTTGGAGTTATCACATACTTAAAGAACACTGGCCATTTAGTAGTCGTGCCAAAGAATTGCATGCTGGGGGTTATTTTTATCTATAATCTATTCCTCCTCTTCCCTTTATTTCACTGCCAGCTTCTTATCTGAAACCTAATCCCCTACTCACTTGTGTTTACAAGCAAGGCTGAGGCGACTCAGCGATTGGAGGAGACAAGAAAAAACGTAAAGGGCAGAAATGACATCACGAGTTAGCCTTAACTGTGGGCAAAAACATGACCCCCACCAGGAACAGAATTCTCGTAATTTACTATATAACATTCACGTCCAAACGTGGACAGTATAATACATGTGTTATGTAAGTAGATCAAGTATTTATCTACTTATATATGTGTTTTTTTTCCCTGGCATAGTATGGCTGATCCTACTGCTTTAAGAGATAAACTTTACACTCAGTGGTTCGCGCTATAAAAGTAGTGTGGTTACAGTGGAAACAATTTAAATATATAAAACGCGCTCTATGTCTCATGAAATAAAGGAGAAAACAGTCTCACAATAGGTTGCCAATATTGTCCTCAGACAGACTCCGTACAAGTTCACTGTTATCCAAAACTTGGCTCCTTCATCCAGGACAATCACCTCAACATGTAATAAATAATAATAAAAAAAAAAAAAAAAGGCATATAGCGTAATATTGTAGACACAGAGTTAATCCGTCACCAGGACACTTTCCAACCAGTGCAAGTTTGTTAAGGATCACCTTTCAACACCAGTGCTAAGGCACACCCCCCTATGTGCCCGCACTCACCCCAAGAATCCTCCCAAATCTACAGAGCTAGGATTGATCACATATGGGGGTAAACGAATTTACTCCTCTTGAACTCAACCTCTGGTTGGACTACGGATGTTACTGCAACTTAAAAACGCCAATATAGTGTAAAATCTTTAAGTTTAATATAAAAGTAAAATAGATGTACACTCACAAGCCAACGTGAAAGATAAGCATATAGGCAAAACAGCACTGGTCCCCGGGAAACCACTTACGGTAGCTGATGCCGCATCAGATCCCGTTTAGCTCGCTCACACCGCGCTCCTAGCGTCACCAGCGTCTCCTTCCGATCACGTGTACTGTTGCTCCGCCCAATGCATTTCGTCATCCAATGACTTTTTTCTTTACTGCAACTTAGTCCTGTCTTGGTTGTCTAGGTTTGCATGATTTCCTTGAATATACTTAAAAATGCTGCATGTTTTGTAAATCCAAATCTTTTTCAGAAAGGTAAGTAGTTGGTTACTTCTTTAATCTTCATTAGTGTTGAGCTGAAAATTTGCTCAAAGGAATATGGGAGCAGCTGCTGGCAAATAAATCAAATCTGCAAACTGCTGATCAATAACGACAGCTAGCTACTTGATTGGCAGCTCACAGCTTTCATTTGATTTGCTTGTTAAAGTGGAACCAAATTCTTGCACAGCACACAATGAAAAGTATTTAGGCCACATATACTGTAGTTGCTGTAGTTGCTAAAGAAAAACACTGTTCTGTGTTTCTTTACCCAGATCAGTTCTCCGTGCAAAGTGAACCCAAATTCTAAACTTTTTTTAGGATTTCTATAAATTGTAGTGAAGAAAGGATTTTGTCCATACAGGTTATCATGCTGTGGCTAATCCTTTAGAGCAGAGAGAAAATTCTGAGTTTAGTTCCACTTTAACCAGATTTAGATTGAAAATTTTCCATTCCATTGTATTTATCATTGCATCATTGGATATACTTAATAAAATAACTACTTGCTTACTTTTGCAGACATTTACAGTGACCTGCACTGTGCTCACAGCTCCAGCATAGAAGCCAGAAGTGCCAAGCTGTAAGTGGCCAAATCATATGTATAACTATGTAGGTGCCCTTCTGGGGCCTAACTACAAATCATGGGCAGAAAACAACTGTGGACATAGTAATCACCCATAACAAGTGTAGCCCCAAGAACACCGGATATGAAGGATAGACCCCTTCATCGGATGAAGTGAAATAGTAGTTGGGGACCTGTTACGTAACTGTTAGCCCAAAAAATCAAATTTAAATCTCTATTGCAATGTGTTAAATAGTTTGTAAGGGAGCCAAAAAGGCAATGCTGAAGTTAAAAAGCAATCTAATTTTTTTACTGTGTGACTATCATTCAGCCTTTTCCCCAAGCTCCTAAGGAGGACGCAAGGCCGCATACCAGATACTGCAGAGCATGCAGAGCATGCCCATGTCTGCCCGACCCCCTCTCCCCCCCAGGACCAGGTGCCGATGTCTGTCCGCCCCCCCCAACCCCCCCCCCCAAGAGCCGATGTCTGTCCGACCCCCCAGGACCAGGTGCCGATATCTTCTCACCCCAAAAAGCTGACACGGAGAGAGAGCGGGAGCGGAGTACATCTACACACTTCCAGCGCCGCCACCGCAGCTCAGCCGCCGAGTCACATGTGAGAGAATCACGAGCAGGAGAGAGATGCACGGCGACAGGGCAAACTTGCGGTGGCGGCGCTGGAAGTGTGTAGATGTACTCCGCTCCCGCTCTCTCTCCGTGTCAGCTTTTTGGGGTGAGAAGATATCGGCACCTGGTCCTGGGGGGTCGAACAGACATCGGCTCTTGGGGGGGGGGGGCGGAGCGGACAGACATCGGCACCTGGTCCTGGGGGGGAGAGGGGGTCGGGCAGACATCGGCACCTGGTCCTGGGGGGGGAGAGGGGGAGAGGGCAGACATGGTCATGCTCTGCATGCTCTGCAGTATTTGGTATGCGGCCTTGCGTCCTCCTTAGGAGCTTGGGGAAAAGGCTGAATGATAGTCACACAGTAAAAAAATTAGATTGCTTTTTAACTTCAGCATTGCCTTTTTGGCTCCCTTACAAACTATTTAACACATTGCAATAGAGATTTAAATTTGATTTTTTTGGGCTAACAGTTACTCTTTAAAGCTCATCGCCCCTCTGCAGTCACACGGGCTGCTCCCTTATAGTTATGCCGCGGTGCCCTTCCCGTGTCCCTAAAATTCCGAAACCATAACTTCGTATAACCTTCTGCTTTGCTTGAGATTTCAGAACCTTTCTTTTTATGTATGCAATTATTTCTTACTAGAAATTGTTTTAAAACATCTCTTAAGAAGCAACATGCATTAATTATAATGCTGCAGGAGTCTTTGTGTAGATGCCCTCTAATACTGAACCCTCACTGGGCAGTTTATTTTATTTACAAGAGTTTATTCACAATGAAGCCATAGTAATGTATTTCTAATGACACTGCACCATGTGGAGAATCAAATACGGAAAGCTCAAAGTGAGTCATCTTAAGCTGAGCCGTGTTGTTCTGTAAAATAAAATAGTTCTGTACTTCGACGCCCACACATCATAGACGAATCAGCAGTTATTTCACGTGTGCTAATTCACTTGTAGAGAATTTCCTGAATCACAGTTTGAAAGTTAACACTTCTCGTACTGTTTGGTTTCAGATAGCTGCCTACTGTCAAAGGATGAAAAGACTTTAACTGTATGTGAACCTAGGTTTTAAGCTTTTTGCACAGAAGATAAGACTTCATTAAGTGTTCATTGCATTCCCCCAGTAAAACTACTCCTAGCTTAAAAGGATACCACATTTTTGTCCTGAACATTCATGGGTAAACACGTGATCTGTTTGACCAGATGACAGATCTGGAAATTTCTGAAATTCTGCATATGACTATGTTATCAACTCTCAATTCTTCTTGCTGTATAAGCCTTTAAGCAGAAAATTGAGACATGATCACATGGTCACAGCCAGCCATTCAGAAACTTACCAAGCAATCACCTGATCAAACTGATCCAATGCTTATCCGCACATTTATCTCTGAGAGAAATTATGTAGCATATACTTTTACTACTAACTTTAACATCACTCTTACAAAGCAGTTCATTTGGGTAAACAGTTAATTAAATTAAATGCCACCATAGACCACAATGTACATCTGTGGCTATGGTGGCATTGACTGAGAAAATTGGGCGCTGGGGTTCAGCTATTAAATAGACAAACACCAGAGCAGCTGCGGCACAGGTATAGCCAACTACCCAAGGTGTAAATATGCCTAAGGGAGGTTTGTAAATGGAGTGAGCCATGAAGGGGAGGAGTTGAAAGGAATTATTTACCTTCGGGGGGCCTGCTCCCTAGCCATTTTTGTCTTACCATGTCTTTTTTTGTGTACTTACAATTTATTGCCTTTATGCTGGCATCTTCCATTAACCTCCCTAGCATTCAATTTCCCCAGAATTTCTTTGTAAATAGTTATCCAACTAATTTTCATAACCTTTTTTTTCCTGTAACTTGCCAAAATGTGTCAAGCAAGTATGTAGTATACACTGCAGGAGAGTATTGACGTGTATGCACGTCAATACCGTTCGCAGCATGTTTTGTATTGACGTGCATACACGTAAATTCCGTCTGGGATGTTAAAGTGGAGCTGTCAGCCATACTATGTCAGAAAACAAAACCACATATATAAGTTGATAAATACTTGCTCTACTTACATAACATATGTATTGCACTGTCCACATTTTTATTTTAGTGATTTTTCTATAGTAAAAAAAGAGAAAATCCTTTTTAGGATTTTCCATTTTGTCTGTGACTATCTTGAAGCCAATCCTGACATAATTTCCTCCCTTACTCTATCTGTGTATCATTGCCCGCCCCCCCCCCCTCCCAGTTTTCAGACACTCCCACCCGGGTCTGCTGTAGAAAGTGCACTGAGAAATATTGGCATATCAGAGGGGAACAGAGGTGTGGGAGGGGAAAACAGGAGGGAAAGAGGCTTCAGCTAATTAGGCTGCATTAGTTAAGTCTAAGGGGAAAGTAAAGAAGAAAAAAAGAAAACCCAGCATGCCCTACAACTTCCTTTGTGTGGCATATGTACTAAATAAGAGCCAGAGAAACTGGGGAATGATGTTTTATGGAGAAGAAAAATAAGAGTGATTTTTAACTTTTGGATTGCCTGGTTAGCATCCTTACTAGTACTACTTATTTACCAGACAAAAATAAAGAATTGATTTTTGATTTTATGCCCGTCTGTTGCTCTTTAAGGCCCACAGCTGCAGGTTTGAAGCACCCGCTCCCAGCCACCGCAATGCATGGCAGGAGATACAGTATAGTCCTTCAATGTGAGTACATCTCCTGGCACAGTTGCAAGGGCTGGGAGATGCACATAGAGAGCTATGCTTGCCTGCCTGGTATAGTCCCACAAAAAAGCAACAATAACACAAATTGATGAACAACTTGATCACACTCTGACCAAACATCTGTGGGATATTCCTAAAATGCAAGTGTGGAGGACCCACCTGGAAATTTACATGAGTTAAAGAGGTCCTATAAAACATAAACCTCAATTTGTCGGAACTGTTTTGGCAGCAAAAAGTGGACTTACACAATAATAGGAATTGAATGATCATTGTACATACAAACCTAGAAGTCAGTGCCTATTATGGTGTAGAGTTGGTCAGTCCAGATAGTACCTGTAATTTGGGGGTCTGAAGGCTGTTTTAGGGTATACGTGGAGAATGAAGTTATGCTTTTTAACTTTTCACCCTGCTTTTTGGATTAGAAAAGCTGTCAAAGACATCCATTGGGAAATACACACATTTATAATCAGCGTGAGGATAGTAGTTGAACAATAAGCAGGAACTGGCAGAAACCGCTAATCAGAATCACCTCTAGCTTCCTGCAGGATACAACTAATTATTCGTCTCCACAATATTCATCAACCATCAGATGTTCAACTATATTTTGGAGGTGTAATTTCTGTGTTGCAACATCTCCCACAGGGATGGGATTGATGCATGTCACACACTTCTGTCATCTTCTCTGAATGAAAATGCAGCGTGGAAGATGTCGTATACCTCACTCATTTCATACTCGCACCTAATTATTTTTATTTTTGATAATGATATCTGTCTCCAGCTTATGATGGGCACTGCAATGGGAAAAAATAGAAAGCTTGTTTATTTATGGCTGACCTAGAGGAGATATTTGTTTACAGCAGAAACCGTACTGATAATTAGCTTTGCGCTTATTGGATGGTTTATTCAGAGGGGAAAAGATTGTCAGACATGGGACCGGTATTTGCTAGAAAATCCCCTGCCTACTCGGTGCGGCCACTGCAGGCTGTCTGTATACACTTTTCCTTGAGAATAACCCCCCATATGCGTACAATGTTCTGTGCAGGAAGTTTTACCATGCATCAGTGCAACTACATCTGAGTTTCCCATATACAGTATGTTGTCTTTTCATCACAACCACTGAATAGATGCCAGCACATTCTGTATATGTATGCATGTAGATATGGGCACAAAATAATGGCAATGGAATATTGGTAATTTTACCGATAATCTTTGATCCACTATAGTAGAATATTGGTAACTTTACCTATATTTTACTATGTCCTAACCTAACTTATTTTCACACCACACAGAACCCTCCTTTTTAATACCTAAAACTAACCCTATCCCTCCAATGCCTTACCCTTAAGACTCCCCCCCCACGCAACCTAATCTTACGACCCCCTACCCCCACACCTAACTTTTAAGATCCCCCTAACCCTTAAGACCCTCCTCCCCTTACATCTAAACCTTAAAACTTCCTCCCCAGTTTTATACTTATCTGGCACCATGGGTGCCCACATTTCCCCTCAAAGCTGATATTTTAATGGGTGCCCTGAGGGGAAATTTGGGTGCTTCCGGCGCCCGATTAAGCCCTGCACCCATAGCCCCTAATATCATTTCTCCAATATAAGGAGAATCCTGGCGCATACTGTTAAATTTGGGCGCAGCGCACGGATTATGGTTTACGCCCATAACCGATGCGCTGTGCCCAAATTTAACAGTATGTGCCAGGATTCTCCTTATAGCAGAGAGATTACATTAGCAGCATACCGGCGCCCACATCTCCTTGTGGCTTAATTGCCATAACTACATTTTGGGACCTTGTTCAATAAATACATATGATATTATATAACCACTTGACCACTACAGGAATTTTCAAATCACCTCTGTGATTTGCTGGCTCACAATCATGTGACAACCACCATGATGGATCTCCTGCATTTAAATGCTGCTCATTGTTTGTACAAATGTTTGCCTGAAGAAGATAGTGTGATTACTCTTCTGAAACACATTGCAATAAACTACCATTTAAAACATTCCTTAAGAGCGTGTTTAGGGTCCAACAAAGTTAGGAGTATGTCATCTGCATATGTAATTATTTTAATCCCTCCCCCTCTTCCCGTTTGTCAATCGCCTTTATTTGTGGATCAGACTGAATCGCTAATGAGTGGATCTAGACTTAAGGTGAATAGTAGTAGAAAGAGAGGGCACCCTTGTCATACAACGTTTCAAAGCTTACATTTTTCAGACAGGTACCCATTTAACTGTTGCGGTTTGATTAGTACATAGATTAGTTATTCTCTCTATGAAGGAGGATCACAGCCCAATTTTTTTGTTAGGGTGTTGACCAGAAAGCGCCTTGATAGCCTATCAAAGGTTTTTTCTGCATCAGTTGTAGCCAATTGCTTTGTGTAATGATCTGCTCTGCTGTCTGCACAGGCAGACAGCTTTTTGACCATTTGTTAGGTCTGAGTGCTGCAGGTCCCTGGAATAGAGACCTGTCTCCACTCTGCAAGCTGCAGAGTTGCTGTTCTGGGGAGGAATTTGCATCCACTTGTCATGCAAATTGTTTAGCTGCTTCCTCTGATGGCTTGCAGTATAAAAACCATTTCCACCCAGAATTCCTTGCTGGTCATGATGGTTTGCTCCTGCTAACTGGAGTCTCAGCCGCTTGCTTACTGTTTGCTAATATTGCTATCTTAGAGTAGTTCCTGGGGAGTGTAGGTGGTTCCTTCTGTACTCTGTCTGGGAGTGTAGCCAGAGCAGCGGTTGCTACTGGCTGCTCCATCTGTCTGTCTGTCTGGAACGAACGCTTGCTGTCGTCTCGGTGAGGTAACCGTTTATCAAGCGTTCGCGTTCTCTTTTGTTTTCGCGCTTCTTTGGTTAGTCAGGGTTGGTACGCTTTGTCGCTATTGCGCTTCTTGTGTGCGACCGTGCCGCGCATGCGCTTTGACGCTATTGCGCTTAACGTGTGGTGACCGCGTGTAGTTAGTCCTTTCTTCTCCTGTGTGTTGGATTACTGTTTGTTATCAGTTCTGTCTTTATTCTGTTCCTTTGCTCTGTATTACTCAGTCTGGTGTCGCTATTAGCAATCGCCATCCTGGCGATTGCGTTCCCACTTGGTTTTCGTTGTTGTGTGTTCACCGTCGCCGGTTGGCGACTAGATTGGTGGACACACATACATTCTGTCTCTGTGCTCTCTCTCTCTCTCTCTCTCTCTCCAAGGGCTATCTTGCCCTATATTGCTTCACCTTGTACAATTCCCATCTGGCATTTGTGGCAGTGCTGAGGGTTTATTCCTCTGCACTCGCAGCTCCATCTGCTGGTGGGAATTTCCCTCTACAGGTGCATAGCACCATAGCTAGGTTTTGTTATTTTACACGCTTGTGGAGGATTTCCGCAGTGTCAGCGCGCATCTTGTGCGCTGACCACGGAAATAATTCCCCAATCGTTACACTTTGCAATTAGATTAATTGCAGTAAAGATATTATCCCTGATATGTCTTTGCTTTCTGAAGCCTGCCTGTTGCTTCCCCAGGACTAAATCAGCAACACCACCCAGCCTGGCAGCCAATATCTTAGAATAGATTTTAACATCAGAATTACAATCTATTATAGGTATGGGCAAAAGTCTTCACAAGCAAGGAGGGTTTTTCCTTCTACAGGGATCAAACATATTGTGGATTCATTTGTCCTTTTGGAGAATGTACGGTCAAGTATGTTATTGTTGACCATGCCATAGAAATTGGGTGCCAGCATACCCGAAAAAAAGCCTCCATTCCATTGGAAAAACATAAGAGCCAGGACATTTACCATTAGTCATGTTTTTTGCAGCCTCCAAAAATTCCTCCTCCCCTATTGGGGCCTTCAGGACCTCTTTCAACTAACAATAGTAGGAATTTCAACCAAATCTTAAATTTTCTCATCACAGGTGTTGCCAGGTGCTCCCTCCAAATTATACAGATTCTGATAATATTGCCTAAAGATTGAGCCGATCTTCTGTATTGCAAAGTGAAGATTCCACTCTTCATCCTTTATTTTTTTCAATACATTTTTCACTGTTTTCTTTCCTAAGAATGTTTTCTAAAACCGTACCTGATCTGTTTCTCCCACTGTTTCTTATGCTATTGTATTGCCTCGAGTAATGCTCATCCAATAGGTTATTAATTTCAACTCTAACCTTCTTCCAGTTGAACCAAAAAGTCCCTCCTACATTTTTTTAATGTAAACCCTTCCACTTACTTAGATCTTCCATTAGTTTGTTCAACCTTTCCCTTTTTTTCTCTTTTCTTTCTAGCACTGTGCTTAATTAAAATGCCTCTTAGGACACTTTGAGGGTATCCCATAACAACTTCTCTGATATACCAGGTGTGTGATTATTGTCATAAAAATCAACAATCACACTCTGAATCTCCTCTATTACCTGCTCATCTTTTAACAGTGCCGTGTCTAGGTTCCAGATCCTGGATTGGGTAGCATCTCCAACCCCGCGGATGGTAAGTCTCACGGGCACATGGTCTGAAAATGTCCTGGCCCCAATACTGACATCAACTACGTCGCAAATTTGGTCCTGGGGGACCAAAAAGAAGTCCAACCTAGAATAGTCCCTAATTCCTACATTTAGAATTTGCCATACATCTATCAACATGTGGCCTTTTACTGTACCAATATATTTGTCTTTCTCTTTTTTGAGATGTTGGTGATCCTCTGGTGCTGTAGTTTTGGAGCAAGTCACAGGACTGCTTTTATAGATTCATCTCTGATATCTAAAGCATTCTCTTTACACTTTAAGACCTGTGTTTGATAAATTCTTACGGCTTCATGCCCATTATTAGCACGGGTCTTAAGAAAGTGCTCTTTGTAACCAATTATTTATAAAGCAAGAAAGCAATATATAGGCAGTCAGTACTTCAGGATATGTATTCCAAACTCACAAACAGTTAGAATTTTAGCTTACTAGCAGCTCTGGAAATGTATTGCACTTTGTAAACTTACTTGTTCATCATTGATATTTCTTATGTTTAAAAACAAAACAAAACAAAAGTGTAGTTTTAGCTCCGGAGCTATAGGCATGGGCAAGTCGACATGCTGGATCTGTCCTGTTGATATGTGTTTTTTTACTGAGGAGATGTGGGTGCACTACTTTTAGTTTTTTAAATAAATGATACAGTTTTACACTATGTCAAGCTCCTTCAGTTATTAGGTGTGCAGCATAAGATATGAAGCTGTGAGATATGCTTACAGTGGGTTATACTGCTGAAGAAAAGCTGTGGAAATTGCCTGGGATAAGCACAAGTGTGGTTGCGGTCTTATAATTTGGGCAGCTACAAACAAGGTGAGAAGCCATTGGTGATGGTGCAATAGACTACACACAGGAGGAGGTGAATTGAGTTGGTGGGTTTATGCTTTTCTGCTGTCTGTGATTTGGCAGTCAGAACAAATGGTGAGGATCTTTGAGATCCTGTCCTTGGTTTAATCACTGTGGGAGTGTCTGCTTCACTGTTTGGGCAGCTTGGAAGGAGTGCTCACTGTATAAGGCTTTTATTGCTGTCTGTGATCTGGCAGCAGTGACACCCGCTTATGATAACCGAGCTTCTGGTGGATAAACAAGTGAATGCATGGCACAGGGGATGGGGAGTTTGTGAATAAGAGACAAGTTCATTAAAACAGTATTATGCTATGTTTTGTTGTTTTTTCTCTTTTCTTTTATGAGTGATATATTACGGAATTGGAGGTGGTACATGTGAGCGCAGGATTACGTGGTAAAGTTGCACTATACACTATATGCTTGGTGATTGATCCTGCGACCCATGGACACGTAAAGTGACAGACTGAGGTATTAATTTATTGATTTATTGATATTGTGTTAACAGTGAGTGAGCGCACTTTTTCATTGGGTTGATTACCTGTACATACACTGTCCAGTAGCACGGTGTCTTTGCTTCCCAGAGCATTAGCACACATGCACAGTTCTATACTGTAGTACAACTGCAGCCCTGATTGTCTCAGGGTGGGATTTGCAGTGACAGCAGGCAATTTGCTGGAGTTAAAGGACACCTTTATTTATCTTTCTGTTAGAAAAGAAATCAAAAACATAAAATAAAATGTGAAGGTCTTATAACTGTAAACACTACACTAGAAACTGAAGATGAACAGCACTTTTCTTCCCTTCTTCCAAATTTAACCTCGTGCTTGTCTCATTTCCCACAGAGAATATTACCTGCCTTACTCTTGAATTATTGTTTCTGTGCGTTTTTTGATAACCTTCTCTTTAAATGAGCCTGGAAAGCCCAGTGGACCAGGAAAATGGAGCACAATGAAACGTCTGTGCAACACAGAATCATCAAGTAAGGAAAAATGAAGACAGCAGAAGTAAGAGGGGGAATGAAAGTTACTGAGCTGCCAGGGATGCATGCATTCAGCACTGAGAAGATTAGGCTAAGAGTGTGATGAAACACAGCAGCCTACAGTAATGAAATATTTATGAATGGGGAAATGATACTACATTCTGCACTGCAGCACAGGAAAGTCAAGTTCCAACCTACAGTAATAGCAGAACCCTTCATTAATTATTGGAAGCAAACTGTAGTGTCAGTTTCCATGGAAACTCTGTCCCATATGTATCACATTATTTTGTTGTTGTTGTGCCAGTTTACAGTGCTTTTGTGTTTGCTATTGTTGTCATTTTTTCAGTGTTTCTTAATCATCTTTAGACTTTATAGCAAGGCGGCAGGGGGCCACTTCCAGATTTCTTTCTTTCGTAAATCACTGTCACAATCTCAGCTAGGTGCACATATCTGATAATACATTAAGGACATGAAATCATTTATTCTAAAGCAGACAAAAGAACAAAGGGTGACATTTTATAGCATTATTCTTACACATTTTAGAGGTTCTTTCTGCTAAGCAATGTTTGGAACGCTTTTCTTTTATTTATTTATTTTTCCTTTTTTTCAGACCAACAAAGCCCATAATTTAAGTTGTTAAAACCACATACCTTATTTTGTGTAAACTGTAGTATGACACTGCATTATCATTGAAAATATGATTTATAGCTGTGCTTGCCTGCTGCAGTACACCCTATGCAAACTGATGCAAGACTCTCGCAGATCCCAGGCTTCCAGTTCAGGAAGCTGTGTCTTGGAATCACAATTCCTGCCTGTGAACTAAACGTCTGCACCAAGATAGTGATTGGCCCATGCTCCCGCTGTACCCTTGTGTATAAAATTTAATATGGATGAGATGGACTCTGAACTGTGATGCTAAAGCAACAAATGTGCAAATTATTTTCAGGCTCCATCCTTGCTACTGCCTCAGCACCTGCAGCTATGTTTTGTACTGAAATACTAGGAATGTAGTCTAGTCTACTTTGTTCTTACCATTTTGAGGCTGGTTTCACACTGCAAACCAGTGTCAGCGGTGCGTCGTGCCCACCGCACCACCAAAAACACTCCTTCAGGGAACACCGCGTTAGTACACGGTGTTCCCTGTCTGGCCACCAGCAAAGCAGGAAGTGACAGACGCTTGCTGTCATTTCCTGCTTCGAGTATGCGGAAGCGAGAGAAAAGAAAACTAGAGAAAAGTGCTTTACAAATGTTATTTGTTGTTGTTGTTGTTGTAAAATAGATAGGTAAATTTATCTCTTACCCACCCTTTTTAAAAGAACAGGCAAATGTTTGTGATTTCATGGGGGCAGCCATCTTTTTGGTTGAAAGGAGGTGACAGGGAGCACGAGACACAGTTTAAACTGTCCTGTGTCCTGATCACCCCTCCCAGCTGCAGCCTCTAAGCTTCAAATTTCAAATTCAAAATGTAAAAAAACGAATCTGCGCCCAAACAGCAGAACGAGAACAACAACATCAGAAATCCCATCATGCTTTGCACAGCATCAGGGGAAAAATGCCTGGGCAGGTTTCTTCTGTGCAGCTAAAAATGAGCCTTGGGTAAGAAAAACAAATCTCTGATGCTGTGAAACTGTTAAAGAAATGCCACGCCTTTTCAGTGCTGCTGAGTAGATTTTTAGTCTGGGGGTTCACTTTAAGCTGGGTGTTAATGTATAATATTTTGCAACAAATTTGAAACATGAAATATTACAAATAAATGTTTCAGTATTGTGGAATTCTTCTAGGACTTCAATCTGGTATTTTTTGTGGGCAGACAATGTATGCTTTTATTGTGATGTAAAAAAAACTCTCTAATAGTACAAAGTCACCACAGACTAAAAAATGGAACATTAGGAATTACCTTTTTTTATTGAAATACAGAAAAAGGCCTTTCTCATGTCTGCAAAGTTTATAAAGAAGAACTGCAGCTGGAATTCTGTCCATATATTACATTTTATTTTTTCTGTTTAACTACCGAAAGACCAGGTCATGCCAATGGGCGTGATCGCGGCGGCAACCCCAGGTACGCCTAACGCCAATTGGCGTCAAGTCCTGGGGCCGGTTACTGCAGGAGATTGCGCGCACACTGTGTGCATCTCCTGCTTGGGGGGCGGAGCTCCGCCACCGCCTTCAGTCTCCGAGCGGCGATCACCGCTCGGGAGACTGTTAGTCGGCGAAACCGCAACGCTGTACTGGGGACAGCCGTGTGCCACGGCTGTCCCCCTGGGGCACAAGAGAGCGATCGGCTCTCATAGGCTGAAGCTGGCTGGGGGGAGGGAGGGTTTTACAAAATAAAGAAATAAATAGTAAAATATATATATATATATATATATATATATATTTTTTTTTTTTTTTTTAATATTTAAAAAAAAAAAAACACTGGGGGGAGGGGGGACGATCAGACCCCACCATCAGAGAGCTCTGTTGGTGGGGAGAAAAGGTGGGGGATCACTAGTGTGCTGTGTTGTGCAGCGCTGCAGCTTGGCCTTAAAGCTGAAGTGGCCAATTTAACAAAAAATAGCCTGGTCTTTAGGGGGTTTAGCACTGTGGTCCTGAAGTGGTTAATGTTACCTAATAAAATTTCCGTTATCTGCGTGCACCTGCATCTGCGTATGCCACCCAGCATCATAGTGCGCATTTGCAAGGCCACAGCTGTGATTGTGCATGCGCGGAGGGGGTTCACACTGTGTGCATGGGGGTCTCGGGATAGTGGATGTGGCTGTGTATGTGCAGTGAGGTGGGAAGCCACCTAGCACCCATTAATGGAATGGGCATAATTACTATAATTATTTATAAATAGCTTAATCACTACTAATCACAATGAAATGATCTACTGTATAGCTTGTTTTTTTTTCACCACCAATTGGGCTTTTTGGGGTTGATATTTGTTTTCAGTAATTACTTGATTTCCTATGCATTTTAATGGGAAAAAAAGGCTTTCTCCAGCCCCCTCCGGCCTGATCACTCCTCCGCTGCTTGCATCCTCCACAACTGGCCCTGGTAATTCGTCCAGTCAGGGTCAGTTTGCGCAGATGCAATCCGACTGTGTGCACTCCCCCATTGTGATCCTGTAATCGGGAGTGTTCTGTGCCTATGGAGTATTACTGCAACAAACAACACCACAAATGATTCATTTCCTTTCTGTGTTTTTTTTGCAACTCTGGAGTCTTGTGTCTTGTATGGCTAGAAGGATGAAGAAATCCATGCCACTGACTGCATTTCAAACAAAGGCTGTAAGCATGGTGCAACACCTACATACTGTTTCTTGGCTTAACAGCCTTCTGTTTGACCTTGGCCCCATGGTTCAGCTTTCCTTTCAGGAAAAATGGGGTAAAGCCTTGGGTACACCTCTGTCAGATGAGCAGT
Source organism: Hyperolius riggenbachi (assembly GCF_040937935.1). NCBI lineage: Eukaryota > Metazoa > Chordata > Amphibia > Anura > Hyperoliidae > Hyperolius > Hyperolius riggenbachi. The sequence continues at coordinate 259,314,817 of NC_090650.1, forward strand.
GGGACAGGGCCTTTGTAAATATCAATATCAGAAGGGTATGCTAAATGTAAGTACCCAAGAACTTGGACATAAGATCCTGTCAATTGTTGTAGATGTGGAGAATCTAGCGGTAGCCTGTTTCATATATTTTGGTCATGTGTTCAGAGCCAACCTTACTGGAGAGATGTCCATTTTTGGCCTCAGAAGATCTCATCCATGTCACTTCCATTTACTCCAGAATTGTTTCTACTTCATGTGGCCCCTTTCTCCTCTAGATCTTACAAGAGATGTTTCTAAATCCACCTGGTAAATGCTGCATAAGCCACCATCCCCACACTTTGAAAACATGGAGGAGATCATCTTAGCAGCCCCGGATAAAATGGAGCTGTATGTTCAGATATGGGCTCTGTGGTATGCGTTTCAAGACTCCAAAGAATATATGGAGGTGATGGAAAGTAGACAGTGGATGAACAGAAAGGATTGGTCTGGGATCCTGGACCTGAACGCATCTTTAAATATTTACCTTTCTTCTAGTCCATACTCATTTCCTTTGTTTATTTTTTGTTTAATTTATGGCATTTCTCTTCAGTCTACCTTTTTTTCTTAAGGGGAGGTAGAAGTGGCAAGCTTCCATTTTTTATCATAATGGAGCATGTATGGCTTTGAGTTTAGCTCACTTGTTCCGCTCTAGTTTTCCACTCACTGGTTCCGCTCTAGTTTTGGGATTCAGCCGTAAGCTTTGAGTTTAGACTCACAAATAAGTTTGACATGTGTCATAGATATGTGCAAATCCAATTTGATGTGAGGAATGTCTTTTCGACTGTTCAATTTTAGGCAATGTTTACTGTTATATTAGATGGTTTCCAGTCATAAGTTTAGATCTTGCACTTTATTTCCTTTATCTTTTGGCCGTGTGTGGCTGTAAGTCGTAAGTAATTGCTAGTACTGTTATAAAGCTTAAATATGAAAAAAGTATCTGTAAATACAATACGACCTTTAGAAAAACATCAACTGTGTAGGGTTGAGAAAAAAGGGAGTGTAGGGTTGAGAAAAAAAAGGGAGTAGAGTGTAAGAGAAGTACAGTTTCAGTGAGAAAAGGGAATATAGTTGTCAAATATAAAGGTGTCTGCACAGTGAGATTGTGAAAGAGGCCTGTGACCCAGTTAGAAGTTAGAAATGAGATTATGAGTACTTGGCTCCAGCAAACCTAATGATGGATTGCTGGTGGTCATGAAACATGGATGACCTGTGTGTTTTTTCTTATGTTGTAAAGTTTCAATAAGAGTTATTCACAGAGACACGGTGAAAGAATTAAGGGATATTTATGGACACACTGCTGAAAATAAATGGTATTCTTTGCCAGGTTTTAGAGCTACATAAGGAAAGGAGGTCATTCCTGTTTTCATCATATAATTGCACATACTGATGTGTGATTGATATATATATATATATATATATTTATATATATATTTATATTTATGATTTACACCATTTTTCCGTACTTCTGTTGGAACTTGGAAACTAAACAGTCCACGGACATAAATATGTTAAATGCATCATAGACTGTCAATGCCATGGGCTGCAATCTTCTCAGATAGATTAAGTCTGTGCCTGGTCCCTTGCCATTTAAACAGCAGGTGATGAAGTCTGTGTACCCTTGTGATCTGAACAATAGGATGATGAAATCCAAGTTGCAGCAGATCTACCTATAAAACCCTAAGCTAACTCCTTCAACTTAGCTACTTCTAGTCATGCCATCATCAATATTTCAAGGCAGGATTGTGAACTTTAGATGTTACATTTCACTCCATAAATTAACATTTGAGTCCTCTGATTACCAAGCTATTAGATGGTATTTTAGATATGTGCCTTGACTTCATGTGGAAAGAATTGTAACCAGAATTTTTGTTAACTTGATGTAACGATCAGTGTAATGCAAAGAGGGTCTGATTATTGGTGATCTGCAGTATCACCAAAAATACAGATATATACCTGATTATTGATGATCTGCAGTATCACCGATAATCAGATATATTACTAACCTCTGGACACCTGAGTGATATGAGTGTTTGGTGCAACAGTAATACTTTGAGGACAATATCTGGAGGACAGGTACAAAGGCAGTAAGGAATACTACACTAGAGAACGAGTACCTTCCAGCAGCCTGAGAATCTCCCGCAGGGCGGAGTCGGGCTGGGAGAAGGAAGGACCAGAGCGTGAGCGACTCCAATAGGAGGATGTCACTGACTGATCTGTGAACTATCTCCTTAACTGGGGAGATAGTTCTCAAGGTCGGGCAAGCCAGGTCGGCAACACACGGACATACAAAGTACAAAGACAGGAAGCTGATTCGATAATCCTAAGGCACGCAGGGTTTGGCAACCGAGTATCAGATATGGCGAAGTACCGAATCAGTGAACAGAAAAGTGGTCAGGAAAGCAGTAAGTCATAACAGATAATAAACAATGACTAGTCTTGGGTGTGAGCTCCGTGATCATCAACACCCTGGAACTAGTCTGACATATAACAGAATGGTAACACAAGTCCCTAATCTTGGGTGTGAGGTCCGTGATCATCAACACCCTGGAACTAGTCTGAAGTATAACAGAATGGTAACACAAGTCCCTAATCTTGGGTGTGAGGTCCGTGATCATCAACACCCTGGAACTAGTCTGAAGTATAACAAAATGGTAACACAGATTCTGACAAAAATCAGTCCCAGCCACACCAGACATGTGTTGTGTACCACCCGCCGCGCTGGACGCGGAACCAGCCGCACCGCTATCAGGGCATGCGACGGTTTCTACGCGTTCAGCCATACTAGCAGATGTAGGCCTACGCGTGCAAACCGCCGTGTTAGATGCGGAATCAGCCGCCTTGTTCTGAGCACACGCGGCGGCTTTTCCGCGTTTTCTCACAGTACCCCCCCTCCCCCGAGGAGTGGACTCCGGACAGCTCCTACCCAGTTTCTCAGGATGTAGGGCGTGGAACTCCCTCTTTAATTCATCCGCATGCATGCGGCAATCAGGTACCCATGTTCTTTCCTCAATGCCATAACCCTTCCAGTGAACCTAATACTGTACTGAGTTCTGTACAATACGTGAGTCTAAAATCTTTTCCACTTCATACTCAGGTTGGTCATCCACCATCACAGGGGGAGGAGGAGTGGTATCTACATGCACTGCTGGCTTAAGCAGGGATACACAGAACGCTCTCACACCACGCATGCTGGCAGGAAGATCAATGGCATAAGTAACATTGTTGATTTTCCTGGTTAATGGGAAAGGACCCATAAATCTGGGTCCTAGCTTGGGTGAAGGCTGTTTTAGAGCTAAATGACGAGTGGACACCCAGACCAAGTCTCCTAGCCGGAACTTCCACTCTATGGAACGTTTCTTGTCAGCTTGTCCTTTCTGACTCTGAAAAGCCTTCTCTAGATTCTTTCTCACAATTCCCCAAATGTTTTTAAATGACTTTTGCCAAGCCTCCAGAGCTGGAAACGGAGTAGAAGCTACTGGCAATGGGGAGAACCTAGGCAACCTTCCTGTTACCACCTGGAATGGAGAGAATCCAGAAGAAGAATTCTGCAAACGGCAAGAACTTGACCCAATCAGTCTGTGCATCCGCAACATAACACCTCAGAAACTGTTCCAGAGATTGATTGATTCTCTCGGTCTGACCATTAGTCTGTGGGTGGTAGCCCAACGAAAACGACAGTTCCATGCCCAACTGATGACAGAATGCCCTCCAAAATTTAGAAACAAATTGGACTCCCCAATCTGACACTATATTTTCCGGAATGCCATGTAGCCGGAAGATATGCAGGATGAAAAGATCGGCCAACTCCTGGGCCGAAGGGTGTCCTTTCAGGGGCACGAAATGGGCCATTTTACTGAATCTGTCGACTACCACCCAAATGACCGACATGCCCTCAGACTTCGGGAGTTCGCCCACAAAATCCATGGACAAATGGGTCCATGGTTCATTCGGGGTGGGTAAAGGCTGCAATGTTCCCACAGGTGCCTGACGGGAGGGTTTACTTCTTGCACACACTGCACATTCTCTCACATACTCCTTGCAGTCAGTTGCCAAGGAAGGCCACCATGCACACCTAGCAACAAGGTCCTGTGTTCTGGTGGCACCAGGATGTCAAGCATTCTTGTGGGAGTGGAACATCTGCAATATCTGGAGGCGAAATGGCAACGGTACGAACATGACCCCTTCAGGCTTTCCTTCAGGGACATCCTGCTGGAAGGGACTTAAAGTTTCAGTCCAGTTCCTCCAGGTCTCTGTGGCTGCCAACACCACTTTCTGTGGGAGAATAGTCTCTGGGTCTGAGGGCTGTGCTGTCTCTGGCTCAAAACATCTGGATAAAGCATCTGCTTTAATGTTTTTACTACCCGGGGTATACGTAATTATAAATCTGAATCTCGAGAAAAACAGTGACCACCGAGCCTGTCGGGGACTCAATCTCTTAGCTCCCTCGATGTATTCCAAATTTTTGTGATCAGTGTAAACTGTAATCGTATGTTCTGCTCCTTCTAGCCAATGACGCCATTCTTCAAAGGCCAATTTAATGGCTAGGAGTTCCCTGTTGCCTATATCGTAGTTTTTCTCTGCGGGTGAAAATCTACGAGAGAAATGGGCACACGGGTGTAACCTTCCCTGCAACCCAGAACGCTGAGACAGCACAGCCCCTACCTCAACCTCTGAGGCATCTACCTCCACAATAAAGGGATAGGAGATGTCGACGTGTCTCAAAATGGGTGCAGTACAAAACCATTCCTTCAGGGTGGAGAAAGCAGCAAGAGCTTCAGAGGACCAGTGGTTAGTATCTGCCCCTTTCTTTGTGAGGCTGGTGAGGGGTGCGATGACTGTGGAGTACCCCTTTATGAACCTTCTATAGTAGTTAGCGAACCCTAAGAATCTCTGGAGAGCCTTCAGTCCCACCGGCTGAGGCCACTCCAGAACAGCCGAGACCTTGGCAGGGTCCATAGAAAGGCCCGAGGTAGAAATTATGTACCCCAGAAAGGTGACAGATGTTACCTCAAAAATGCATTTCTCCAACTTGGCATATAACATGTTTTGTCTTAACACAAACCTTACATGATCCCTATGCTCTGAGAGGTTGGCTGAGAAGATTAGTATATCATCCAAATATACCAGGACAAATTTGCCTAATACCTCCCTGAACACCTCATTAATGAGCTCCTGAAAGACGGCCGGGGAGTTACATAACCCGAAGGGCATCACCAGGTACTCGTAATGCCCATCGGGTGTGTTAAAGGCTGTCTTCCATTCATCGCCCTCTCTGATCCGTACCAGGTTGTATGCACCCCGCAAATCCAACTTTGAAAAAATCTTAGCATTGGTGAGTAAACAAATCGTCTATCAAAGGCAATGGATAGCGATTTTTTACTGTGATTTTATTCAGGCCCCGATAATCAATGCACGGCCAAAGGCCTCTGTCTTTTTTTCTTTACAAAAAAGAAACCTGCTCCATCAGGCGACCTGGAAGGGCAAATGAACCCTTTAGCTAAGTTTTCACGGATATATTCCTGCATGGCCAACTTTTCGGGCCCAGATAAATTGTAGAGATGACCTCTAGGGGGCATACAACCAGACCGGAGATAAATAGGACAATCGAAAGGGCGATGTGGAGGAAGTTTATCGGCCGACTTAGGACAAAATACGTCTGCAAACTCAGAATACTGATCTGGCAATCCTTCCACGTGAATCTTGGTCTCACCCAAGGTTACCTTCGCTAAACAATGATGAAAACAATGGGAAGACCAGCTCGTTAGCTGACCAGTGGCCCAATTAATCTGAGGTGAGTGAAGTTGTAACCAAGGCATGCCAAGAATGATCGTGGAGGTTGTCATTCGTAACACAAAAAAAAATAAATTCTCTCTATGCAACACCCAGATAGTGACTCCCACTTCTGGTGTCTGTGACAGAGGACTGTTTCCATGCAGAGGGGAATCATCCACTGCAGTAACCTGAATCTGTGGTTTTACCAAGGTGAACGGAATACCCAATTTTTTTGCAAATTCGTAATCCATAAAATTAGCCGCTGAGCCCGAGTCAATGAAGGCTTCAGTGACTTCAGACCTATCTTCCCACGAAACAGTACAGGGAAGAAGCAAACGTTTATCATCTAGGGGTAAAAATTGCATGCCTAGGGTATTACCCCCGACTACACCTAGGCAGAAGCGTTTCCCGACTTCTTAGGGCAATTCTACACTCTATGGCCCCTCTCTGCACAATAAAGACAGAGCTGCTCTGATATTCTGCGTTTCCGCTCCACTTGAGACAACTTTGACCGACCAATCTGCATTGGCTCCGGTGGAGGTGAAGCGGGTGGAGGTGGAGTCACTGGGGGTGCAGCGTGGGGCACCATTCTCACATGGTTTTTACTCCAGGTCTGTCTCTGATAGCGCAGCCGGCGATCTATCCTGATGGCCGATGAAATGGCCTCATCGATGGACTTAGGTTCAGGCTGACTAACATAAGATCGGAGACCTCGTCTGACAATCCTGATAAAAAACATCTAAAAGGGCAAATGTGTCCCACCTGGCCGATACTGACCATCTCCTAAATTCAGCAGCATAATCTTCAACCGGACTCTTGCCTTGGTGTAAAAGTTTGAGCTTCCGCTCAGAAGTCGAGGCAAGGTCCGGTCATCGTAAATTATAGCCATAGTTTTAAAAAATTCCTCTACAGAGGTTAGGGCCTGGTGACTGATGGGAAGGCTATACGCCCAGGTCTGAGAATCGCCTGATAACAAGGTTTTAATAGAGGTAACCCTTTGGGCCATAGTTCCTGAACACTCTACTCCTAAAATTTCGGAAGTCAGATCTGTGACCAGAAAATCTTTCAGGTACAGGCATACGTATGTATGTCTGTGCTAATAGGAGATCGCACTTCCTTCACAGCCATCTGGAGGGTTTGTATAGATCCAGACAAAGCGTCAATTAACGTCTGGTGGCTGCCCAGCACTTGATTGATGTTTTCCACCGAAGTGGTAAGTGTGCCCAGATGGCTAGTGAGTGCGTCCATTTGCATTTTGGTCTGCCGTTCTGTAACGATCGGTGTAACGCAGAGAGGGTCTGATTATTGGTGATCTGCAGTGTTGCCAACCTTTCACGTTATTTTTTACTGACAAATACCTAAAAATTTACTGACAAAAGATTTTTTTTACTGACACAATCTTCTGCGGCTCGTCGAAAAATGGGCGTGGTCACGTAACATACCAGGGGTATAGATGTCCCCAGAATAGGTAGCCAGGGGTAGAGATGTCCCCAGAACAGGTAGCCAGGGGTAGAGATGTCCCCAGAACAGGTAGCCAGGGGTAGAAATGTCTCCAGAACAGGTAGCCAGGGGTAGAGAAGCCAGGGGCGGAAGTAAATAACTGCAACAACCCGCCCCCGGCAAGTGCAGGAATGTAATGTAATTTTTACAGACGCAGCCAAAGTGTTTACGGAAATCACGGGCATTTCAATTTAACTGTTTATTTACGGACAATCCGTAAATTTACTGACGGTTGGCAACACTGGTGGTCTGCAGTATCACCAAAAATACAGATATATACCTGATTGATGATCTGCAGTATCACCGATAATCAGATATATTACTAACCTCTGGACACCTGAGTGATACGAGTGTTTGGTGCAACAGTAATACTTTGAGGACAACATCTGGAGGACAGGTACAAAGGCAGTAAGGAATACTGCACTAGAGAACGAGTACCTTCCAGCAGCCTGAGAATCTCCCGCAGGGCGGAGTCAGGCTGGGAGAAGGAAGGACCAGAGCGTGAGCGACTCCAATAGGAGGATGTCACTGACTGATCTGTGAACTATCTCCTTAACTGGGGAGATAGTTCTCAAGGTCGGGCAAGCCAGGTCGGCAACACACGGACATACAAAGTACAAAGACAGGAAGCTGATTCGGTAATCCTAAGGCACGCAGGGTTTGGCCGCAGAGTATCAGATATGGCGAAGTACCGAATCAGTGAACAGAAAAGTGGTCAGGAAAGCAGTAAGTCATAACAGATAATAAACAATGCCTAGTCTTGGGTGTGAGCTCCGTGATCATCAACACCCTGGAACTAGTCTGACATATAACAGAATGGTAACACAAGTCCCTAATCTTGGGTGTGAGGTCCGTGATCATCAACACCCTGGAACTAGTCTGAAGTATAACAGAATGGTAACACAGATTCTGACAAAAAGGTCTGAGTGCTTCCACGTAGTGATCGCAACGGCAGACAACCAGTGAATGACAAGCATCCAGTATATATAGCACAGCGCTCTCCAGCGCCTCCCCTAAGTGCTGGGCCAATGGGAACTGGTTGAATCGTCAGCTGACCGGCTTGGTCAGGTGACTCCCTTCTGGCTGTCATAAAAGTTCTGCCTGTCCTTCTGAACCTGTGTGGACTATCAGTCCCAGCCACACCAGACATGTGTTGTGTACCACCCGCCACGCTGGATGTGGAACCAGCCGCACCGCTATCAGGGCATGCAGCGGTTTCTCCGCGTTCAGCCATACTAGCAGATGTAGGCCTACGCGTGCAAACCGCCGCGTTAGATGCGGAATCAGCCGCCTTGTTCGGAGCACACGCAGCGGCTTTTCCGCGTTTTCTCACACTTGACTTATTCATTTTGCACTACTTTTAAGGAATACAAAGGTTCATCTTTTCCCAACTATATGTTATATAGGTGGCTGACTTTATAGCCTGAACAAAGCATGATTCCATTCAAGAATGATCAGTTGACTGGCATAATACAGCAAATTGAGTATGCTTGAAAGGCATATATCATTAATTATTAACCAGCTTGCTTACCTTTGACTACAGATTAGCGCTACACGGTATATATCAGACTATCGTTGTTTGTTGTCTACAAATCTATCTTTAAGCTGCAACATCTCGCTTGTTTAAATAATTCTAAGTGTTTCATATTCTGTTTTCAGCTATCTTACCTGCCTATTTCACCATGTTTTATGCAGTTAGTTTAATCATTTTTACATCAACATCATTGTGACAATCCAGCCCCGCGATCCCATCTAATCTGCTCCCATTAGCGTACGCAGGAAGTACGGTGAGCAGACGGACAACAAAGGCCGGTTGCTGGATCGTCAGAGGAAGAAGGTTAATGCGACAGAGCATGCCAATCCCGTCTAATCTGCTCCCGTTAGCATACGCAGGAAGTACGGTGAGCAGACTGACAATAGAGATTGGTCGCGCAGCTACCAACAATATGTAATGGGACAATCACTCACCAATCCCGTATTACTAGGCCGCTGTTGCCATACAGGTCTCCTGCACTAGAGACTCCTGGAGGCAAATTCACTGTGTGCGTAGTAAACGGTTAAGATTGGTTGGAGGTGCCCATACATGTACAATCGGTAAACTAAAAATATCGATTTTGCGCTGGAAATCGGGTAAATTAACTGCCACCACTGTCTGGTTGAATGGAGCAGACAGTCTCCAACTAGCTACTCCTAAAAGGAAGAAACGGTTATTTACAACCTAGCTAGCAAATCAACAATTTATAAGAAAATAATAAAACAATGCAGTAGTATGACTCTGACTCTTCAGAGGGTAGATTCATTATAGCAACAATCAGATGACCAGAACAGGCACAAGACTGAACGATAAAATCGTTAGTTTTTATTCTAAAACTACATACACACAGCCTAATTTAGCCCACAGATAGATATACCTGTCCGGCAGAACAGATCGGTTTGATTGAAAGAGAGTAGAGATGAAAAAGAAACAGAATGTCTTATTGTATAGTTCAAATACCGTTATTGGTAGTCCATGCGGCAATCAAAGTCTTTGGAGGAAGTCCAAGATGGAGCTTTTGGCCCGCGTCCTTGCCGGTTGGTCGATTTGATGTTAATTCGACGTCAGATTAAAGGTGAAGGACCCTGGACAACCTGGGCTAAGTTAAGTTATACCCCTCACTTCAGCAAGGAGGAGTTAGGGTGTGTGGATCACACACCTCTTTGGAACATGAGATGTGCCCGCCCCTTCTCATGGACACAGGAATATATCTGAATCATGATAGGTATTCTATCTCCAAAACCGTACAGGTTATGTTAAATCTAATAACATGTTTAGGTCGATCAGAATTTATCGTTAACAATCAAATAACTGTTTCAAAGCAGTTGATGCCAATAATTATACTGATTTTAAAAGTTGTCATCACAGACTATGAAAGGCCAATGTTGCATTTGGTCAACTGACATGGATCTGTCAAATTAATTTGGATTTCAAGGATTTTGATACATAGGCCTTTCATAGTCTGTGATGACAACTTTCGAAATCAGTATAATTCTTGGCATCAACTGCTTTGAAACAGTTATTTGATTTTGTCTTAGTAACACCTTCACTGTTAGGTGATAACTATAGGAATTCAATCTCTTGTATGTTGCGTGTATGGGAAGTACAAATTCCAGTCACAATTGTTTATATAAGATGAGAAAGCTTCTGCTGTAGTGGCATTGCTCTTTTAAATGAAGATTACTTAATCTAAAAAGGGTTGTCCTAAATGTGCACCTCCAAAAACTCCTAGTGAAATTAGCAAACCTGTGAGTAAATTAAGAATCCATTGACATTACAAATATTTTTAAAGCAGCAGGGAAAGCCATACTGTGAGAATCCGCTTAGCTGCGTGTGCAGGCAGGCAGCTTTTTGACCATTGTTTAGGTTTGCATGCTGTAGGACTCTGGAAAGAAGAGCTTCTGTCAGTTTTGCAGCTTGTGCTTGCAGAGGAATTTGCATACGTTGTCATGCAAATTGCCTGGCCACATTCATTGGAGGCGTGTACTATAAGTACTATGTCTTTCCCACAATGCTGGGCTGGTCATAAGGAGTCTTCCTGTGAAACACTCTGGAGAGTGTCAGCCATGCTCTTTGTTTGAAGATCAGCTTAGAGTAATTCCTGAAAACTGTGCTAGGCAGGTTCCCTAGTGCAGTTAGGATCGTTTATCTGTTTTGTTTGTCTGTTGCGATTGTCCTGTCCCAACGGTGGTCGACAGGAAATCGTTCTGATCTCTGTTCTTGGAGTATAGCTGGTGCAGCGGTTGCTACCAGCTATCTCTTCTGATCTGTCTCCTTGGATCGCGCTAGCCACTTTCCGCTAGTGCTGTGGATCCTTCTGTTCTGCCTTCCTGGATCGCACTCGCCTTGCGCTAGTGCTGTGGATCCTTCTGTTCTGCTACTCTGTACCTGGATCGCACTCGCTTCGCGCTAGTGCTGTGGATCCTTCTGTTCTGTCTTCCTGGATCGCGCTAGCCACTTTCGCTAGTGCTGTGGATCCTATCTCTCGCTTGTCCCTGTTTTCGTGTGTCTGTCTTGTCTGCTACGACCGCTTGCTGGAGGCTCGGTGAGGTAACCGTTAAGCAAGCGTTCGCGTCCTCTGTTTCATGTTTGTCTGTCGATGGTTAGTTAGTTAGGCGTGCTTGTCTCTATTGTGCTTATCACGTGGAGACCGCGCATAACCGCGTGCACTGTTGCGAATGAGTGTGGTGTTCGCGGTTAGCTAGCGTTTGTTATTTTCCGCATCTCCTCATTGTATGATTTGCTGTGCCTTTGCTATCCTCGTATTCTGTTCTGATCTGCCTTGTGTCACTTCTGGCAATCGCCTTTCTTGCGGTTGCGTTTCTGTTTCGTATCTGCTGTTGTGTGTGCGCGGTCACGGGGTGGCGACTAGATTGGCGCACACACATACAATCTGTCCCTTTGATCGTTCTCATTCGCAATCGCTTCTCTTGCGATTGCGTTCTGCGCTTCGTACAATTCCTGTCTGGCATTTGTGGAGGTACAGAGGATTGGTTCCTCTGCACTCCCCAGCGCCATCTGCCGACAGGAATTTTCCTCTACGGGTGTATAGCACCTTTTGCTGGGTGCCTGCAATTAGACGCTTGTGGAGGATTTCCGCCGTATCAGCGCACGCGTTGTGCGCTGCTCACTGAGAAAGTTCCACAATCGTTACAGTATGACCAGCCCAACCCAAAACCCCAGTGTAGACAGAATTTCTGATTTGTACGATTTTGGCGAGTTTGGGTCCTGTGTCTTTAAGAGCTTTAAAAGGCTAAATTCAGAGACCAAGGCGGAATTTCTTTCTGAATGTGTGAGGTTTTGCCTGAATCCCACCAATTTCTGATCCGTCCACATCGGCTCTTCTGTTTGCCTATGTGCTCTTAACCTTCCTGGCGGTAAGCCCGAGCTGAGCTCGGGCTATGCCGTGCAGGAAGATATCTCAGCCCCTGGTGGAGCGATTTGCTCCATTTAAAATGCTGTACGCGCAGCTAGCACTTTGCTAGCCGCGCGTAAAGCTCGATTGCCGCCGCTCTGCGGCGATCGCCCGTACGCAGCGGCGCAAGAGGGCCCCCCCCCGCCAGAGCCCTGCGCTGCCCGGACCAATGAGTTCCGGGCAGCGCTATGGGCTGGATCGGAGGTGTCTGACGTCAGGACGTCGGCTGACGTCCATGACGTCATTCCGATCGTCGCCATGGCGACAGGAGAAGCCAAACAGGGGAGCGCGTTATATACGCGTTCCCCTGTTTGCTATTGATGCCGGCGACGATCGCACTAGAGGGACACATGCGCCCTCTAGTGGTGTTTCATGTACCTACCACTCTGGTAGCTTTACATGAAACACACAAAAAATAATAAAAAAACCCGGATTTTTGCCAATCTGGCAAAAAAAAATAACCGCCAGGAGGGTTAAAAGACGATTTGTTCACCTGGGCATATGATGTGCTAAAAACCAATTCTTGGAATGATAATCTGTATCAGTTTCTTGCAGTGATATTCTCTCACTGGTTTAAACTGCCTGGCTTACCACCTGTTCTGATTGAGTGTGTAGCTGCTGATAAGTCAGCTGATCTTACCCTTCCATGCAAAACCTTTCAGTATGACAATCAGTTCAATGTGTCTGTCGCCACTTCAGGTTTTAAACAGCAGACATGCAAAGTAGCAAAAAAGGGAAAAACTAAAAAGCGCAAGCATCTGAATAAAACACTCCCTAATGATGTGTATAATGATGTTGCTTAATCCCCAGGTTTTTTGCCCCAATCCAAAGCTTATGTGGATCCTGCTATAGGTAGGATCGCACACTATATTAAAGCAGTTAAAAAATCTGTTCTTGTTCCTGAACTCCACCCATATGGAGATTATCTGGATACTGGCCTGTTTGAACCCCCATTTGCTTCCTGGGATGTTGGGGCCTTGCTGGAAGAATTCGATTTTGATTGGAAAGCCTTTTGCGATTTTTACATCGCAAAAAGCAAGGATGTCTTGGATGCTTGTCTCGATTCTATGTACCTTCTGATTGATTCCGATGAATGTGACAAGGATGATGTGGATCTGGTGATCTATGTGTGGCAGACCTTGAATGAGTTGAGCAGGGGGGATGGGAACCTCTGGTCCTCTAGTAAAGGTAAAGGGAGGGGGGACACCAAGAGCCCAATAGTGTGATATTGTATAGATGATAATTAATAATGAGTAATATAACAATTTAATACTCACAAACCAGGGTTACCATTAGGCAACCACTGTGAAGGCAGGTGGGGAGATTAACCTGCCCCCACTCAGGATTAAAAGTCGCTCTCTGTAGATGGGAAGAAGATGGGTACAACCCTCCACCAAGGGTGGACTTAGCAATATGTAGAAGCTTTCCAGAGGCGCCAATAGAATAAAAGTCACTTAAACGAGCTTAAAACCGATGGGGCAGTGGTGGGCCTATCCCATCCATGCAGACAAAGCAAACAAAGGAAGGACTGTGGCATCAACAGTCAAACAACAATTTTATTTATACTCCACGGTAAAAATAGGCAACGTGTTTCACGGGCTCAATCCCACTTCATCAGGTCAATCAAAAAGGAGCATACTGTAAGGCCTGGCAACCTATCCACCCACGAATCAGCCTCAATGTCCCAATCTACCTCCGCCGTCTTCGCCTTGTGTGGCGCGTCCCCGCTTGAACGGGAGGTGAGAGACAACACCTACCCGACTTCGGTTACACCCAGGCCTTTAGGGCGCAAGATATTGAGGCTGAATGCAGGGTGGGTATAGATAGATCACCAACACCAAACAAGAAACAAAAGCAGAGTCCAATAACAGTCCGGGGTCAAACACAGGTATCCGAGATTCGCAGTACAGAAGGAGCAGGCAAGAGAGTAGTCAAGAGTTTCCGGGGTCAGTTCAGGCAGCGAGCAAGGAAGGTCCAAAATCAGGCAGAGGTCAAAAAGCCAAGTAATCCAACAAAGAATAGTTTTCCAACCAGGATACACGTACCCAGCAGCTAGACTAGCTAACGCTATCACGGGCAATGACAGGAAGCACTCAGCAGACTTATATACTACATGCAACCAATCAGTTGCCGGCCACATGCATACAGCAGCCAATCACACGCAGGCATAAATCAGCTGACAGTGAGATCAGCTGAAACAGATGACCACAACAGGTCAGCTGACCCACCCAATGCTGATCAGCAAAGCTTTCTGAGAGTATTACCCATAGCACAGTGGTCAAGCTCACCACCTCTGATGTGGGAGACCAGGGTTCAATCCTAGGCACGGTCACAAACTATAATTTTATATTATTAAAATAAACCCCTGCTAAGTGTTAGCTGACTCTACCTCAATCATCGCCTCAGACCATACTGCGGCCGAGAGGAGCGGATCCTTACAGTACCCCTCCCCTGAGGAGTGGTCTCCGAACACTCCAACCTTGGTTTATCTGGAAATTTCAAATGAAATTGATGGATTAATTCTTTAGCATGTACCTGACGTGCTGGGACCCAACATCTTTCTTCTGGGCCATAGCCCTTCCAGTCAACAAGGTATTGTAAAGAATTACGTACTTTACGAGAATCAAGAATTTTTTCAATTTCGTATTCTGGTTCTCCATCAACAATGACCGGAGGTGGTGGAGAGTCAGATATCATGGTATTAACTGCCGATTTCAGCAGAGAAACATGAAATGAATTGACTCCCCGCATGGATTGAGGCAATGAAATCCTGCAGGTGACGTTTTTGATTTTTTCTGTTACAGGGTAAGGACCTATATATCTGGGACCCAGTTTGGAAGAAGGCTGCCGTAAAGAAAGGTTACGGGTGGAGACCCAGACTAAATCACCAGGTAAAAAGGAAAATTCCTGAGAACGATGTTTATCAGCAAATTTTTTCTGCTGTTTGACTGCCACCTCTAAATTTCTTTTAACCTGGTCCCATAACGAAACCATATGTGACAGCCAATCCTCCAACACTGGAAACCCAGAAGACGTACCTGATAGGGAAGCAAACTTAGGATTTAAACCTGTGACAATCTGAAATGGGGACATTTTAGTAGAGGTACTGGCAAGGTTGTTAAAAGCAAATTCTGCATACGGTAGAACTTCAAACCATTGGTTCTGACAATCAGATACAAAACACCGGAGATATTGCTCCAAAGACTGGTTTGTTCTCTCAGTTTGTCCATTAGTCTCAGGATGAAATCCAGAGGAAAATGACAATGATATACCAATACGAGAACAAAATGCTCGCCAAAACTGCGAGACAAATTGTACTCCTCTGTCAGAGACAATGTTTTCAGGGATACCATGCAGACGGAAAACATGGACAATAAACAATTCTGCCATTTCTTTTGCAGAGGGTAACTTACTCAAGGGAACAAAGTGAGCCATTTTACTAAATCTGTCAACCACTACCCATATAACAGTATTCCCCTGAGAGCAAGGTAAATCTACAATAAAATCCATCGACACATGAGTCCAAGGCCTATCAGGGATGGGAAGTGGTTGCAGATTACCTCTGGGTGCAAGATGAGAAGTCTTATTTCGAGCACAGACTGGACATGCCTTAACAAAGGCCTTACAATCCACCCTGAGCGATGGCCACCAGACATGACGAGACAATAAATCTACAGTCTTTTTTTCACCAGGATGACCCACTATTTTGGAATCATGAAATTGCTGTAGAACCTGTAACCGAAGAGTTAATGGAACAAATAACAGACCTGGTGGTTTCTCGGCAGGTGCATCATTCTGACAGGAAGACAGTAACACTGAAAGATCAGGTGATAACTGAGAGGTGGACAGCGCATTGATAATACAATGTTTGGGAACAATGGATTCTGAACTTACAGGTTGATTAGTTTCAGGTTCAAAACAACGTGATAATGCATCTGCCTTAATGTTTTTGGACCCAGGCTTATAAGTAATTGTAAAGTTGAAACGGGCAAAGAACAATGCCCACCGGGCCTGTCTAGGATTGAGTCTCTTGGCACTTTCAATATATTCTAGGTTCTTGTGGTCAGTAAACACAGTGACTGGATGCAAAGCTCCCTCCAACCAATGTCTCCACTCCTCGAATGCCATCTTAACTGCCAACAGCTCTCTATTCCCTATGTCGTAATTTCTTTCAGCAGAAGAAAACTTGCGAGAGAAGAAGGCACAAGGGTGGAGACGTTCTGGAGAACCTGAGTATTGTGAAAGAACTGCTCCTACGCCAATTTCGGAAGCATCAACTTCAATGATTAAAGGTTTAAGGACATCTGGATGAGCCAGTACAGGGGCAGTACAAAAAGCCTTTTTCAATACCTCAAAAGCATGACAGGCCTGAGGGGGCCAATGAGTGGGATCAGCTTATTTTTTAGTCAGGTCAGTCAAAGGAGCGACCAAAGTGGAAAAACCCTTAATAAACTTGCGATAAAAATTCACAAAACCCAGGAAACGCTGGAGAGCCTTGAGCCCGGAAGGCTGGGGCCAATCTAGGACTGCGGACAATTTAACGGGGTCCATGGCGAGACCAGAATCTGAAATAATATACCCCAGGAACGAGATTTGATTGGTCTCAAAAACACACTTTTCCAATTTGGCGTAAAGAGAGTTCTCTCTCAATTTCTGCAGTACAGTCTTGACATGAAATCTATGTTCAGAAAGTGACGCAGAATAGATCAAAATATCATCTAAGTAAATGACCATAAACCGCCCCAAGAATTCTCTAAAGATGTCATTTACAAAGTCTTGGAAGACAGCTGGAGCATTACAAAGGCCAAATGGCATCACCAAATATTCATAATGCCCATCCTTTGTATTGGAAGCTGTCTTCCACTCGTCACCTTGACGAATTCTGATCAAATTGTACGCTCCTCTTAAATCAAGTTTGGTAAAGATCCGAGCTCCTGTGACCTGGGCAAACAAATCGTCAATGAGAGGTAATGGGTATTTATTCTTAACAGTAATCTTATTCAGACCTCTATAATCAATGCAGGGCCGCAATCCGCCATCCTTCTTCTCCACGAAGAAAAACCCCGCTCCTGCGGGAGAAGTGGATGGACGAATGAAACCCTTACTGAGATTTTCCTTGATATACTCCCTCATAGCCCGATCTTTAGGACCAGAGAGATTGTAAAGACGTCCTCGAGGAGGCATAGTACCAGGAAGAAGATCAATAGGGCAATCGTAAGATCTATGGGGTGGGAGCTTGTCAGCAGCCTGAGGAGAAAATACGTCAACAAATTCTCTGTAACAAATAGGTAATGTATCAAAAGCTATCTCAACCCCATGCAAAGGAACAAGTTTCAAACAATGTTTATGGCAAAAGGAGGACCAGCTAGTAAGTTGCCCAGAAGTCCAATCGATCTGCGGATTGTGCTTCTGCAACCATGGCAACCCCAACACCATAGAACAGGTAGGCATTTTCAGTATATAAAATGACTGAGACTCAATATGCAATGCACCAACTTTAAACGAGATTTCTGGAGTGATTGCTATCGGACAATTCTCCTGTAGAGGAGAACCATCTATAGCAGTCACACAGATCCTGTCCTGTAATTCCAAGGCAGGAATGCCCAATTTCGTGGCCAGTGAACAATCAATGAAATTACCTGCAGCACCACAATCAAGAAATGCTTCACATGAATGACACTTGTCACCCCAAAAAATGCTTACAGGTAATAAAATGCGTTTTAATTCAAGAGGAAGTACCTGCTCGTCTAGGTGAGTTTCCTCGGACCCACCTAGGCGCTGGAGTTTTCCGGCCTCTTTTTTACAGGACAATCCTTGGCCATATGTCCCTTGCCTGCGCAATAGAGACACAGACCCTCAGAACGTCTCCTTAATTTCTCAGTAGGAGTCAGTTTAGAGAAACCAAGTTGCATCGGTTCTTCAGGGGGCAAAGTGACTTGAGGGACAGAAGTGACGGTAGGAAAGAAAGTTCTCCCCTGGCGTCTCTGCCGGACTCTCCGGTCCACCCGAATGGCAAGGGTAATAGCATCTTCAAGCGTTTCAGGAACTGGATGACTGACCAATATGTCTTTTACAGTCTCCGACAGACCAAGCAGGAACTGATCAAGTAAGGCAGGATCATTCCAGTTGGTAGAGACTGACCACCTGCGGAATTCTGCAGCGTATTCCTCAGCAGGTCTGCGACCTTGTCTCAAATCTCTTAACTTCTGAACGGCTGTAGTGGAGAGATCAGGATCTGAGTATAATACTGCCATGGCCTTAAAAAATTAGTCAACAGAAGAAAGGGCCACATGTCCATGTGGAAGGCCAAAGGCCCAAGATTGGGGATCCCCTTGGAGCAGTGAAATGATAAGAGCCACACGTTGAGTTTCGGAACCAGAAGCAATTGGTCTGACACGAAAATACATTTGACAAGAGTTCATAAAGTTACTAAACTGACTCCTGGTACCTGAAAATTTCTCTGGAAGTGGTAGCTTTGGTTCCGCAGACGTCCCCGAGACCGAAGCGGGAAGAGACCCTGCATTGTCCACAGGTTGAGCCGGCAGATTAGCTTGCTGGTTTTGTAGAGTATTAACCCGTTCTGTAAGCTGGTTAACGGCTCCAGTAAGTAGCAATATCTGGCGTTGGAGCTCCTCCATGATAATAATTGTAGTGGCCCGTGATAATAATGTAAGGCCTGGCAACCTATCCACCCACGAATCAGCCTCAATGTCCCAATCTACCTCCGCCGTCTTCGCCTTGTGTGGCGCGTCCCCGCTTGAACGGCAGGTGAGAGACAACACCTACCCGACTTCGGTTAAACCCAGGCCTTTAGGGCGCAAGATATTGAGGCTGAATGCAGGGTGGGTATAGATAGATCACCAACACCAAACAAGAAACAAAAGCAGAGTCCAATAACAGTCCGGGGTCAAACACAGGTATCCGAGATTCGCAGTACAGAAGGAGCAGGCAAGAGAGTAGTCGAGAGTTTCCGGGGTCAGTTCAGGCAGCGAGCAAGGAAGGTCCAAAATCAGGCAGAGGTCAAAAAGCCAAGTAATCCAACAAAGAATAGTTTTCCAACCAGGATACACGCACCCAGCAGCTAGACTAGCTAACGCTATCACGGGCAATGACAGGAAGCACTCAGCAGACTTATATACTACATGCAACCAATCAGTGGCCGGCCACATGCATACAGCAGCCAATCACACGCAGGCATAAATCAGCTGACAGTGAGATCAGCTGAAACAGATGACCACAACAGGTCAGCTGACCCACCCAATGCTGATCAGCAAAGCTTTCTGAGAGTATTACCCATAGCACAGTGGTCAAGCTCACCACCTCTGATGTGGGAGACCAGGGTTCAATCCTAGGCACGGTCACAAACTATAATTTTATATTATTAAAATAAACCCCTGCTAAGTGTTAGCTGACTCTACCTCAATCGTCGCCTCAGACCATACTGCGGCCGAGAGGAGCGGATCCTTACACATACAGCTTAACAGCATCAAAACCACACTGAGCGCCTCTGTCTGGTGCTCAGTGTGGCGCTCAGTGTGGTTTTGATGCTGTTAAGCTGTATGCTCCTTTTTGATTGGCCTGATGAAGCGGGATTGAGCCCGTTAAACGCGTTGCCTATTTTTACTGTGGAGTATAAATAAAATTGTTGTTTGACTGTTGATGCCACAGTCCTTCCTTTGTTTGCTTTGTCTGCATGGATGGGATAGGCCCACCACTGCCCCATCGGTTTTAAGCTCGTTTAAGTGACTTTTATTCTATTGGCGCCTCTGGAAAGCTTCTACATATACCTCTAGTAAAGGTGTCCGTCCTGGTTCATAATTCTCAGGGGCTGATTGAATGGATCTATACAATGGTCGAGGCTGAATGGCTGAGGGCTTTGCTTAGGTGTACTGCCCCTGGAAGTGGCGCTCCAGGTGCACCTGAAAAAACCTGAGATGTGGCAGATCTCAGGCGGAAGTAGGGTGCTTTGGTCTGTACTGCCCATATGCATAGCCGACTAACGCAGCTCCCCGGCCTTTTGGCTAGGGAGAGTGCTGAATTTTTATCACTCCGGCCGCAAGGTCGGGGCCAGCTTGCTGGCACCGGGAACTTCGGTTCCCAGGGGACTTCGGTTCCCACCTGGCTCCCTCTCGGGGGAGCCACGGACCATGTGGATGGCCACGTGGCCCAGGCCCTGTGGGCAACCACAGGGCAGTCCAGGGTCCTCCAGCCCTTCGGGTGTTGGAGGATGCCGCCAGTGTCCTCCAACCCTCGGGTAGAAGGACGCTTAGTACCCCCTGCGCCGATGGCAAAGGGGGATAAGTTCCCTTCGGGGAACACCGGAAGGGCCCTGCTGTATTGTGGGGCCTGTGGCTACTCGTGCACGTTTTGTGGGGGTGCTTTAGGGCACTCACGCTTTTTCCGTGCACGGGGCTAATAGCCTTGCTTACCCGGGACTCCTGTTGCATGCAACAGGAGCCAAGAAAGCTAAAAAAAAAAAATGTGTGGCAGACGATTTTGGATGAGTTGCACACACACCAACCAATTGATTCCAATAAAGAGACATCGTTGTCGGATGATTGTTCCTGCCTTTCTGGGGTAAAGCATGAGAGTCTTGACTTTGTGCAATCTGAAATGAATGAGTGTGCCGCTGTGGTTGATTCCTGTGCAAATCCTGAAGGTTTCTCTCCTGACAGTGTGCAGTTTGAATCTGTGCGATCTGATGCCTGTTTCTCGGATGTTCCTGCAGATTGTGATCGGCATGAGTCTGCCGGTTTCCTCAAGGATGTGTGGGATCCTTTGTCATTTAGTAACAGATCTTTGAGATCTTCCGTCTGTGACCCTGCTATGGGGAAAATTTCTCGACTATGCAGCGTCAAAAGTAAAATTAATATGCCTAATAAAGTTTATCCTGTTGATGTCACTATTTCTTCTGCAAATGAGTCTCTGTCTCACCCTGTTCACGCCTGTAAGGACCCGTTGCCTGATGACAGTTGCTCCAGTGTTTTGGTCCTAGATGCCTTGCAGTCTGCTCCGCAGAGTGCGGAGGTTTGCGCTATGGAAGCATCAGTTTCACAACCTAAAGTGAGTTTTGATTCGCAGGTTTTGCATTCTGATTCCTCGGATTCGACATTGTTAGCCGAATCTAAGAGTGAGACAGCGCTTCGGTTTTGAGAATCTGATGCTGAACCTTCTTTGCCTTGTTCAGAGACGCTTTTCTCTGAACCTGCCCTGTACCATGAATGAAAACATGTTTTCCTTTCACACTGACGTTTGTGAGCCCCTTTCTTGCTCTGAGGGAAGTGCTGATTCTGCACCCTGTACTCTGGATGAGTCAATGTGGCCTTGCTTAGAATCCCCTGCAGTGTCCCTAGAGGCTCGTCTAGGTATTGCCACTATACTCACCTGTTTTTCTGCAGTTTTGGAGTTACAAGCTAGTTTGACTGCCACACAGAATGCTGGGTACATTGATAATGAAGTTAGGGAGTCAGTGTGTGTTCCAGTAAATATTCCTGTACATCCCGCTAATTATGATAAAGTTCAGTCTCAGGTTATGGTGGAACTATTCCTGGGACATCTGCCCTGCCTGCAGGAGGTATTTAATGTTCAGCCCTGTAACATGGATACTTCAGAATCCTGCTTAGAAAACCTGGAAAATGATGTTCCTGAGGTCTTGTTTGATGTTCTGGAGGTCTCCGAGTTCCTCCCAAAGGGTGCAGAACTTGTGGGAGATGTCTCCTGCCCCCCAAGTCCTTCTGAGGTGTTACCCTCTTCCGTGGGCATTGCTGCCTTGCTGGCTACCTTTTCAGCTCTGGTGGAGCTTCAGTCATGGGTAGTCAATGATGAATTTCTGTCAGATACCATTACAGTCATTGAGATCTCTAAGCCTGAGACCGAGTTTTCTTTTGAAATACCAGTACCCGTGACCTCTACTCGTGATGATTTTCTGCCCGGTCCTGGTTTTGGTCTGGTCGTGCTGGACTCTGAGGTTGGCAGTTCCCCGACATGTCCTGAGGTTTCTCCTGTGCTGGTGTACCCCAGTGTGCTCTGTGACCCAGAAAGCCCAAGTGTGCTTCGGTTACCAGCGTACTCAGATTCTTCCTTGGTGGAGACATGTTCTGATTTAGCCTGCCTGCTTGCATGCCCAGAAGTGGTCCCTGAAAGTCTTGATCTTGATGGGTGTCCTCGTAATTCCGAATCTGGAATTGTCATTGGTTCCATGGGGGTTCTTGGTAATTCTCCATGTGAGCCTGGTGATTGTTCTGCCCTCTTGGGATCTCTGTGGAGCTTCAAAAGGTTCTGGGAGATTCCGGGAGAAATTTTGCTTGGTACCCTGGATAAGATCAACGGTGGCTTTTGTGTTGTAAGGGACACTTCGAACAGGTATTGTGGCAAGTTTGGTATTTTCGGACGCTCCTTGGAAGGTGGTGGGTATTGTCTGGAGGGTGTCGATGGCTTCCTCTCTGGTATCCACAGTCCTGATGGGTGTTACGCTGAGACTTGTAGTGCTGATGGGCATGTTTCGGTGGCTTCTGTTTCCGATGAGGTCGGTTTCGGGTGGACTGACTCTGGAATTGGACCTTGTCGGGCTGTCCCGACCTTCATGAGTCTTCTGTTAAAATGGTTTGGAGATATCAGTTTTGAGGGTCGTCTGGAATTCGACCCTAGAAGGGGGGGGGGGGGGTACTGTGAGAATCCGCTTAGCTGCCTGTGCAGGCAGGCAGCTTTTTGACTATTGTTTAGGTTTGCATGCTGCAGGACTCTGGAAAGAAGAGCTTCTGTCAATTTTGCAGCTTGTGCTTGCAGAGGAATTTGCATACGTTGTCATGCAAATTGCCTGGCCACATTCATTGGAGGCGTGTACTATAAGTACTATGTCTTTCCCACAATGCTGGGCTGGTCATAAGGAGTCTTCCTGTGAAACACTCTGGAGAGTGTCAGCCATGCTCTTTGTTTGAAGATCAGCTTAGAGTAATTCCTGGAAACTGTGCTAGGCAGGTTCCCTAGTGCAGTTAGGATCGTTTATCTGTTTTGTTTGTCTGTTGCGATTGTCCTGTCTGATCTCTGTTCTTGGAGTATAGCTGGTGCAGCGGTTGCTACCAGCTATCTCTTCTGATCTGTCTCCTTGGATCGCGCTAGCCACTTTCCGCTAGTGCTGTGGACCCTGCTGTTCTGTCTCCTTGGATCGCGCTAGCCACTTTCCGCTAGTGCTGTGGATCCTTCTGTTCTGCCTTCCTGGATCGCACTCGCCTTGCGCTAGTGCTGTGGATCCTTCTGTTCTGCTACTCTGTACCTGGATCGCACTCGCTTCGCGCTAGTGCTGTGGATCCTTCTGTTCTGTCTTCCTGGATCGCGCTAGCCACTTTCGCTAGTGCTGTGGATCCTATCTCTCGCTTGTCCCTGTTTTCGTGTGTCTGTCTTGTCTGCTACGACCGCTTGCTGCAGGCTCGGTGAGGTAACCGTTAAGCAAGCGTTCGCGTCCTCTGTTTCATGTTTGTCTGTCGATGGTTAGTTAGTTAGGCGTGCTTGTCTCTATTGTGCTTATCACGTGGAAACCGCGCATAACAGCGTGCACTGTTGCGAATGAGTGTGGTGTTCGCGGTTAGCTAGTCTTTGTTATTTTCCGCATCTCCTCATTGTATGATTTGCTGTGCCTTTGCTATCCTCGTATTCTGTTCTGATCTGCCTTGTGTCACTTCTGGCAATCGCCTTTCTTGCGGTTGCGTTTCTGTTTCGTATCTGCTGTTGTGTGTGCGCGGTCGCGGGGTGGCGACTAGATTGGCGCACACACATACAATCTGTCCCTTTGCTCGTTCTCATTCGCAATCGCTTCTCTTGCGATTGCGTTCTGCGCTTCGTACAATTCCTGTCTGGCATTTGTGGAGGTACAGAGGATTGGTTCCTCTGCACTCCCCAGCGCCATCTGCCGACAGGAATTTCCCTCTACGGGTGCGTAGCACCTTTTGCTGGGTGCCTGCAATTAGACGCTTGTGGAGGATTTCCGCCGTATCGGCGCACGCGTTGTGCGCTGCTCACGGAGAAAGTTCCACAATCGTTACACATACTATCCCAGAAAAACAAAACACATATATCAGTAGATAAATACTTGTTCTACTTACATAACATATGTATTGTACTGTCAATGTTTTGATTTCAGTTAATTTTCTATAGTAAATAAAAAGAAAACTGTTCCAGGCACTTTCCATCTTTACTGCCTCTGACTGAAGCCTATCCTGATGTCAATTCCTCTCTTACTTGCTTTATAAACACATGTGAGCACAGCATAGATTGTATTTCAGCAGCTTCTACAGAGGGGTGAGATGTATTTCCCTTCTCAGTCTCATTTCACACTGAACTGCAATCAGCCAATCAGTGAGTAGCAGGAATGTGGGAGGGGAGATAACAAGCTTCCCTTTACTCAGCAATGCACCAGAATAGAGTCAGGCTGACTGAGATAAGATTCATTACAGCAGAAACATTTATGATTATATTGCAATGCTTGCAATGCAGACCGCATGTAGACTACATAATAAACACAGAGCAGTGTGTAAGTGGAATTTGATTTAACAAACCAGCTTTAAGAAAGTTATATCCTCAAATGTGTGTTGGAATAATTTCAGCACATTGTGGGAGGAAGATCTTTTGCCTTTCCAGCATGTTTTGGTAGTAGGTTAGTGCTTGAAGGGCAGTTTTATGTGGTATATTATAATAAAATTCACTTATGTTAAATGTGACCCAAATGTAATCCAAATTCTATTGAAAATCCTGACAAATGATTGGGTGAGTGCTTAAAGTGAGTGTTTACCGTTTTAAAAATAAAAAAGTCGGATACTCACCTAAGGAGAGGGAAGGCTCGGTCCTAATGAGCCTTCCCTCTCCTCTCCCGGTGCCGGTCCTGCGCAGGATCCCCCGTGGCAGTATTCGACCAGTTCGGTCAAATACTGCCACTTCCGCATGCCGAAGGGAGCTTTCGGAAGCCTTCGGGAGCACTCGGGCTCCCGAAGACGGGCCGCACCACACTACGCATGCGCGAGCGCCCTCTATGACGCACTCGCGCGTGCGTAGTATGGAGCGGCCCGTCTTCGGAAGCCCGAGTGCTCACGAAGACCTCCGAAGTCCCTGCGGCGGCGGACGCGAACGGGGGAGCCAGCGCAGCACCGAGGGCACCGGGAGAGGAGAGGGAAGGCTCATTAGGACCGAGCCTTCCCTCTCCTTAGATGAGTAACTGACTTTTTTATTTTTAAAACGGTAAACACTCACTTTAAGGTATGAAGGTACGTTTTTGCCATATCTCGTAACCTTTAGATTGTAAGCTCGCAAGGGCACTAGAGCAGGGCTCTCTCCCTATTGTATCTTGTGAAATGCTGTAGGTTTTACTAATCACTATACAATTGTTATTGTATTTTCTACAACGTATGTATTATGTACCAAGGTCTGTATTTTTAAGTATACCAATGTTTGAAGTTTTATGTTCCCTTGTGTGTCTCTTACATTGTCCATGCATATGTTTTAATGCATTCACTTTCAGTGTTTGGATATCAATAGAAAAAAGAAAATCTTGTACTCTTATATAAATCTTATACTCTTATATTCTTATATTTACATGGAATCTTAAATTGGCTATCTTTCTGTTAAGCAAACATCAATGGTGCTTATGGGAACAGGGATGAAAACCCAAACAGCTTTCACTTTCTGTGGCATCGCCAATGATCTCGTATTTTAGTAGGCCAACTTGTCCACTGAGAGTAAGGGACCCAAGTTTCTAAACATGGATGATAAAAAATGAAGCTTGCTAGAAGTTCTCAGCAAGTGAAACAGTGCGGTGCACTGAGTTAGGAAAGGATGATAAAATATTGCACACAGTCCAACAGATGACAGGAATTGATTCAGTTTGAAAACTTTCCCCAATTTCTATTTGTCCCAGAAATTGTACTGAGCATGGGAATTTTTTCTTTCACAAACTATACCGGTACTTCAGAAAGTTTTTTATAAAGTAGTTATAACATTTAATTAACAAAAAAAATTCTGGGAAAAGAAGTTGTGAAACACAAAGCTAAAAAATTAAGATATATATGGACAGTAACAGAATTACATTTCTTAAGCATCTCTTTTGACATGTAAAGAAGTGTGTAGTGGTATATGACCATTCAATACAGTAGGCAAAGTCAAATGACTATAAGGGCTCAAACCCACTAGCAGCCTTTACTAATTGATTTGAAAAGCTCTTTCTAATGCAATGCTATGGGGGATTTGTATAAAATCACATCGCTCAAGTGGGATCACACCCCTAGCATTACATCAGCAAGAGCTTTTCAAATCACAAGCATTTAGAAATGGCTTAGTAAACGTACTGCTCAGGGCCAGAGGGTCCTTAAAGAGGAACTCCAGCCTAAACAAACATACTGTCATTAAGTTACATTAGTTATGTTAATTAAAATAGATAGGTAATATAATCTCTTACCCACACTGTGTTAAAAGAACAGGTAAATGTTTGATTTCATGATGGCAGCCATCTTTTTGGTTGAAAGGAGATGACCGGGAGCATGAGACGTAGTTTAATCTGTCCTGTGTCCTGAGCACCTCTCCCAGTTGCTAGGCAACGTGAACAACAACATAGGAAATCCCATCATGCTCTGCACAGCATCAGGGAAAAAAAGCCCGGGCCTTTTTTCTTTGATGGGTGGAGCAAAGCTAAAAATGCAGCTTAAAATGATGCTTTGGTAAGAAAAACAAAGTTCTGATGCTGTGAAACTGTTAAAGAAACACCAAGCCTTTTCTGTTCTGCTGAGTAGATTTTTAGTCCGGAGGTTCACTTTAAGTGGGGGGTGCTCAAACATACAAAAGGGGCCTCACCCCTTCCCCCCCCCCATAATGCACAGTAGTACCTACAAGTGGTGGGAGACCTTCCCCTCGACACCCTTGCCCTGCAGTGACATGTGACCTTCATTCCTTCCCCCTGCTCTCCAGTGGTCCCAAACCATCCCCCTGAGCCCTTTCACTTGACACATACATTCAGTCACAGCGCTGGCTGCATTCAGTGGTGTGGAGTCAGTCGGACCTGTCACTGGTGGCTGACCTTCTACCCTCCTCATTTCTGGCTAGGGAGGTATTGGTTGTTATATGGGTGCTGAATGCAGATGATGGGTGCCATGTAGGTTCTGGGTTCGGGGTGTCATGTGGGTTCTGGCTATGGATGGGTATCGAGTGTTATGCGGGTGTTGTTTGCAGTTATTTAGTGTCATGTGAGATCTGGGTGCGGGTACTGGATGTCATGTGGATGCTGGGTGCAGGTACTGGATGTGACATGGGTGCGAATACTTAGTGCCATGCCTATACAGGGTGCTGGATATGGGTGGGCGTTGGGTGTCACGTTGGTTTTAAATGCAGGTACTTTGGGTGCGGGAACTGGTTAAGTGGGTGCTTGGTGCAGTTAGTGGGTGCCATGTGGAGGCTGTGTGCAGGAGTGAATACTGGGTGCAAGGTCTGGCCTGGGTGCAGGTACTTGATGTCATGTGAATGTGAGTACTGGGTGCCAGCAATGGGGGGAAGGGGTGTGGGTGGATGTTGGGAGAAGTAGAGGACAGTGTGGGTGTTGCAGGAAGGGGAAGTCTTTGGGGGTGCTGGGGAAGGGAGAGGTCACTGAAGGTGCTGGGGGAGGGAGAGGTCAGGTCACTATGGGTGCTGTTGGGGACAGGAAAAGTGCTGCTGGGGGAGGGAAAGGTCAGTGTGGGTTCTGGGGGGGAGAAGTCAGTGTGGGTACTGGGGGAGGCAGGATCACTGCAGTGCTAATTCTGGGGAGGGAGAGGTCACTGCTGTCAGGAAGACACCATCTTACTTGCTCCCACAAAGCTGTGGGGACACTAGGATTCCTGTATGGGACCTCTTTACTCTAAAGTGTCCCAGGTGGGGGAGGAGCTTCCCACTGGTGGAGGGGTTTCCCATGTGCAGTGTGTGGAGCTTATCATGGCCAGTGGCGGGGCTTAGGTTTTGCAGCCAAAGGGACTTTTTTATGTATATTTAAAAAGAGGGGGGGGGGGGGTGCAGAGCCCCCCCCCCCCCCCCCCCTGCACATGGCTTGTACTGCTAGTGGGTTCCAGGTCTAACTGTCTTTTGGGCCTGCATCCACAGAGAATGCTTTTTTGATTTGAAAAGCTCTTGCTAATGCAATGCTATGGGAGATTTTTTTTTAATCGCATCAAATCCCAAGTACTTAGAAAAGCACTGCTAGTGAGTCCCAGGCATTAGCAGGTATCGGTCTTATGCCTAGTACACACTAGCAATTTTGATGGATCAATCATTGGTCAATTTTACCACCTCCATGTAGTATGACCATTTACCTATATAATCTGCATAGAATTGAAAATCTGTTTGGCCCTCATACTACATGGAGGTGGTAAAATTGACCAATGATTGATCCATCAAAATTGCTAGTGTGTACTAGCCTTTAGTGAGTAAAAATTGCAAAGCCCTTCAAGTCTGTCTACAAAACATACAGTCATTTTCTTCTATGAAGTATATCCGCCACAGCTGATCTGCACTTCCTCATAAAGATAATAAGCAAACATTTTACGGGTTTGTGAAATCATAATAGGACACAGAGGCACATTCTGTATACAATCACCTGCCTTTGTGTCCTTTCAGTCAGTGTTCCTCTAGCCCCCCACCACCAGGCTCTGCTGTCCCCCATTATAAAAAGCACCAGGCTAGCGAGACGCAGATTGTCGCTAGCCTGTTATTTAATTCAGGCTGCCATTTACCGCTGCTCCCCCACCTCCTGTATAGCGCGGCTCCCCGCCTGTGTCCCTTCCCTCCCCGCCTCCGTAAGCTTCATACAATCGGCTTATGGAGGCGGGAAGGGGGCTGCGCTATACAGGAGGCGGGGGAGCAGCGGTGAGTGGCAGCCTGAAGTAAATAACAGGCTAGCGACAATCTGCGTGTCGCTAGCCTGGTGCGTTTTAAAATGGGGGAGCGTGGGAGGGCTAGAGACACACTGAGGGCCCATTCACACTAGAAGCACTTTTCTGAACGTTTTGCGATTGATTAGCGGTTTTTAAAATCGCTCCCATTCACTTTCATGAAAATCGCTGTAATCGCAATCACCTATGCAAAAATCGCAGCTTTTTTACTGCGATTTTAATGAAAGTGAATGGGAGCGATTTTAAAAACCGTTAATCAATCGCAAAATGCTTGGAAAGGGGCTTCTAGTGTGAATGGCCCTGAAAGGACACAGAGGCAGGTGACTGTATACAGAACGTGCCTCTGTGTCCTAATATTATTTCACAAACCCACCTCGGGTTCTCTTTAAACTATTATTGAAATTCTATTTTCAGTTTTATCATCACCATTTGAATAGCAGTGTTATTGCCAACACCATGCGGGCTTTATTTGGCTCTAGCATAAATCGGTGCAAAAATAACCATAATATTATGTGTGAAATAATCTTAGTGAATAACACATCCTGAGTCCCAAAGCACTTTTAATGAACTACTTCAGTATATTTAAATATATCAGATAGCTTTTCTGTAGAAATAGATTTACCAGGCATTGAAACAGTATTTAGCATGCAGTAATTATAATTGATTGTATGGTACATAACATTTTGAATGTAATGTATTTGTGCTGTGGTGTGCTATTGCGTACTGGTATTTACCGTATTTCGCGCCGTATAAGACGCTCCGGCATATAAGACGCACCCAGGTTTAGAGGGCAAAAACCAGAAAAAAAAAAAGATTTATACTAAACCTGGTGCGTCCATATTCCAGGAGAGTCTTGTACATGTTACCCTCAAATGTTGTCCTCCTGTGTCCCATTGTCTCCCCTTGTGTCCCCAATACCTGCCCCATGTGTCCTCTGTGTCCCTCATACATGCCCCATGTGTCACCCATGCCTGCCCCATGTGCTTGTGTCCCCCATGTGTCACCTATGCATGCCTCATGTGTCCCTCATGTGTCTGTGTCCCCCATGCCTGCCGTGTCCTCTGTGTCCCTTATGCCTGCCCCATGTGCCTGTGTCCCCCGTGTGTGTTTGTAAATTGTGGCTGCACCCGACCGTTGCCTCTGCCCGCTCCCCATGCCTGTAATGTGCCGGCGTGTGTAATAAGTTCCCTCCCGCTGTGTGGCTGATCTCTGCGTGCCCCCGCGAGTGTCTAATATGCCCGCTCCCCCGCCTGCCTTATCTCCCTTCCCCATGTGAATGCTGGCCCCCCCGGGTGTTAATCTGCAGCGGCTTACCTCTCTGCCATGCCCGCGAGGATTGGAGACCTCCTTCACAGCCGCGCATCTCGCTCTAGTGATCGGCATGTGATGATTGCGTCATCATCACATGCCGATCACTAGAGCGAGATGCGCGGCTGTGAAGGAGGTCTCCAATCCTCGCGGGCATGGCGGAGAGGTAAGCCGCTGCAGATTAACACCCGGGGGGGCCAGCATTCACATGGGGGAGGGAGATAAGGCAGGCGGGGGAGCGGGCATATTAGACACTCGCGGGGGCACGCAGAGATCAGCCACACAGCGGGAGGGAACTTATTACACACGCCGGCACATTACAGGCATGGGGAGCGGGCAGAGGCAACGGTCGGGTGCAGCCACACAGGCAGGGAATTCCCGACGTGGCGGCGGGTTGCGGTCCGTATCTGCGGGCGTTTCTAAGTCGGGAATTCCCTGCCTTTGCCGTATAAGACGCAGGGACTTTTTCCCCCTATTTTTTGGGGAGAAAAAGTGCGTCTTATAGGGCGAAAAATACGGTATCTATGGCTAATTAAATAGTAAAACTAAATAATATACTGTACACTTACTATACAGAGACAGAAACAACATTACCGTATTTGACTAAAATAATGAATTGCAACAATACCATCACTAAAACATAACTGCTGTATTTACTCGGATATAAGTTTTTTATATTACTCAAGTATAAGTCTACCCATCAAAAATAATGGATGCACTTACGGACTAGGAGCAGTAAATGACTGCACTACCTGAAGTTTTGCAGCCATTAACCCATTCTCCCAAGTGCAGCCAATAACTCCACTACGTCCCCACGTACAGTCATTAGCCCTCTTGGTCGCGTACATCCGTTGTCGCTCCTTGGTCACTTTGGCGCAGTGTGAGCCGAAGGGTTAACACTCAAGATTTTCACTTAATTTAGCTGCTAATTCTGAGCATGACATTGTAGGTCAGCATTATCAGATTGTATTTGACGTGTACTACACTGTGTAAACAAGACAAATCTTTTGATGTATCCAGGGGAGAAGGAGACAATAGAAAATTAGACAATTTATAGACAATAAATAGACAATTGTGTGTAAAAAAAAATAAAAAATTGTCATTTACTGAGATATTTCTCCCACCCAGCAATGGTATGTGTAAAAATACACCCCGAAACACATTATAATACTTCTCCTGAGTACGGCAATACCACATGTGTGACACTTTTTTGCATCCTAACTGCGCTTAGGGGCCCAAAGTCCAATGAACATCTTTAGGCTTTACAGGGGTTCTTACAATTAGGCACCCCCCAAAATGCCAGGACAGTGAACACACCCCACAAATGACCCCATTTTGGAAAGTAGACACTTCAAGGTATTCATAGAGGAGCATAGTGAGTCCGTGGCAGATTTCATTTTTTTTTGTCGCAAGTTAGAAGAAATGGAAACTTTTTTTTTTTTTTGTCACAAAAAACTTGTGACAAAAAATAAAATCTTCTATGAACTCACCATGCCTCTCACTGAATACTTTGGGATGTCTTCTTTCCAAAATGGGGTCATTTGGGGGGTATTTATACTATCCTGGAATTTTAGCACCTCATGAAACATGACAGGTGGTTAGAAAAGTCAAAGATGCTTCAAAATGGGAAAATTCACTTTTGGCACCATAGTTTGTAAACGCTATAACTTTTACCCAATCCAATAAATATACACTGAATGTTTTTTTTTTTTATCAAAGACATGTAGCAGAATAACTTTTGCGCTCAAATGTATAGGAAATTTTACTTGATTTGAAAAATGTCAGCACAGAAAGTTAAAAAAGTAATTTTTTTGACAAAATTCATGTCTTTTTTGATGAATATAATAAAAAGTAAAACTCGCAGCAGCAATCAAATAGCACCAAAAGAAAGCTGTATTAGTGACAAGAAAAGGAGGTAAAAATTAATTTAGGTGGTAGGTTGTATGACCGAGCAATAAACCGTGAAAGCTGCAGTGGTCTGAATGGAAAAAAAGGCTCTGGTCCTTAAGGGGCGAAAAGACTGTGGTCCTCAAGTGGTTAAAGGAGTACAGAATCAAGAATGTGGAGACTATGATCATTACTACTATTTTAATAAACAGAATGTGGTTGTCTGTCATTTGCATCTTGCATCAAAGCATGCAGCCAGGCAGTGGAGTCAGACGTGAGTTAGAACACTTAGGCTGGTTTCACAGTGGGACGTTACAGGCACACGTTAGAGCAGCCTGTAACGCACCCCACCGCACAGCAATGAAAAATCAATGGGCTGTTCACAGTGCCCACGTTGCGTTACAGTGTAACGCTGCGCCATAATATGACGTACTGCATGCAGTACTTTGTAAGCGGCAGAGCCGCGTTAGACTGTTTGCACATGCTCAGTAACGTTGGGGAGGAGCGGAGAGCGGCCAGGCACATGGCTAATTAATATTCACTGCACTCAGTGACGTGCAGTGTTTACTTCCTGGAGCGGGCGCTCTGTGCGGCGAGTGGCCGGAGGGACCACGTGATGCCGCATGCGTCCAAGAGTGCGCATCACGGCATCATGGACGCCAGAGTGAGCTGCACAACGCAGCTCCCCCCCCCCCAGTGACCAGGCTATTTTTTACAGTTCAGTTCTCTGCAGCTTTAATAGTTCACTGCAGAGCCATACAATCGAGCACACAAATGAAAAATGAAAAGAGCTTTCTGTTGGGGGGCTCTGATCGCTGCTGCAGGATTGTTGTTTTTTTTGTTAATTTAATTATGATTAAAATGTTAATAAAAATGTACATTTTCTTTTTGTTTTTATACCTCATCTCCCTCCCTCCCGCCAAAAGCCAATCAGGGCGATCCCTTCTCATAGGCATCAGCCTATGAGAAGGGATCGCGATCGGAGCCTCTCCAGGGGACAGCTGTGCCACTCAGCTGTCCCATAGAGAGGCTCCGATCGCGATACCCTCTACAGTGCTACAGTACATCGCAGTTTCGCCGTCTAACAGTCTAATAGCAGTGATCGCAGCTGGGAAACTATTGACGGAACGGAGCTCCATCATTCAAGTGGGGGTGGGCGCGCATCAGCGCATGCGATCCCCTGCAAAACCCCGCCCCAGGACTTGATGCCTTTCTGCATTAGGTGGTCCTGAGGCTGCCACCTTCCCGATGCCTATCAGCGTTAGGCGGTCGGGAAGGGGTTAAAGAGGAGCTGTCAGACATACTATCTTGAAAAACAACAACACATATATAAGTAGAGAAATACTTGATGTACTTACTACATAGCATATGTATTGCACCATCCACATTTTGATTTTAGTGATTTTTCCATAGTAAAAAAGAGAAAATCCTTCTCAGAATTCTCCATTTTAACTGTGTCTATCTTGAAACCAATCCTGATGTAATTTCCTCCCTTACTCGCCTCTGCCTGATTGTGTATGCATTGTCCGCTCTCCTTCACTTAAAAATAATAAACTGCCTTTTTTACCCAAAACTATGTGTCATCCTGAAGTAGGTTCCTCTTACCTTTTAACCACTAGCCGACCATGTCACACCAATGGGCGTGGACATGGCAGCCCCAGGACTGCCTAACGCCAATCGGTGTAAGGTCCTGTGAGCGTGTTTTGCAGGAGATCGCGCGTGGCTGTCCCCCTGGGATGCACAAGTGCAATCAGCTCTCATTGGCTGAAGCCTATGACAGCCGATCTAGGGAAGGGAGGGTAGGGAAAATAAATAGTAAAGTTTATTAAAAAAAGACATATAAATATTTATAAGAAAATAAACAAACACTCCAACAGCAATCAGAGCCCACCAACAGAGAGCTCTGTTGGTGGGTAGAAAAGGGGGGGGGGCAGGGGACTTGTGTGCTGAGTTGTAAGATCCTGCAGCGGGCCCTTAAAGCTGCAGTGGCCTAATTAGTGAAAAATGGCCTGGTCACTGGTGGAGGGGTAGGGGGGATGGGGGTTTAAGCCCGGGGTCCTTAAAGGACAAATGTAGTGAGAGGTCTATGGAGGCAGCCATGTTTATTTCCTTTTAAAGAATACCAGTTGCCTGGCTGTCTTGCTAACCCTCTGCATCTAATACATTTAGCCATAGACCCTGAACAAGCATGCATCAGATCATGTGTTTCTGACATTATTGTTAGATCTGACTAGATTAGCTGCATGCTTGTTTCTGGTGTTATTCAGACACTTCTGCAGCCAAGTATCCCAGCAGGGCTGCCAGGCAACTGGTATTCCTTAAAAGGAAATAAACATGTCAGCCTCCATAGTCTTCTCACTTCAGTTGTCCTTTAAATGGTTAAACAGTTTTAAAGTATGTTATACTATTTTTTTTTATAGTATTTTTAATCAGAAAAGATTATCTTTGTGAGAGAACGCGGAAAAGCCGCCGCGTGTACTGACAGCAAAGCGGCTGATTCCGCGTCCAACACTGCAGCCTGCACGCGGAAGCGTGCATCTAGTGACATGGCAGAACGCGGAAAAGCCGCCGCTTGTACTCACAGCAAGGCGGCTGGTTCCGCATTCATCGCGGCGGTTTGCACGCAGCAACGTGCAGCTGGTGTGGCTGAGCCTGTTAGTTCACACAGATTTAGGAATACGCACGCACGCGCGCGCTGAAAGGCGGAACTTTTATGATGGTCAAGGGGGGATCAGCTGACCAGGCCGGTCAGCTGACCTCAGAGCTGGTAACCATTGGTTGATCACTTCAGGGTGGCGCCAGAGAGCAATGCGCTATATATGGATACTGCTGGCCACTCTCAAGTTGTCTGCCGTTGCGATCACTACGTGGAAGCACTCAGACCTTAGTCAGATCCAACAGTGTGTTTGAACCAGGAGGACCTGGGAATTCACACTGAGCCAGATTACTTGTATTATCATTCTGTTATACTTCAGACTAGTTCCAGGGTGTAGAGACCACGGACCTCACACCCAAGACTAGGGGACTTGTGTTATCATTCTGTTATACTTCAGACTAGTTCCAGGGTGTAGAGACCACGGACCTCACACCCAAGACTAGGGAACTTGTGTTATCATTCTGTTATACATCAGACTAGTTCCAGGGTGCAGAGACCACGGACCTCACACCCAAGACTAGGGAACTTGTGTTATCATTCTGTTATACATCAGACTAGTTCCAGTGTGTAGAGACCACGGACCTCACACCCAAGACTAGGGAACTTGTTTTATCATTCTGTTATACTTCAGACTAGTTCCAGGGTGTAGAGACCACGGACCTCACACCCAAGACTAGGGAACTTGTGTTATCATTCTGTTATACATCAGACTAGTTCCAGGGTGCAGAGACCACGGACCTCACACCCAAGACTAGGGAACTTGTGTTATCATTCTGTTATACATCAGACTAGTTCCAGGGTGTAGAGACCACGGACCTCACACCCAAGACTAGGGAACTTGTGTTATCATTCTGTTATACTTCAGACTAGTTCCAGGGTGTAGAGACCACGGACCTCACAACCAAGACTAGGGAACTTGTGTTATCATTCTGTTATACATCAGACTAGTTCCAGGGTGTAGAGACCACGGACCTCACACCCAAGACTAGGGAACTTGTTTTATCATTCTGTTATACATCAGACTAGTTCCAGGGTGTAGAGACCACGGACCTCACACCCAAGACTAGGCATTGTTTGATATTTGTTATGACCTGATGCTTTCCTGACTATCCCTCTGTTTTCTGATTCGGTACTACGCATATTTGATATCACGTTGCCGATCCCTGCCTGTCTTGGATACCGAATCAGCCTTCTGTCTTTGTACTTTATCTGTCTGTGTGTTGCCGACCTGGCTTGCCCGACCTCGAGAGCTATCTCTCTCCACTTAAGAGATAGTCTCCAAGATCAGTCAGTGACATTCACCTTCAGGTGTCACTCACTCTCTGGTCCTTCCTACCTTCAGCCTGACTCCACCCCTTGGAGAGTCTCAGGCTGCTGGAAGGTTTCTGTACTCTCCATAGCAGTATCTTCTGTACTGCTTAGGGTCACCTGTTCATCAGGTGGGTTGCTCAAAGTCATACTGTTACACCAAACACTCACCATATATATATCTAGAGGTGTCCAGAGGTTAGCACTATATCTGTATTATTGGTGATTCTGCAGATCATCCATAATCAGGTATAGATCTGTATTCTTGGTGATACTGCAGATCACCAATAATCAGATTCTCTCTGCGTGCAGACACCGATCGTTACAGAACGGCAGACCAAACCCAAATGGACGCACTTAGCAGCCGTCTTGATACACTCACCACTACGGTGGAGAATTACACCCGAGTGCTGGACAGTCACCAGACCCAAATCGACGCTTTGTCTGGGACTGTACAAGTCTATCAGACGGCTGTAAATACAGTGCGATCTCCTCCTAGCACAGACATACGCATGCCTGTACCTGAAAGGTTTTCTGGTCACAGATCTGACTTCTGGAATTTTAGAAATAGAGTGTAGTCATACTTTGAGTTAAGGCCTAATTCGTCAGGAACCATGGCACAGAGAGTAACCTTTATTAAGACTTTGTTGTCAGGGGATTCCCAGACTTGGACATATAATCTTCAGACAGGGCATCCGGCCCTAACTTTGGTGGAAGAATTCTTTAAAGATATGGCTATAATTTATGATTATCTGGACATTGCCTCTACCGCTGAGCGGAAGCTCAAGACACTACGGCAGGGCAAGGGTCCGGTAGAGAACTATGCAGCAGAGTTCAGGAAATGGGCAGTGCCAGCTAGATGGGACTCACTCGCTCTTCTAGACTGTTTTTTGTCAGGCTTGTCAGACGCAGTTTCTGATCTTATGTTGGGTCATCCTGAGCCGAAGTCTATCGATGAGGCCATTTCATCGGCCATCGGGATTGACCGTCGCTTACGTTACCAAAGACAGACTCGGGGTAGGAACAATGTGAGATATGTGTCCTACGCTGCGCCTCCATCTGTTTCATCTCCACCCGCTTCGCCTCCACCAGAACCAATGCAGGTTGTTCGATCGAGATTGTCCCGGGTGGAACGAAAGCGCAGAGAAACAGAGCAGCTCTGTCTGTACTGTGCAGAGGGGGGTCATAAAGTGCAGAATTGTCCCAAGAAGTCGGGAAACGCTGCCACCTAGGTGTAGTCGGAGGTAATACCCTAGGCGCACAGTCGTTAACTCTAGATGATAAACGTTTGCTCCTCCCTTGTACTATATCTTGGAAGGATAAGACAGAGACCACTGAAGTCTTCATTGACTCTGGCTCAGCAGCCAACTTTATGGATTATGAATTTGCTAAGAAATTGGGAATTCCAATTTCCCCATTGAAGCAACAGATTCGGGTCACTGCAGTGGATGACTCCCCCCTGCAGAGTAACCACCCTCTGTCTCAAACCCCTGAGTTAAGGGTTACGGTAGGGGGGTGTTACATAGAGAGAATTTACAGTTTCTAGTGTTAGGAATGACAACCTCCACGATCATTCTTGGTATGCCATGGTTACAACTTCACTCGCCCCAGATCAATTGGGCTACAGTTCAGCTAGCGAGCTGGTCTACCCATTGTTATCATCATAGTCTAGAGAAGGTAACCTTGGGGGAAACCAAGATTCACATAGAGGGATTGCCAGATCAGTATTCAGAATTTGCGGACATGTTTTGTCCTAAGTCAGCCGATAAACTTCCTCTACATCGTCCTTTTGATTGCCCCATTGATCTCAGGTCTAGTTGTATGCTCCCTAGAGGTCATCTCTATAATCTATCTGGGCCAGAGAAATTAGCCATGCAAGAATACATCCGAGAAAATTTAGCTAAGGGTTTTATTCGTCCTTCTCGGTCTCCAGCAGGGGCCGGGTTCTTTTTTGTGAGAAAGAAG
Source organism: Hyperolius riggenbachi (assembly GCF_040937935.1). Taxonomy (NCBI): domain Eukaryota; kingdom Metazoa; phylum Chordata; class Amphibia; order Anura; family Hyperoliidae; genus Hyperolius; species Hyperolius riggenbachi. The sequence goes on from NC_090650.1 coordinate 259,353,075, forward strand.
GATGGAGGCCTCCGTCTATGCATTGATTATTGGGGCTTAAATAAAATTACAGTATAGAATCATTATCCCCTGCCCTTGATAGACGATTTGTTTACCCAGGTCACCAGTGCTAAGATTTCTCGAAGCTGGATTTATGGGGTGCATACAATCTTGTGATTTAAGGGGTGCATACAATCTTGTGCGTATCAGGGACGGTGATGAATGGAAGACGGCCTTTAACAAGCCCGATGGGCATTACGAGTACCTAGTGATGCCCTTCGGGTTGTGTAACGCCCCGGCCGTCTTCCAAGAGTTGATTAATGAGGTGTTCAGAGAGGTATTGGGCAAATTCGTCTTGGTGTATTTAGACGACATACTAATTTTCTCATCCAACCTCTCAGAACACAGAAAGCATGTTAAGTTTGTGTTGAGAAAGTTAAGACAAAATATGCTGTATGCTAAATTGGAGAAGTGCATTTTTGAAGTGACCTCTGTCACCTTTTTGGGGTACATAATTTCGACCTCTGGCCTCTCTATGGACCCTGGGAAAGTTTCAGCTGTCTTGGAGTGGCCCCAACCTGTAGGGCTGAAAGCTCTCCAGAGATTCCTGGGGTTCGCCAACTACTATAGGAGGTTCATAAAGGGGTATTCTACGGTGATTTCACCTCTCACCAGTCTCACCAAACCACTCGTCCCCTGAGACCCATGCTGCTTTCTCCACCCTGAAGAAACTGTTCTGTTCTGCACCCATTTTGAGACATGTTGACATCTCCTTTCCCTTTATCGTGGAGGTTGTATGCCCATCTGCCTCAGAGGTAGGGGTAGGGGCTGTGCTGTCTCAGCGTTACGGTTTGCAGGGAAAATTGCATCCTTGTGCCTATTTCTCCCGTAGGTTTTCACCCGCAGAGAAAAACTACGATATAGGCAATAGGGAACTTCTAGCCATCAAATTGGCCTTTGAGGAATGGCGGCATTGGCTAGAAGGGGCAGAACATACCATTACGGTTTACACTGACCACAAGAATTTGGAGTACATTGAAGGTGCTAAGAGACTTACCCCTCGACAGGCCCGGTGGTCATTATTTTTCTCAAGATTCAGATTTGTAATCACGTATACCCCTGGTAGTTTGAACATCAAGGCTGATGCCTTATCCAGATGTTTTGAGCCCGAGACAGCACAGCCCTCAGACCCAGAAACCATTGTTCCTCAAAAGATGGTTCTGGCAGCCACTGAGACCTGGAAAGACTGGACAGTCACGTTGGGTCCGTTCCAACAAAATGTACCAGAGGTGAAGCTTGAGGGGGTCATGTTTGTACCATTGCCTTTTCGCTTACAAATATTGCAGCTGTTCCATTCCCACAAGAATGCTGGGCATCCTGGGGCCACCAGAACTCAAGATCTCATTGCTAGATGTGCTTGGTGGCCGTCATTGGCAACTGACTGCAAGGAGTATGTGAGGGAATGTGCAGTGTGTGCTAGGAACAAACCCTCCCGTCAGGCACCTATTGGAACATTGCAACCTCTGCCAGTTCCGAGTGAACCATGGACCCATTTGTCCATGGATTTTGTGGGTGAGTTCCCCAGGTCTGAGGGCATGACGGTCATTTGGGTGGTAGTCGATCGATTCAGTAAGATGGCCCATTTTGTCCCCCTGAAAGGAGGGCCCAGGAATTGGCCGATCTCTTCATCCAGCATGTTTTCCGGCTGCATGGCATCCGGAAAATATAGTGTCAGATTGGGAAATCCAATTTGTTTCCAAGTTTTGGAGGGCATTCTGCCATCAGTTAGACATGGAGGTTTCTTTCTCATCAGGCTACCACCCACAGACCAATGGCCAGACCGAAAGAACGAATCAGTCTCTGGAACAATTTCTGAGGTGTTATGTTGCAGATGCACAAACCGACTGGGTCAAATTTTTGCCATTTGCAGATTTTGCACACAACAATCTGAAGAGTTCCTCCTCAGAATTTTCCCCATTTCAGGTGGTGACGAGAAGGTTACCTAAGTTCACCCAATTGCCAGTGGCTTCTACTCTGTTTCCAGCACTGGAGCACTGGCAGAAGTCTTTGAAACAGATTTGGGGAATGGTTGAAAGAAATCTAGGGAGGGCTTTTCAGAACCAGAAAAAACAGGCTGACAAGAGACGTTCTATAGAATGGGAATTTCTTCCAGGAGACTTGGTCTGGGTGTCCACACATTTGGCTCTAAAGCAACTGTCACCCAAGTTAGGTCCTAGATTTGTGGGTCCTTTTCCAGTAACCAGGAAAATCAATAATGTCACTTATGCCATTGATCTCCCTACCAGCATGCGAGGTGTGAGATCATTTCATGTGTCCTTGCTCAAGCCGGCAGTGCACGTAAATTCCTCTCCACCCCCCCCCCCCCCCTGTGTTGATTGATGACCAACCTGAGTATGAAATTGAGAAGATTCTGGACTCACAGCTTGTGCAGAACTCCGTGCAGTATTTGGTTCACTGGAAGGGGTATGGCATAGAGGAAAGAACTTGGGTGCCAGACTCTTGTATGCACGCAGAGGAGTTGAAAAAGGAATTCCATAACTTGCATCCTGGGAAGCCGGGTAGGAGATGTCCGGAGTCCACTCCTCGGGGAGGAAGGTACTGTGAGAGAACGCGGAAAAGCTGCCGCGTGTACTGACAGCAAGGCGGCTGATTCCGCGTCCAACGCGGCGGTCTGCACGCAGAAGCGTGCATCTAGTGACATGGCAGATCGCGGAAAAGCCGCCGCTTGTACTGACAGCAAGGCGGCTGGTTCCGCGTCCAGCACGGCGGTTTGCACGCAGCAACGTGCAGCGGGTGTGGCTGAGCCTGTTAGTTTACACAGATTTAGGAATACGCGCATGCGCGCTGAAAGGCAGAACTTTTATGATGGTCAAGGGGGGATCAGCTGACCATGCCGGTCAGCTGACCTCAGAGCTGGTAACCATTGGTTGATCACTTCAGGGTGGCGCCAGAGAGCACTGCTTTATATATGGTTACTGCTGGCCACTCTCAAATTGTCTGCCATTGCGATCACTACGTGGAAGCACTCAGACTTTAGTCAGATCCAACAGTGTGTTTGAACCAGGAGGACCTGGGAATTCATACTGAGCCAGATTACTTGTATTATCATTCTGTTATACTTCAGACTAGTTCCAGGGTGTAGAGACCACAGACCTCACACCCAAGACTAGGGAACTTGTGTTATCATTCTGTTATACATCAGGCTAGTTCCAGGGTGTAGAGACCACGGACCTCACACCCAAGACTAGGGAACTTGTGTTATCATTCTGTTATACATCAGACTAGTTCCAGGGTGTAGAGACCACGGACCTCACACCCAAGACTAGACATTGTTTGATATTTGTTATGACCTGATGCTTTCCTGACTATCCTTCTGTTTTCTGCTTCGGTACCACGCATATCTGATATCACGTTGCCGATCCCTGCCTGTCTTGGATACCGAATCAGCCTTCTGTCCTTGTACTTTATCTGTCTGTGTGTTGCCGACCTGGCTTGCCCGACCTCGAAAGCTATCTCTCTCCACTTAAGAGATAGTCTCCAAGATCAGTCAGTGACATCCACCTTCAGGTGTCACTCACTCTCTGGTCCTTCCTACCTTCAGCCTGACTCCACCCCTTGGAGAGTCTCAGGCTGCTGGAAGGTTTCTGTACTCTCCATAGCAGTATCTTCTGTACTGCTTAGGGTCACCTGTTCATCAGGTGGGTTGCTCAAAGTCATACTGTTACACCAAACACTCACCATATATATATCTAGAGGTGTCCAGAGGTTAGCACTATATCTGTATTATTGGTGATTCTGCAGATCATCCATAATCAGGTATAGATCTGTATTCTTGGTGATACTGCAGATCACCAATAATCAGATTCTCTCTGCGTGCAGACACCAATTGTTACAATCTTAGGTCACCTTTATCCCAAGAGTGTATGTACCCCAACTTTTCACAAACGTCCCCATTTTAACCTTATTGCCAGAAATTACACTTTATACAAATCAAATGAAGATCTCCGGGAAGCTCCCCCCTAACACACACACCCCACAATCACAATCCACAATCCGCACAAATAAAAATTCCATCATGATTGGTTAGTACTACGTTTGTGCCCATTTTGCTGCAAAAATTAAGATTTGTGCTGTTTTCATTTTGAAGATAATTGCACTTATTATTTTCAAAACAATACCATCACCCATTTATAAAATTGTGAATATCTGAAAAACGATAAAATATAGAAAGATGATGTTTGCTGCACAAATGAGCACATGCACCTCACTACTCACCCATACCATTTTCATGTCTGTAGGTTTTTGTATGGGGATAGTTGGTGGTATTGTTTTGGAAATAATAAGTGTTAATTAATAAATGCGTTCTTAATTATTGCAGCACAAATGGGCACAAACGTAGCACTAACCAATCATGATGGAATTTTTATTTGTGCTGATTGTAGGGGGGCCAACTTCACGCAGCCTAAATGAGGCATATACCAAATTTCCAAATCACATTATTCCTCCTCTTAGCTATGATCAAAAAACATTTCTTCTTCCTCTGCCTTTGCATTTGGAAGAGTAGTAGATAACTAATGATAAGAGCACTATTTACTTGTTATCATTGAATCATATTTAACAAGGTGGAAGAAATTAGAGCAGTTGCCTAATGCTGGGTACACATCATGCGTTTTCCCGCTCGATCCGCGGGTCGATCGGGATCGATTCGACGAATTCCGACATGCTCGATTCGGGCTTCGTTTCGGGCTTCGATTGTTACTGCCGTCGATTTTGCAAACTTAACATGCAAATCGACGGCAGGAACAATCGAAGCCCCGAATCAAGCATGTCAGAATTAGTCAAATCGATCCTGATCGACCCGCGGATCGAGCGGGAAAACGCATGGTGTGTACCCAGCATAAAACAGCTTTTCCAAATCCTTGGATAGTTTAACAGCTGAAACATGTTTGATTCCTCTTGGTAGGCACTGTAACTCCAGTTTTCTTTGTGCTTATTTTACTATTTATTGTCTTGAATAAGGTTGTCTGCTCAGATAAAATAAAGCTTCATTAAGTAACATACTGTAGTTACGAATCAGTTCGCAAGCAATGCTGGCTGTATGCAGATTGTACCCTACTTAATCTTGTGCAGTACTGCATATTGTAACAATCGGTGAAGCACAGAGAGGATCTGATTACCGGTGATCTGCAGTATCACGGGGAATACAGATGTATACCAGATTATAAGTGATCTGCAGTATCACCGATAATCCAATATACTCGCTAACCTCTGTTCACCTGAGTAGAGTGTAGTGTTTGGTGTAACAGTAACACTTAGAGGACAAGGCCTCAATGCAGCAAGGAGTACTGCACAGATTCCTTCCGCAGACCTGAGCTCTCTAAGACGGGAGGAGTCAGACTGACAGTAGGTAGGTATATCAGAAAGTGACCCGCAGGAGAAAGGGTCGCTAACAGAGCGAGGAACCGCCTCTAACGGTAAGGTCGGTTCTCGAGGTCGGACAAGCCAGGTCGTATACACACAGACAGATAAGGTACAAGATCAGCAGACAAAGGCAGAGTCAAAGTACAGGCAGGGTTCGGCAACGGGGTATCAGATATATCGAGGTACAAAATCGGGAGGCAGAAACAGAGTCTAGGAGTGAGCCGGGGTTCGGCAACAGAGTATCAGAAATAACGAGGTACCAGATCAGAGTTCGGGAGAATGGTCAGGCAGGCAATAGGTCATAACAGATAAACACAATCAAACTAGTACTTTAGCTATCAATAAACTAGCTAAGTGTAGGATTACAGCTCCAGCTGGTCCCGGCACACTTGCGGATTTGACTACGGATCTGAGTGCTCCCACGTATGTGATCGCAACGCCAGACACCCGAGAAATGACCAGCCAGCAGTATATATCACATTTCACTCTCCAGCACCTCCCACAGTGCTGGACCAATGGAGAGTGAGGCCAGAGTCAGCTGACCAGTCTGGTCAGCTGACTACTTCTGCTTGCCATATAGGCCCTGCCTGAGTGCGCGCGCGCGCGTCACTCTAACTCCTGAGGGACTACATGTCCCAGCCACAGCAGCCCCGCTCTGCGGAGTATCCGCAGCGGGACCATGCGCGCTAACCGCTGCATCCAATGCGGCGGTTTCTCCGCGCTCCACTGACCTGTGCACGGAGGCAGCCGCCTCACAGTGAGAGGAGGCGGCTGCCTCTCCGTGTGCGTCCCCACAGTGTGCGGAAAGAGCCGCCTGCCGCTGGCACATGGCGGCGGCTCTTCCGCGTTTTCTCACACATATATTACATAAAAGTCTAAATTAGGATTTCATCTTAGCATTTTACTTTTTCTGAAGGCCGGTTTCACACTACAAACTGGCGTCAGCGATGGGTTCGCACTGCCAAAAACAGGCCTTCAGGGAACATCCCATTAGTACATGGTGTTCCCTGTCTGACCACCAGCCAAGCAGGAAGTGACGCACGTTTGTGGTCACTTCCTGCTTCAGGTATGTGGAAGCATATTGTAATAATATGCTTCCACATATGCACGCCGCAACATTTTAAAAACCCTGCGTCGCCATAGATTAACATGACAATTATATGGTAGAGGAAGAAGCCACCTCCCACAGCAAAATTTGAAAAAGTATAACAAAAATCTTTATTCAACATTGGGTATATTAATAATCACAGTACTGATGATTCAATAAAGAATAAAACCATTTAAAAACCAAGCAAATATTCCAACATGATCCCTGCTGCATATGAAACAATCACTCTAAATGCAATATATTGTATAATGACACAATGCTGCTGTCAGATATAAAACCCCACAGTAGGCTCAATATTGAGCCCAACAGGGGGAGAACCCGGGTTCAGTATACAACCTAGTGTGATGCAGGACCAATAAACAACACCTGTGCAATGAAGAGAAAATAAAAACAAACCCACACGAATAAATATCGCATATATAGGATTATGAAATAAAGTGCACAATTGCTATCCAAGTATACAGTATTACTAGTGATAAGATGCCTAGTAAAAAATTAAGGCAAAGGAGCAGCCCATAGGAAAAAGAGCATAAAGTGGAGTAGTGCAAAAAATAGGAGATACTTAGCCCAGAAATGGTGAAGTCAATCTCAGCAGCACAGCAGGGAACAAGGAATCCCCTTAGAGGACAAGATCCCACTAGTTCCGTGAGAGTCACCTCGCTTTATCAAGGAGAGAGGATCCATAGACTAACATGACTTCCAGGCCGATGCAGATCACCACAGATTACACCGCGTCCCTCAAGGTAACGTAGTTTCACGCTAGTGTTAGATTAGGCACATCCAGTGAAGCGTACCGCAACATGGTAAGTATGAACTTCCCAATAGGGTTTCATTAGGCTGTGGTAGCAGTGCGGCAATTTGCAGCACCGCACCAGTGTGAAAGGCCCCTGAATCTTCTGATGAATATTATTCCCTATTAGAAATAAAAATTCATACGCCCATATGCAATACACTTTTTCTCCTAAGTTTTCTCCTAGGTGATATTTTCATATCTTATCAATACAATGCCTTTGAAACCACCAGCAAGCAAGACATTTCTGAGAATAACTTCAATAGTTTTTTTCCACCTACCTTTTGGTACTTTTTTAATTGCTTAAAGCGGATCCGAGATGAAAAACTAACTATAAAAAGTAACTTGTCTATATATCTTACCTAAAGTTTAGATAGTTTACACATCATATCTAGCTGCAAACAGCTTCAACAGAATATGATTATTTCTTCCTGTGATACAATGAGGGCAGCCATGTTCTGTGTGTCACAGGCAGCTATCAGGAGATGCTATCAGCTTGCCTCTGTGTAAAATCACTCCCATCTCCTCCTCCCCTCTGCCTCTGAAATCTCTGGCTAGTAAGACCTCCCCCTCCTCCTGCCCAGACTGAGCTCCTGTAAGCCCCTGCTACTGTCTGAAAATGCCAAGGCACTGTGAAAAGCTGTGGACGAGGCTTCTTTAGTTTATAGGGAATTAGAGTATTAAAACAAAACAAAAAAGTATTGGGCTTGAGGAATGCCCTATAAACTATATGAAAGGAACACAATTATGCAATGAGTAAACGTTCATCTCGGATCCACTTTAATTAAGTGCTGAAAATTATTTTAAATTAATGATGAAAAATTATCTCCTTGGAAAAAAAACTCAAGAGAAAAGTATATTGCATATAGGACATATTGCCATGTGAAATTTACTTTTTCTCCTAAGTTTTCTCCCAGGTGATAGTTTCACACTTTTTCAATACATGACCTACTGGTAGCTAAATCCAAAGGCCAGTACTCCATTCTAATACTCCTTGACCTTTCCTCTGCCTTTGACACGGTTGATCATGCTCTGCTTCTGCAGACACTGACATCTTTAGGAATCAAGGGACAAGCACATTCCTGGATCTCCTCATCTCTATGGACGCTCTTACACTCTCTCCTTCTCTAACACCAATTCCTCTCCACACCCACTGTCTGTTGGTGTACCTCAAGGCTCTGTTCTTGGGCCACTTCTTTTCTCAATCTACACCCGTGGCCTGGGACAACTAATTAACTCTTTTGGCTTCCAGTACCAACTCTATGCAGATGACTCCCAAATCTATCTCTCAGCTCCTGACCTGTCCTCACTACTATCCAGAGTCCCCGACTGTCTACATGCCGTTTCTGCATTCATGTCCTCCCGCTTCCTCAAACTCAACATGACTAAAACGGAAATTGTGATTTTTCCACCATTGCTTTCTACACCCCCACCAATTGCAACCATAAAGGTAGACAACACCCCAATAACCTCAACCACTAAGGCCCGCTGCTTGGGGGTTATACTTGAATCAGAGCTCTCCTTTAAACCTCACACTGCCTCATTAACCACCACCTGCTATTTCCAGCTCAAAAATATATTCCGTATCCATCCCCTCCTCACACAAGAAGCCACCAAAATGTTTGTTCATGCCTTAATCATCTCCCGCCTAGACTACTGCAACACCCTGCTCTATGGCCTACCAAAAACAGGCTAGCACCTCTCCAATCCCTTCTAAATTCAGCGGCCCGCCTCATTTACCTTTCCACACGCTCTTCCGATGCAGCCCCACTGTGCCATTCTCTCCACTGGTTACCCATTACCCAGAGGATCCAGTTCAAACTCCTGATTCTAACATACAAGGCCCTCCACGAGTTGTCTCCTCCATACATCTCCTCACTAATCTCAAGATATTGTCCCTCCCGCAACCTTCGCTCCTCCCAAGAAATTCTCCTGGCCTCTAAGCTGATCACCTCCTCTCATGCTCACATCCAGGATTTTACACGAGCATCACCCCTTATCTGGAACTCACTTCCACAGCCTGTACGTCATGCTCCAAACCTGGACATCTTCAAACGCACTCTTAAAACACACCTTTTCAGACAAGCTTATAACATTCTATAGCCCTTATTTACTTCTCTGTCACAATGTAATCAGAGGCAAAGAATCATAGAATCCTCCACCCCCTTACCTAGTGTGTCCCCCACAACCCATTCGATTGTAAGCTCGCAAGGGCAGGGTCATCCTCCTAATGTTTACTGTTCTTGTAACAATATTTGTGCTGCTTGGAACTCTGCTGTACATTTGTTAGTTGTATCTATGTTCCCCTTGTTGTCTTATTGTGCTTTGTAAAGCGCTGCGGAATATGTTGGCGCTATATAAATAAATAAATAATAATAATAATAATAATACATGACCTTTTAAGCCACCAGCAAGCAAGAAAATACTCAGAATAATTTTGACAGTACTTTTTCACCTACTTTTTGGTACTTTTTCAGTCGCAGAGTGTTAACGTGTTATTGTAAACTGAAAATTAAAAATTATCTCCCAGAGAGATCCCAGAGTGTCAGCAAATATAGCTCAACAGCAAGGCCACATAAACCACATAATAATTGTAAGTTGAATAAAGATGAATCCATAAAAAGGCAATGCTGCACCTCACATATCACATCATATATGTGATGTTTAATCTTCTGCCTTTTTATGGATTCATCTTTATTCAGCTTGCGATTATTATGTGGTTTATGTGGCCGTGTTGTATATTTGCTGATACTCTGGGATCTCATGAACTTTTGCCAAGTTTCCAACATCCTATGTATAGACAGCTCTGGCTTGATCTGCGATTGGGATCGGGTGTTATACTAGCAACTCAAGAACTATACCAGGATTATGCAAAGCAGGGCTTTTGGGCAAAAAACGCAGCGCCGAAACTGGCGCAGCTATAGCAGTAATTTTATAGTCTGCACCTTGTGCACAGGTGATTTGGGGATCCCACGATTGCCGAACCCTGACTTGCTTCTCCGTCCAAGTTGCTACGACTCGGAGGGGGAATAGTATCTATTCACTATCACTACCCCAAATTGTTGTGGCAGCAGTTTGAGCTGTCATTCAGCTCACCCTGTACCAAAAAGCCCTCTGCGTCCAGATGCCATGTACACAGGATTATGCCCAGTCACTGAATAAAAGAGTATTACACTACTGTGTCACTTTCTTTGAACTCCATTACAGTAGTTAAAGGGACACTGTAGGGGGGTCAGGGGAAAATGAGTTGAAGTTACACGGGGCTTCTAATGGTCCCCCGCAGACATCCTGTGCCCGTGCAGCTACTCCCCAATGATCTGCCCCGCCTCTGGTTCACGTCTGGAATTTCAGACTTTAAAGTCTGAAAACCACTGCGCCTGCGTTGCTGTGTTCTTACTCCCGCTGATGTCACCAGGAGCATACTGCGCGGGCCCAGTATGGTCTGTGCCTGCGCCGTGCGCTCCTGGTGACATCAGCGGGAGCGAGGACACGGCAACGCAGACGCAGTGGTTTTAAGACTTTAAAGTCTGAAAATCCAGAAGTAAACCAGCGGCAGCGCCGGAGCATCGGTTAGTGGCTGCACGGGCACAGGATGCCTGCGGGGGACCATTAGAAGCCCCGGGTAACTTCAACTCATTTTCCCCCGACCCCCTACAGTATCCCTTTAAAATGTATCTCAAGCAGTTTTTAATAATGAACTCAGATAAATATGTCATTAGTACTAAGGTTCTGGATCGTTAGGAGGCTTCCTCAACAATCCTTGAGCACTCTGGTCCAGTACTTCAATCATTTCAACTGAAATAGCACTAGTTAAGGCTATCCAAATACAGCATAGTCCCCGGTGTCTGGCATGGAAGGAATTGCCTGATGCCAGATACATATGCTTGCCCGTTGCTTAATGAGAAACTCTGACCAAAAATTGAACTTTATCCCAATCAGTAGCTGATACCCCCTTTTATATGAGAAATCTATTTCTTTTCACAAACAGACCATCAGGGGGCGCTGTATGACTGATATTGTGGTGAAACCCCTCCCACAAGAAGTTCTGAGGACCGTGGTACTCCTGGCAGTTTCCTGTCTGTGAACCTGTGTTTCCAACTGCCAAAAAAACATGCAGCAGCTACATCACCTGCCAACAGTAAAAATGCCACAATGTAATAAATGTCAGCATGTAAATCAGGGATTTAAAAGATTGTACAATGGGCAAACACTGACTAAATCATTTATACATAATTATTGTAAAAATGAAGCACTTTTTTTTTTTAATATATTATTTTCACTGGAGTTCCTCTTTAAACAACCAGCGAAAAAATCACTAATCTCCCCCCAGGTGCAGGCACAATACTCACCGAGCCTTCGCTGATCCTCCAGGGACACCCTACATCACCTTGCTGTCTCCCAGTGGCTTTCCGTGCACAGATGCCGAAGTGTCAGCTGACCTGCATCGGGTCATGTGACACACTGACTCCCGTGCACGAATGCTGGAAGCCGCTACGATCCTGTGAGGAGATGCAAGACATTGCTGGAGAATCGGTGGAAGCTCGGTGAGTATTCTATGCCGGGAAAACTCCAAAACACCAAAAAAGGGTCCCGTTGTCTATCAGGCATACCTGTTAGTTGAGGCTTCCACTTTGCCTGAATTCCGGATAATGGGACTCTGCTGTACATCATTAAGGGCTTCTTAGACCACTTCAAGGATGAATAATAAAAACAGACTTTTGTTTATTTGTTTGGAATTTTTTGCAGTAAACAGTTTGTTTCTAGATTGTTGAATAATACCCGGGGGCACCAGTTGGTTGTTTTTAGGGCAGGTTGAAATTTTGCTGCACTATTTGACTTTACAGATGATGGGCTGAATTTAAATCTGTAGATTTTTTTGTTATCCCTGCTGTTAGTTTATTAATGCAGTGATAAGTAATGAGAAGGTCATTTGTGATTATATAAAGCCTGTAGTTACTATTGGCTAGTACATAGCGTTCTGCTATATAAGTATGAGAATGTTAATAATTGCTGTTCACAATGACCGACGGCTTTTCATACATTTTCAATTTCAACATATTGCAGAAAAATACCTGGGAGAAATTCTCTTTTTTTTCTTTCCTGAAAATGAGCTTCCATAAAAAAAATTGAGGAACTTGAACAGCACTTATTAAACATAAGTACCTAAGACAAAAATGACTAAAGAATATCAAAGCTCATACACGCTAGTACTGCTGTAGAGGCATTATGTCAGGGTTTCCTGAACCAGTCCATTAACAATGCATGCTTTTATAAATATTCACAGTATTGACTGCAAAGAGATGGAGGAGCTATCATTCCTAAATTTCTTGTTAAACATGCAACCTCTGGGGCTGTCTTCCTAATACTAGCTTCATATTCGTGTGAGTTATTAAGCTGGAGCTAGCACACAGCCAATGCAGTCCGGAAAATCTGAACTTCACTCTTGTATAATTAATCCTGGTTAAACACTGATTATCTGGTGCAGCTAAGATTAGGATGATGATCCTTGACTTTGCACCTTTAAAAACAAATTTAGCAGTGAAAGCTCACACCTTTCTGTGCTTACAAATTGATTTTAATATGCTCTATTCAGACACTATCTATGATTAAAGTATGATGTTAACTGTAGATGTACTACTGGTAAGTACAGTTTCGGGAAAAAAGAGCATAATGTAAAACAATCTGATATACAAACTGCCTAATTTAATACAGCATGTATCTTATGGCTTGAAATCATAAAAAATCCTGCAAAACCGGTGTCTGTAAGGCCGTGGTCCTCAAATACAATTCCTTGCTTGGTTCTCTGTCTATGAAAACTATTGCTTGGAGAGAAACCGGACAGGATATTTCTTGTTGTGGCTAATACAATGGCAAGTGGCTACAGAATGCCCACATACTACCCAGTTCTAACAAACATGACAGCAGAGGATAGGGAATGCTTGTGGAGAAACTATACTGTCTCCTACATTGTCAACAAAACAGTTTTATTTGACAGAAGTGTCTTTCTTGTCTGTACCTACCTAGCTTCACTAGGGGGCCTCATGCTGACCCTGTGCCTTGGGCTTCATACGGCCTTAAGCCCTTTCCCCTCACTTGTGTTTTTAGCCATATTTTGTGGCAATGCAATGAGACATGATCATGAGAAATATTAGAAGCGCATAGACTGCACTGTCTGATTTCCCCATCCTCCATGCGTTGACATTTTTTGTGGAATCACAAATAAGAACACAGAATCCATGCTCCTCACCCTGAGCTAGGACATTGAAATATGTATTAGGTAGGTGCCAAAGGGGATGGAGTAAATAAAACAGCAAAATTAGAAAGCTATCTGCACACTCGCACGCTAATTCTCATGCAAATTCATTCATGCAGATCAATCATGCAGGAACCAACAATGTCTCGACAGCTAAGTTAAAAGCCGGGTTCCTCATTACAAGAATAATACCATGTTAGAGCTCCCCTTGTAAGTATATGGCCCTGTAACACACAGTACATACAGTGCTGCCCATAATTATTCATACCCCTGGTAAATTTTGACTTAAAGTCACTTTTATTCAAACAGCAAGTCATTTTTTGATGGGAAATGACATAGGTGTCTCCCAAAAGATAAGATGATGTGCAAGAGGCATTATTGTGGGAAAAAACATCTCAGCTTTTATTTAAATTTGAACAAAAAGTGTCCAGTCCAAATGTATTCATACCCAGAGGTGGCCTTAGAGTACGCGGGGCCTGGGGCGAGTGTCATATGCGGGGCCTAGAGACATATGCTGTGGATACACACGTTGTGAAAGCACACACTCTGTATAGGTTAGATAGGTAGGTGCCTCCAGTATAGGTTAGATAGGTAGGTGCCCCGCAGTGTAGATTAGATAGGTGCCCTGCAGTGTAGATTAGATAGGTAGGTGCCCTGCAGTATAGATTAGATAGGTGCCTGCAGTATAGATTAGACAGGTAGGTGCCCTGCAGTACAGATTAGGTAGGTACCCTGCAGTATAGATTAGATAGGTGCTTGCAGTATAGATTAGTTAGGTAGGTACCCTGTAGTATATATTAGATAGGTGCCTGCAGTATAGATTAGATAGGGTGGTGCCCTGCAGTACAGATTAGATAGGTGCCTGCAGTATAGATTAGACAGGTAGGTGCCCTGCAGTACAGATTAGATAGGTAGGTAGGTGCCCTGCAGTATAGATTAGATAGGTGCCCTGCAGTATAGTTTAGATAGGTGCCTGCAGTATAGATTAGATAGGCAGGTGCCCTGCAGTACAGATTACATAGATGCCCTGGAGTATAGATTAGATAGATAGGTGCCAGCCTGCAGTATAGATTAGATAGGTGCCTGCAGTATAGATTAGATAGGTGCCTGCAGTATAGATTAGGTAGGAAGCTGGCTGCAGTATAGATTAGATAGGTAGGTGCCTGCAGTATAGATTAGATAGGAAGGTGGCTGCAGTATAGATTAGATAGGTAGGTGCCTGCAGTATAGATTAGATAGTAAGGTGGCTGCAGTATAGAATAGATAGGTGGCTGCAGTATAGATTAGATAGCTGCCAGCCTGCAGTATAGATTAGATAGGTGCCAGCCTGCAGTATAGATTAGATAGGTGCCAGCCTGCAGTATAGATTAGATAGGAAGGTGGCTGCAGTATAGATTAGATAGGTGCCAGCCTGCAGTATAGGTTAGATAGGTACCTGCAGCATAGGTTAGATAGGTGCCAGCCTGCAGTATAGATTAGATAGGTGCCAGCCTGCAGTATAGATTAGATAGGAAGGTGGCTGCAGTATAGATTAGATAGGTGCCAGCCTGCAGTATAGGTTAGATAGGTACCTGCAGCATAGGTTAGATAGGTGCCAGCCTGCAGTATAGATTAGATAGGTGCCAGCCTGCAGTATAGGTTAGATAGGTGCCTGCAGTATAGATTAGATAGGTGCCAGCCTGCAGTATAGGTTAGATAGGTGCCTGCAGTATAGATTAGGTAGGTGCCCCGCAGTATAGATTAGATAGGTGCGGTGCCAGCCTGCAGTATAGGTTAGATAGGTGCCTGCAGTATAGGTTAGATAGGTGCCAGCCTGCAGTATAGATTAGATAGGTGCCAGCCTGCAGTATAGGTTAGATAGGTGCCTGCAGTATAGGTTAGATAGGTGCCAGCCTGCTGTATAGATTAGATAGGTGCCAGCCTGCAGTATAGGTTAGATAGGTACCTGCAGTATAGGTTAGATAGGTGCCAGCCTGCTGTATAGATTAGATAGGTGCCAGCCTGCAGTATAGGTTAGATAGGTGCCTGCAGTATAGATTAGATAGGTGCCAGCCTGCAGTATAGGTTAGATAGGTGCCTGCAGTATAGATTAGTTAGGTGCCCCGCAGTATAGATTAGATAGGTGCGGTGCCAGCCTGCAGTATAGGTTCGATAGGTGCCTGCAGTATAGGTTAGATAGGTGCCAGCCTGCAGTATAGATTAGATAGGTGCCAACCTGCAGTATAGGTTAGATAGGTGCCTGCAGTATAGGTTAGATAGGTGCCAGCCTGCAGTATAGGTTAGATAGGTGCCTGCAGTATAGGTTAGATAGGTGCCAGCCTGCATTATAGGTTAGATAGGTAGGTGCCCCGCAGTATAGATTATATAGGTAGGTGCCCTGCAGTATAGATTATATAGGTAGGTGCCCCGCAGTATAGATTATATAGGTAGACGCCCTGCAGTATACATTAGATAGGTAAGTGCCCCGCAGTACAGGTTAGATAAGGTGGTTGCAGTGCTGGGGAGAGCGGGCGTAGTTGTTAAAACTCACGTGTCTTCACCGATGCTCACAGCTACCATCTATTTCCTCTCTCAGCATCTGTGTATTGGTAACAGCGCCCCCTGTGGTGACATGCGGTCACGTCATCATAGGGGACGCTGTTACCAATACACAGATGCTGGGAGAGGAAATAGATGGTAGCTGTGAGCATCGGTGAAGACACGTGAGTTTTAACAACTATGCCCGCTCTCCCCAGCACTGCAGAGGGTACGGGGCCTCCTCAGGCGCGGGGCCTGGGGCGATTGCCCCACTTGCCACCCCCAAAGGCCGGCTCTGTTCATACCCATCTCAATAACCGATAGAAAAGCCTTTATTAGCTATGACAGCAATTAAATGCTTCCTATAATTGCAGACCAGCTTTGTGCATGTCTCCACAGGTATGTTTGCCCATATTCATCTTTAGCAATGAGCTCCAAATCTTTCAGGTTGGAGAGTCTTCTTGCCATCCCAGAGGTGCCAAGCATATATTGGGCCCCAGGCTGTATGATACTCCTGTTGTATATTGCCTGATGAAGCGGGGATACGCCTGCGAAACACGTTGCCATTTGTCTATAGGAGTATGCAAATAAATTTGTCATTACTTTAATCGACAGCTTCGTGTTTGTGTACGGTGAGCTGGTTCACCACCGCCTCCCAAACAATTTTTACAATTTTAAGTGACTTTTATCCTATAGGCGCCTCTGTACATCTCGATATAACGATTTATCCACCCCTGGTGGAGGGGTGTTATACTCTCTTCTTCTCCTATTCACAGAGAGCGACATCTTAGTCCTGAGTGGGGACAGGCCTAAACTCCTCACCTGCCTCAACAGTGGTTGCCTTAGCAGCTAGAGATGTGGCGAACTGTTCGCCCGGCGAACATCTCTGGAGCTCTTACTACTTCCGGGTCGCACTGACCCGGAGTAGTACGCCTGCGCTGCCCAGCTGAGTGCGTCCTAGATCGCGCTCCTGTTGTCGGGCACTCTCTGCGCATGAGCGTGACGTCATTCATGACATCACGCACACGCGCAGAAAGTGCCCGGCAACAGGAGCGCGATCTAGGACGCGCTTCGCCGGGCAGCGCAGGCGTACTACTCAGGGTCAGTGCAACCCGGAAGTAGTAAGAGCCCCAGGGATTTGGAGATGTTCGCCACATCTCTAGCGGTAAGCCTGGTTTGTAAGTATAAATACTAACGTTTCACATATCTTCTCCTTTCCAATACATACTACACTATATTGGGCTCTCGGTTTTCTGTTTTATATTCTTGCCATCACCTTGATGTTTATCTCCCTCCACAGATTCTCAATTGGATTCAAGTCAGGACTCTGTACATGCAAGCATTCAGAGTGTCAAACCTATCTAAAGATTTGTTCTTATTGTTGCGCTTACTTGTATTTTATCCTTGTGGCTAGGATGTGATACATTGCTTTCCCATTTTTCCCCTGTCTGTGACCATTGTCAGCACACACAGCTTATGCTGTTGTGTGCATGGTGCACCTGGATGTATTCCGGAAGCTCCCTTGGGGGATGAGTTTGATGCACTATCTGTCCCAGAAGAGACCAGCAAGAATATGTGCTGCCAATCTCTCACCTTTATGTGTCTGGAATTTGTTTGAATACATTTTATTCATCATGTTACTTTTTCCACTGTGTTTACCAATTCTGTATCTTGTATATTGGTATATAACCATTGTCTGTACTATTTTGTACCCCATGTTTGTTTCTTACTTTGTACAGTGCTACGGAATATGTTGGTGTTTTATAAATTAATAATAATAATCTTTAGATTGGTTTGATGCACTGATTGCTTGCTTGTATGTACTTTGTGTTACAGGACCAGAGTTAGGACACACTTGATACTAACAAGGGGAGCTTCTACCTGGCGTATGTGACTACGCTATTGACTTTATTCTTGTTAGCTTAGCTGTAGGGATAGGGTTAGTTCCCTCGTGATTAATCTGCATGAATGATAGTGGTGTAGCAATAGGGGATGCAGAGGTTGTGACTACATCGGGGCCCCTGGAGCAGAGGTGCCCAATAGGGGCCCTCCTTCATCCATCTTATTAGCTTTGCATTGGTGCTATGCTGATAATAGCCACCTCTATATGTGCATTGCATAGTGGCAATCCTTAACAAACTGTTTCCTTACTCTAAATACACATTTCTGACACTGCAGCTGTCTTTGGTAGGTTTTGGGGCTCCCTATCAATAGGGTGCTTGGGACCACATGTAAAAGTTGCATTGGGATCCCAAGCTCCTTGGTTACCCCCATGGTGAATGAATTTGCATGTAAACTTGCTTGCAAGTGTGCAGATGGCTTACTAATTTCACTGTGGAATCACAGCGCATGGTTTCCGGCAAAATTATGATTTGTGTTGTTTTATGATTCCCATTCATTATATTGCATGGAAATTACAACCACATCAATGACAATTGTGTGGAAATGAAAGTGCCATGCGTTGCACGGCCACCTGTGTTTCTGATGCACTCAAGTGGAGAAGGGGCCTTAATCCCGCTTTGGTCTCATCTCTATGTAATTTTACATAGGCATGTTTGGCAGACATGACATCCGCTAAAGAGGTGACTGGCCCATTAAGCTTATCTAACAAAGAGTTATGCACTTATGAACCATTGCAAGCTGTAAATTAGGACATTTGTATATATTATCAGTGAATCAGCTCAATTATGAATGGAATAAGCTTTGCTGTGTAGAGCTGAACTCCTGCATGTTTTTGATTTTTGAATGTAGTCTCAGGTTGAGTAGATATAAGGTCTTGATTGGTGGAGCACCCAGATATCAGATTGCATACAGAACCCATACACACTGCAGGGTGACCTTCCAATGTCCTGCCTTACACTAATACATACTGTAAATCTTAACTGTAAAGAGAGGCAGAATCAGAATCTTCATTACATTTAATTGGAATCAGTGGTGTGGGAAGGTTACATAACTGCGTACAAATCGTTGCTGTTGTAATATTCTGCTAACACTTTCAATGTGACAAGAGCAGTGCTCATGTACTAACCAGAGTAGTTAGTTGGATCAAGTCTACAGACTCTGTGAACTGAAAAATAAGTAGTTCAGTCCTCAGTCAGGCAAACCATAGTATTTATCCATGCTTCACATCAGGAAACATTTGATTTGAGGATCTTAATTTTTATTAGAGGAGTAAAAACCGCTATATTTTTCAACAAGGTCAATCGCATCAAAGCAGGGATGTGCAGTAAAGAGGAAAATGCAGATTTAGTGCTGGAATCAATGGAGCATTAATAAGCGATACAAGGACAAGGTGCAGGCTTCACATTTATAGGGAAGTCAATAATGATTTTTATTATGGAAAGGTCAGATTGGATGCAAAGTTTGAGAATTAATAAGATCTGTTTTCTTATTTTTTACTTTTATATTTTAGCCTGAACAGTACATGTTGGTCTACAGGAAGATCTATTAACATCTTAGTTAATCCCCACATTTTTTAATGCATGTGATTTTGCATGACTAATGCAATTGATTATGTTTTGTGCATTGCATATTTTTTAATACCTGGCTTCTGCTCTAGTTCCTTTTTCTGTTGAGATGATGGTGTAGCTTGAATTGAGAGACCAAACTCCTCCCATCACATCATTACACACATGTCAGAGAGTTACTGGGAGGGGGCACCGGCCAGCCTTTTCCGGTATGCACAGATCACCGAACCTCATCCACCCATTTCCTGAGAGTTTAACTCTTTATGGCCAGCATTACAGCTGCGCACAGTGTGTAAAAAAACCCCAACCTATATACATGATCTTCATAAAATAAATACAGGAATTATAGCAGCAGTGCTGGTCACTAAGAGTTAATGTCCTTTAGAACAAAGAGGAGGTTTTGGGGTCTGGTGATCTACTCTATTTGGGAAAGGAAGTTTCACTTTACTGGCAGCATGGTACTAGAGGACCAAAGTATTAGCCCTGCCCAGGTATTTTACATATATTTGTTGCAAAAAGTATAGACATGCATTGCACGCATCTTTGTGATTTGCTAACAATGCAAATTTACTATCATATGCATTAAAAGCTAGACTGAAGTAGAGCGTTAAGAAGTCTGTCCTGGTTCAGGATTCTTGTAGGGCTACCAGACAGCTTTGCAGATCTCTTAACTATAAGGCCTTTCAATTTTGCAAAATTGATTTCTAGGCAAAACTGGCAATTTTGCTTTTTTGAGAAATCGGCTGTAAAATGATTGCTAATCTGCACTCGTCAGAAAGCAAAAGTGCATTTTAATGAAAAGTTCTTTATGAAACTTGTGGCGATATGAAACCTCATGCTTTTACTACTCTCTAATGACCATGTGTGATTTGCAGCTTTGCGGAAGAACTGCTGCCCTATGATGAGTGTCAGATACACTGACTGGGGTTTTCTGGCTGTATTGCAAGGAAGTTAATTTAAAAACTTTGCACCTGAGCTCAAAAATGGAAGCCTTCATTTATGATGATTTCACATGTAACACTTCAGAAAAGTGAGAACTTGCTCTAATTAAATGCAGGCTGTCCTTGTTTAATTAAAAAAAAACAACAACCTTTCTCTGTTAATGTCCGCCTGTGACTGCATTAGCACTGTAATCTCCATATCTCCACTGGTGAGGATTACACATTTTTGCCAACTAATAGCAAACAATTTGTATAAATGCTAATTTTCTGGATCATTTATGTTCTCCAGTGTCTCCAAATGTAATAAACGGAATTTGTTGTGCCAAATTAGTTACTTGGGGTTGATGTCATAAATGTCTTTGTTATCTTTAACACCTGTTTTATCTACTTTTTTTAAGGTTTTGCTGATTTTGTTCCATCTCTTAATTCACAAATAAATAACTGCCATAAGAAAGGTTTTGCATTAACTTAGAGCCTAATTAGCACAGGATATAACAATATGTATGAATTACACAATGTACATAATTGTTACCAAATGATTCATGACAGCTTTTCAGTTATCTCACATGCCTCTTGTACACTACATTGGCCCATATTCAATTTACATTTTCTCCTAAGTTTTTTCCTAAGTTACTCTTGTTTAACCACTTAAGGACTGCAGTGTTAAACCCCCCTAGTGACGATGCCATTTTTTACTAAATAGGCCACTGCAGCTTTAAGGCCTCACTACAGGGCCGAACAACTCAGCACACAAGAGAACCCCCTTTTCTCCCCACCAACAGAGATTTCTGTTGGTGGGGTCTGATCCCTGCCAGCTTGTTTATTTTATTTATTTTGCAATAAATTTGTCTATTTTTTAATTTATTTTTTTCCCCCCACCACCTCCCCCCGCTAGCCAATGACAGCGGATCGCCTTTGTGCCTCTGGAGGGGACAGCCGAGTGACACGGCTGTCCCCAGTACAGCGCTGCCTTAGATCACAGCGCTGTACAGTCTCTGAGCAGCACAGCGCTGTACAGTCTCTGAGCAGCAATCGCAGTCTCTGGGAGACTGATGGCGGAGCGGAGCTCCGTCATTCCAGTGGAGATGTGCGCGCATTGGCGTGCGCAATCCCCACCCCTAGCACTTCACGCTGATCAGTGTGGAGTGGTCCTGGGGCTGCCACTGCGTTCACGCTAGTCGGCATGGAACGGTCAGCAAGGGGTTAAAATACCTTTGCAGCACTCTGCAGTTGAAAAAGTACCAAAACCTAGGTGAAAAAGTACTGGTGAAATTATTTTAAGTATTTTGTTGCTTGCTGGTGGCTTCAAATGCATTTTATTGATATGATGTGAAAATATCACCTAGGAGAAAACTTAGGGAAAACTTGAATTGAACAAGGACCTATATACTGTTCTTGACTGAGGTGACTGGTGAGAGCCATATCAGCTGAAAATGGTGCATGTGTACCGGTGTCCTCTGAGATATGCGAAAGGTGTCTTAATGATCTGGCATGCTGGCTGCAAATTAGTATCTGACTAATGGTGTGTACACACTTGAAAGATTAATGAAAAATCTTAGACCAATTTTACCACCTTTCATGTAGTATGAGAGCTTACTCTACACAGTCTATTCTATTGAGCTGAACTCCCCATCAGATAAAAATCTTTGCAAGATGCTGCACACAAAGATGCTGTACACATTCAAAAGATCAGTATCTGCAAAAGATCCATTCCTGCAAAAGATCCGTTCCTGCAAAATGCATTCATAGTCTATGATATCTGCAGATCATCATACACACCTTGTTAAACAGACATCTGCAGATCAGATCCACCAGGATGGATCTTCAGATCTGCAGATGATTGTCAGATATGCAGATGAATGTCTGTTAAACAAGGTGTGTATGAGATCTGCAGATATCATAGACTATGAATGCATTTTGCAGGAACGGATCTTTTGCAGATACTAATCTTTTGAATGTGTACATCATCGATGTGTGCAGCATCTTGCAAAGATTTTTATCTGATGGGGAGTTCAGCTCAATAGAATAGACTGTGTAGAGTATGGCTGTCATACTACATGGAAGGGGGTAAAATTGGTCTAAGATCTTTCATTAATCGTTCAAGTGTGTACACACCATGACTCTGAGCTATGCAGTACCCCTTAAAGAGACACTGAAGCGAGACTAAATCTCGCTTCAGGTCTCGCCGCTATCCCGCGGCTTAACGGGGGTCCCTTCACCCCCAGCCCACCCCCCGCAAATGTTGGTCGGAAAATGGTCGCTGGAGATATCCTTCCTGGAGGCAAGGGCTAACGGCTGCAGCCCTGCCTCCCAGCGCGTCTATCAGACGCGCATCGCCGCCTCTCCCCCGCCCCTCTCAGTGAAGGAAGACTGAGAGGGGCGGGGGAGAGGCGGAGATACGCGTCTGACAGACGCGCATGGGGCAGGGCTGCGGCGGTTAGCCCTGCCCCAACCAGGAAGCGCTCCCCCGCTGCACGGAGGGGGTTTGGGGGGACAGGGACCCCCGTTAAGCAGCGCTATAGCGGCGTTTTAGCAGGGGCACGCATGCCCCTGCTAGCTATGAGGTCTGAAGCGAGATCTATTCTCGCTTCAGACTCTCTTTAAGGAGTGGCATAGTTCAGTTTGGACTATGTGCAAGCCAGTAATAATCAGTAATAATCAATTCCCTTCTTGCCAGTGTAAATAATACAAAACTAAAGTCAAGATAGAGTCATGGCAAGGTGACAAATCAAAAGTCACAGGCAGGGTCCATTAACAACACAGAGATCAGTGCAGGTTGCAGCTTTAGAAAAACAAAATCCAAGATCTAACCAAGTCAAACCAAGAATCAGGCTAGCAGGCAAGATTATCAATGCACAAGTTTACCTAATGTAACAGCTGCAGTGGACTCTGGGTATCCAAGAGGTCAAATATTGATAAACAGGCCATATGACAGTGACATGGACAAAAGAGAAAGACATAAGCATGCAACCAACAGGAGACAACCAAGAGCAAGAATGGACATAATAGGCCTGATGCAGTAAGCTACAGTAAAGTTGCCATGGACAGGCCGTGCTTGGCAATTTTACCATTACTACCACTGGGGGAGCACTGCCCATTAACCCTTGGTGGCACATGTGTTAATCCAGTAATGTGCATGGTGCTAAGGAGTAACAGTAGTCCAGCGGCAGTAGTAATGGTAAAATTCCTGTGTGCTGCCTCCCCACGGCAACTTCATCAGGCCCATTAGCCCTATTTAAATGTACTTTTTCTCCTTGGTGACATTTTCTCCCTTAATAACACAATAAAATGCATTTTAAACCACCAGCAGGCAAAAAAATTATAAAAAGAATAATTTTGACAGTACTTTTTACCGAATTGTTGTTACATTTGCAATTGCAGTGCAGAGTGCTGAAAAGTTATTTTGAAGAGAAGATGAAAAATGATCTCCTGGGAGTGTAAATTAGGGTCAATGTGATGTAAGAGAACTTTCTGCTTTTAACAGTTCCCACATCTTTGAGGCAAAATAAGATTGATCTTTAGGTGTTCTGATATCACGGTTCCGGCATGTTAAAAACTAGTGTTTATTGTAATCTGCTTATTACGATTATGCAAAACTTTATATAAATTGTCATTATTATGGCCATATGTAAGTACAATTTGGACATTCAAATCATTTCGTGCAATTTATTTGTAATTTTGCATAATTTCCACATAATTTTGTGCCGACTTAAGCGGTTAATAGCAAAGCCCCATACAAGCTATTGTCACCAAAATTGCGAGGTATGTTAACTACCTGCCGACCGCCCCATGCCAATGGGCGTGGCCACGGCGGCAGCCCCAGGGCCGTCTAATGCCAATTGGCGTCAAGTCCTGGGGCTCTGTTTTGCAGGAGATCGCGCGCAGGCTGCGCACGCATCTCCTGCTCGGGGGCGGAGCGCCACTCCGCCTTCAGTCTCCGTGCGGCCATCGCTGCTCAGGAGACTGTTAGACCATGAAACCGCCATCTTTACATATGGTACAGCGCTGCGATCAGCAGCAGTGCTGTACTGGGGACAGCCGTGTGCCACGGCTGTCCCCCTGGGGGACAAGAGAGCGGTCAGTTCTCATAGGCAGAAGCCTATGACAGCCGATCACCGTGATTGGCCGGCTGTGGGGAGAGAGGGAGGGGAAAAAATAATTTAATAAACAAACAACAATAATATTTGTAAAAAAAAATACTTGTTCCCACTCTTCTCCTAAAGAAACGTAGCAATGGTGACAATGCCATGTATGGGGACTTTGCTATTGACTGCTAGAGTTGCCACAAAATTATGCAAAAATTACGTGAAACTACGGATCCTGATTACGTTTACAAACTAAATTAATTACGATTTTTCCTGAAATTTCGCATTACAATTTCAAATTACTATAATGTGAAATTTGTGCTCATCTAAATCAAAAACCTCTTACAAAATATAGCTAATATCCTTAATGCTGACACTTGTCTCAGCCAAAGCCTGGCAAACTTCATTTAAAAACATTTCTATTAGTCTCCTTCCTGAATGAATTGTTAATGAACCTCCTGTAATTAGCGCTCTGAACTTTGATAAAGACTGTCTTTTTAGAGTGCTTCCTATAAATTGCATTAATCATACCTGCTCTGTCATTTGCAATATTTAACAACTACAGAAAGTCAAACATTGTGCATGTCACAGTCTCGCATCAACAGTAATACGTACGCAGTAATTCCAGACTTAGTCCTCAGAATTTTAATTTCGGCAGTTTCTAAATCTCTCTATAGCAGTTTTGGATTGCTATAAAGGAAACCTGTAGTAACAACAATATGATTTTCATTTTGGAGATGTAATGGATTTGTATCCGGATCTCTCATGGAGAACTTTGTCGAGTAGAAGGACAGTGAAACCTTTATAAGTGGGGTTTCCCGTTTAGCTTGAGTGCAGATTTGAACGGAAGTCTGCGACTTAGAGGTCAAAAGATGATCTGAAAAAGTTTTGCGAGACTTTAAAGATTGCTTTGGACCAAAGACCAATCCCAATACCAATCACACAATAAGGACTCCAGTTTGAGTTTAACAACAGTACTAATTTTGAGCTAGTATGTTGGTAAGGCCATAACGCTAGGTATAAAGATATAGTACGGTTAAACCCGTTAGCAAACAACTAATCACTGACCCCCAACTTGTACGCTGGTACAAGGAATGGGGAGCCAGTATAAATTGGTGTATTGTAATACTGATGTTTTGATTACAAGAACAAATGTGGGATTGGATGTATTGCTGTTTAATAAGTACTGTTATTGTAATTATCAAAATGTTCAATAAAAATTTAAATAAAAAAAAAAAAGATTCCTTTGGTGGATTTTGAAGATTGGAGATGTTCTGATGTTTCTTTCTCACAACAGGATAAGTGGCAGAAGAAAAAATAATGCTTTCCTTATTCTGCAGTAATGATAGTATATATATGAGTACTTGCTGATTAATATGAGTGTCATGATTAATATGAGTGTCCTATCAGAAAGTACCTTCAGCGCAGCTGGAGGCATTGTCACTGAGAAGAGAAGTTTCCTAAGTCACAAAAGTGTTCAGTACCTCACATTTATCAAAATGAATGAGGCATGGATCCCAGGGGGCTACTGCCCGCCCCAAGACGAAGTCCGTCCCCACACACAGCATCTCTTCCTGCACGCCGTGTGACTGCCTGCCCCAAGACTAAGTCGCTCCCCACACAGCACCTCTGCCCGCAGGCCGCTTGACTGCCTTCTCCGCCACCACCAATAGTGTCCAGGACTCCAGGCGGATTCCTAAGTTTTTAAGGCCGCTGCTAGCAGCGGCCGCTATAATAATTTTTCAGGTGCGTGTACATCCCTGCCTAATTTTTCTGGCTGCACTGCAGCTGCAACAACAAAACAAAAGGCATGTACATGTGCCAATTCCCCTTCGTGATCATTACCTTGCCGCGGTGAAGGGGCTTGCGTATCACAATGAAGTAATGACCGCCGGCTATATGAGTGTCTCGGGGGTGGTGGTGGTGGTGGGGGGGGGCACACCCAAGATAATAAGGTCGTTGCTTCATTGTGGACATACCAAATTTGATCAGCTGGACAGTCACTGTTCTGTCATTCAGCTCATGCAGCCCGGCGACCATATGGGCTGGAAAGCCGCCATCACCTGCACTCTCGTCATGGTGCGCACCAGTCCAGCACGGCCGTCACTACAAACAGCTGTTTGCAGTCACTGCATACCTTTCATTGCATCTGTGACTGCACATTGTATTATACCTGGCAGTCAGTGCATATCTTTCACTTGAATGGATGACAGACTTGCCCTCCATAACAGATTCTCGTTACAGGTCGTAAAGTCGATCAGTGTCATATACAGCAGGGCATCGAAAGTCCTTCTGTATTGTTATTTTTGGTCACTTCCTTGGATGTGTGGTAGCCATTCCTGCTCCTTTGCCCACAGCTTGCCTGCTGCCAGCCTTGGATGTGTGGTGGTGGTAGCCGTTTCTTAGGCTCCCACTCCGGACTGGAATCGAACCAGGATTCCCCGGCCATTACCCGTGGTCACCATGCTACTGAGAAAGTACCATCAATAGTTTCACACAGTCGAATGAATGGATGACTTGCCCTCCATAACAGATTCTCGATTAAGGCAAGTGGTGTCATCTCTGGCACACAGCGCTGGGTCAAGGGTCCATCTGTTGCCTGGTCTGCAAAGCACGGTCAGGGCAGGTACATTACTTATACAGCAAATGGGTCCCTACTTGGATGTGTGGTGGTGGTAGTAGCCAGTTCTCAGGCTCCCACTCTGGACCGGAATCGAACCCTGATTCCCCGGCCATTACCCGTGGTCACTCACAATGGCAGACTTGCCCTCCATAACAGATTCTCGTTGCAGGAACTGAACAGCCAGCAGAAAATGTATTTAAAAAAAAATAGATGTAAGCTTTATCAATGGTACAGAAAGAACCATCGAAAGTTGATAAGGCAGTCAGATATTACCTGCTATCACTGAGAAAGAGCAATCTCACCATGGTGCGCACCAGTCCAGCACGGCAGTCACTACACAAACAGCTGTGTGCAGTGCGTTACACAGTGAGTTTGTTGTGTCAGTGTGAAACAGTACACTAATTACACTCCCTGATTGAAGTATACACATGCAAGATGTTTTAAAACACTTTAGGCCTGCAATTTAGCATTCAATGTGGTTTCTGCCCTTAAAATGCTGCTTTGTGTCAAATCCAGATTTTTCCCTGGGACTTTTGGTGTTTATCTCACTCCGCCATGCCCCCCTCTAGGTGTTAGACCCCTTGAAACATCTTTTCCATCACTTTTCTGGCCAGCATAAGTGTTTCTAGTTTTTAAAGTTTGCCTCCCCATTGAAGTCTATTGCGGTTTGCGAAAGTTTGCGTGAACCGAACTTATGCGGAAGTTCGTGAACTCGGTTCGCGAACCAAAAATCGGAGGTTCAGGCTATCTCTAGTAAAAGTCCAGTATATGTGGATGCCCTTCTGCTCCAGGGAAGTAATCCCTAATTTTGACAAATTCATGCAGTTAGCTAGCGCTTCCTTAAATAAAATCAGATCCTCAACCAAGACAAAAGACTGCACCTGAGAGGAAAAGGACTCACCAATTGGTTACACTATGATTACAGTAGTAAAACAAGGTTGTTGAGCATTTAACAGGCTCCCCTCGCCTCCTCACAATCACATAGACAAGTGAATCAAAATCTTCCTATTCAGCACCGATATCTCCTTCACAGTATGTAGTTCAAATTAAAGTGCATGAGTGTTGTACTCTCCAAAAAACAAGCATGAAGCACTCATTGCGCAGTGCCATTTAAAAATCATAAAACTTTATTTAAAAAAATACATTATTTCACAGATGATTTTGGCTTTTCCGCGTTTTCTCACAAATATGCATTTTGTTAATATCGATTACTTACCACAATCATCATTCTTTTTAGCTCAGGGGGATCTTGGGAGCCATCCTTTCATCTGTCTGGGGTCTCTGTAAGTCCTGGGGCACCTACTTGCTTCCCTGCTCAAACTTCCAGACAGTTCTACGCATGCCCAACACGCATACATACGTTTTTACATGTACGAGTCGCAGTTACGCATGCGCATTCAGTGAGTGATGGTACTGATCCGCCATTACGCATTGAATACTACGACACGTATGTACATGCGTAATTTAATATACGTGTGGATTACGGGTACGGGTGCCCTGGCGCAATATGATCTATCAATACGTACATTTTTACGCATGCGGGCATGGTGTTACGCATGGAAAATACGGGTCAAGGCCCGTCATTGCGGATTTTTTTTATTACTAAACACGGGAAAAATATGTTCGATGCAGTTTCGCGTCAAAATATACGGGACGCGATCACGGGTTGATCTGGATGCGGCTCCGATAAAAACGGCCGCATTCGGATCCGTGATTAAGGGGTATTCGAGCAACACTGATCCACATAATGTCTTTGTTTCGCTAATTGTTACCGGTTGCATGTGGTAAAACATAACAGAACTTTATTGAACATTGTGAAAAATGACAATTCACTAAGGCTGTTACCACATGGAAAACTTATATTACTGACTAGTGAGGTAAACTATGACTTGTGAGGTAAATACCTAATTAATTCCAATTCACAAATAATTTAACATGTAGTAAAACAAGTGATATGTTCAGTATTTATCTCCAGCCTGGAGCTAGCCTATCGGTAACTAACAAACAGCCTTTCAGAGAGTTATAGAAGGGATGAAATATAGTGCGGAAAGGTGGAAACTAATTAAACTACTTAGGAAAATAAAAAAGTTAATAATCAAAACAGATTTCCCTAACTTCACAATATTATTATGTATTAATTAAAAATGGCTAATAAGACACTAATGAGCTAATACAAATGTTTGATACTTTTATGCAGCTTGGACTTGGACTTTACTCGACAGTATAATAAAAAATGCTATGTGTATCACTCTTTCATCCATTTTCCCTGCACTGCAATAGTCCATTTAATACCGAATTAAATACCTCATGATTACTTAAAATATCAAATGAAATACCACATGAAATAAAAAAAAAATTTCATGCAGTTTTCTGTAAATTACCAAACTATCACTGCTTGTTTAAAAATGTTAGTGAATAAAAGAAAATCTAAAACACAGAATGCGGAAACTTACTGACCATTTACAGTAAGGATACTTTCAGTTTCAGTCATGGCACCTGTTGGTTAACCTGAAGTTGGCAATATGCAGGAATTGGATGATAAAAGCAACGAGACAAGATATGGAAAGGTAATAATTGCTTGGCTACCATCACAAATGGGGACCACATTTTAGGGACCTACTGGATCTCTTTTACAAGTTACCTGCATGTGCTGCTCACACCCAGGATATTTGCTGTGCCTGTGATCTGCCTTGTTCAACACAAATTCATAGTGAAGGGTTTGAGTGATTTTGTGGAGAAAAAGCAGTGTCCCCGGGCTCAACCGCAAACTTTATGTACCAGGGATTCGAACAGTAGTATCCACCAGAGGTGCAGGTAGGCAACACACGGAAAAAGGAAGATCACTGGGTCTCAACCTGGATTTTGCAATTATAGCTTTGGCTTTATTAGCACCATACTAGCAGAGAACACTGGTGTTCTCTGCTACTATGGTGCTAATAGAGGAATGCAGTGCTTCAGTTTTGCCTCCACTCGTATGTAAATTACAAATGAAGTAAGGTCGCCTATTAAATCAAACACATAAAAATAAAACACATTTTCAATGTAACCACAGTGCTCGCTTTATGCAGAAGCACCGGATACTTTATTATACTTTATAATCATTTCCTTTTTTTAGGAGACTTCATTAATCCTTCTACAAATACTTCCTCTGCAGCTTATTAATGGACTCTTGGAGATAGAGCTGAAACGCATTAGTGCTTCAGAAATGTTTTCTGTCTTCCAAACTGTCTACATTCATCTTACTTACATGCAGATGTATCAGGGGAATACAGAAAGCAGCAACTTGTAAGGCGCTATATGTGGACTTGAATTTTACCAGCATGTTACATATGCAGTGTCTCATGGTTAATGATTTCAATGGAAAATAAAACTCATCCTTTGAAACGTTACTTAAAGGACAGCTGAAGTCAGAGGGATATGGAGGCTGTCATATTTATTTCGTTTTAAAGGGAGCCTGAGCACCTCTCATGGGTATGCCTTTAAGCATACCCACAAATACTTGAGTGCATTAGCACACTTACCGGCCGCTTGTTTTATTCAAACTCCCTCTGGTCTTGCCGGTATAAAATGCATAGGGCCAGACGACTTCATCCAAAGTCGAGCTATGACCATGGAAATGGAAGTCGACATGACTCGGCTTCTTGCTGCCTCCTTATCTCCCATCATCCTCCCCTGCACCTCCCCCCCCCCCCCCCCGGCGGAGCATCTGGACAAGCGCGCACGTCACTCAGTGCCCGGGAGGACATGTGCGGCATGAGAGGAGACGGGGCTGCCGATGTCATATCAGCTTGTGCTACAGCGTGCGCACCAGCTTTTCATAGTGGGACAGTGAGTGGAAGTACTACTTCTGACTAGGTAGTTGACAAACTTTTTGTTCGGAATTTACAGCAGCCTCAATGCCACTGACAGCCATAGATAGATAGATAGATATGTATATGTGTATATATATATATATATATATATATATATATATATATATATATATATATATATACAGTGAGATGCGAAAGTTTGGGCAACCTTGTTAATCTTCATGATTTTCCTGTATAAGTCGTTGGTGGTTATGATAAAAAATGTCAGTTAAATATATTATATAGGAGACACACACAGTGATATTTGAGAAGTGAAAGGAAGTTTATTGGATTTACAGCAAGTGTGCAATAATTGTTTAAATAAAATTAGGCAGGTGCATAAATTTGGGCACTGTTGTCATTTTATTGATTCTGAGATCTTTAGAACTAATTATTGGAACTCAAATTGGCTTCGTAAGCTCAGTAACCTCTGACCTACATACACAGGTGAATCCAATTAGTATAAAGAGTATTTAATTG
The DNA here is from genome assembly GCF_040937935.1 of Hyperolius riggenbachi. NCBI lineage: Eukaryota > Metazoa > Chordata > Amphibia > Anura > Hyperoliidae > Hyperolius > Hyperolius riggenbachi. The sequence goes on from NC_090650.1 coordinate 259,384,611, forward strand.
GGTCAATTGTAAGTTTCCCTCTTCTTTTAATTTTCTCTGAAGAGTAGCACCATGGCGGTCTCAAAACAACTCTCAAATGAACTGAAGATAAAGGTCGTTCACCATCCTGGTTTAGGGGAAGGATACAGAAAGCTGTCTCAGAGATTTTAGCTGTCTGTTTCCACAGTTAGGAACATAATGAGGAAATGGAAGACCACTGGCTCAGTTCAAGTTAAGGCTCAAATTGGCAGAACAAGAAAATCTCGGATAAACAGAAGCAACGAATGGTGAGAACAATCAGAGTCAACCCACAGGCTAGCACCAAAGACCTACCTCGTACAACATCATCTTGCTGCAGATGGAGTCACTGTGCATAGTTCAACCATTTGGCACACTTTACACCAGTAGATGCTGTATGTGAGAGTGATGCAGAGGAAGCCTTTTCTCCGCACAGCACAAACAGAGCCGCTTGAGGTATGCTAAAGCACATTTGGACAAGCCAGCTTCATTTTTGAATAAAGTGCTGTGGACTGATGAAACTAAAATTGAGTTATTTGGGCATAACAAGGGGTGTTATGCATGGAGGAAAAAGAACACAGCATTCCAAGAAAAACACCTGCTACCTACAGTAGTAAAATATGGCGGTGGTTCCATCATGCTGTGGGGCTGTGTGGACAGTGCAGGGACTGGGAATCTTGTCAAAGTTGAGGGAGGCATGGATTCCACTCAGTATCAGCAGATTCTGGAGGCCAATGTCCAGGAATCAGTGACAAAGCTGAAGCTGTGCCAGGGCTGGATCTTTCAACAAGACAACAATCCTAAACACTGCTCAAAATCCACTAAGGCATTCATGCAGAGGAACAAGTACAACATTCTGGAATGGCCATCTCAGTCCCCAGACCTGAATATACTGTATATTCTGGCATATAAGACTACTTTTTAATCAATTTTTCTACTTTTGTATATTGGCTAAGCCATTTTATATGTACTTTGTGTATGTCACTTTGAGAGGAATAGCTACGCTCATTGTGGGCTTTCATTTGACTACTTAAACCTGTGATGATTTTTTTGTATGTTGGGTATGATTAAGGAGCCATTTCGATCTCCGATACGCGTGAGCCTTTTTTTTGTATCTACTGATGTGCTAATAAAATTGAACAATCTTTTATACCCAACCTACGGTGTAGCAGGATATCCTTGCTTTGTTTGCCTGTACCGAGACCCATGATCCCTGCTCCCTTTGGTTATGCATCGGTGGTGATAGCGATCCTATCCCTTCTCTACTTTTTAACCCTTGAAAATCTTCTGAAAAGTCAGGGGTCATCTTATACACTGGGTGTCATTGAAGCCGGGTGATACACCCTATCCCGTTACAGATCTCGCTGCTGAGGACTGTAGTGAAGCAGCGCAGGCGCACATGGCTGAGATCTGAGAGGCAGAGAAGGAGGTAAATAGGATACAAGGGTGGGCCAGAAGGGTGAAACAAGCGTGTTTAATGGGCACAGAGTGATCTATACTTCCATACTGCTCTGATAAACAGGGAGACAGGGAGAGCTGACCAATCCACTTAGGGAGAGGGAGAGTTGATCAATCCAACCAGTCAATCGTCTATATACTGTTTTATACTGGGTACCACATACAGTACAGCACCAGTATCTGTTCATACATAGCACCAGTATATGATTTTTATTTATTTTTATTTGGTGTGCATTGGAAGAGGGGTAGTCTTATACGGTGAGTATATCCCAAACTCTGTATTTTAACTGGAACATTTGGGAGGTTGTCATATACGCCCAGTCGTCTTATACGCCGAAATATACGGTAATTGAAAATCTGTGGTACGAGTTAAAGGGCTAGTGCACACCAGAGCGGTTCTGAAGCGTTTTGAAAACGCTTGCAGGGGAAAAACCGCTTGGCTAATGAAAGTGAATGGGCTGGTGCACACCAGAGCGGTTAATTTTTCCCCAAATGCAAACTCCTGTTTCTGCCTCTATGTTAAAGTATAAGAAATTGGAAAACAGCTCTGAAAAACGCTAGATCAGAGCGGTTTTCCAGGCGTTTTTGTTACAGAAGCTGTTCAGTAACAGCTTTACTGTAACAATATTTTAAATCTACTACACAAAAACGCTCCAAAAAATGCTAGGCATGTTTAGAAAACATCTCTAAACATGCCTAGAATCGCTCTGAAATGTGCTTCAAAATCCTCTAGCATTTTGCAGATCTGCAAGAGGTTTTTGGTGTGCACTGGGCCAAGAGCTGTCCATGCTCGGAAGCCATCAAAAACCTGAATGAACTAGAGATGTTTTGTAAAGAGGAATGGTCCAAAATACCTTCAACCAGAGTGCAGACTCTCATTGGAACCTACAGGAAGCGTTTAGAGGCTGTAATTTCTGCAAAAGGAGGATCTACAAAATATTGTTTTCATTTCTTTTTTGTGGTGCCAAAATTTAAGCACCTGCCTAATTTTGTTTAAACAATTATTGCATACTTTCTGTAAATCCAATAAACTTCATTTAACTTCTCAAATATCACTGTGTGTGTCTCCTATATGATATATTTAACTGACATTTTTTATCATAACAAGGAACGATTTATAAAGGAAAATCATGACGATTAACAAGGTTGCCCAAACATTCGCATCCCACTATATATATATATATATATATATATATATTCTCATTGCTGCGCAGTGTGCTTTGCGGTTATGGGAGGTAGAGGATTGCAGCGCTGGAACCTGTGGAGGTGAGTAAGTGCCCAAACTTCCAGAGAGGATTACTTCTGTGGATAACGGTGACCTGAAAGTTATAGCCAAGATGGCGGCAGCGATTTTAAATTGAAATCGAGCAAAAACTAATAGGTGTTCAAGTACTTTGCTGCACTGTTTGGGGTCCCTTTAAGCAATACCAGTTGCCTGGCTGATCTTGCTGATCCTCTGCCTCTAATACTTTTAGCCATAGACACTGAAGAAACATATGCAGATCAGGTGTTTCTGATATTATTGTCAGATTTGACAAAATTTAGCTGCATGCTTGCTTCAGGTGTTATTCAGACACTACTGCAGCTAAATAGAGCAGCAGGACTGCAAGGCAACTGGTATTGTTTAAAAGGAAATACATATGGTGGGTTCCATATTCTTCTCAATTCAGATGACCTTTAAATATTAGTTAATCCATATTACGTCCTTCTGACAATACACCAGGATGCAGGTAGTATGTAGAAAAAAAGATTATGCTTACATAACTTATATGGTTATGGTTATATGATTTGTGAGCAGATGCTGTCTTAAGGCCTGTACCCATGACACAATTTTTATGGCAATTTGTTTGTGACATCCTTTAACAAAGCTTTGTTGAACCATATTGAATGACACAGCCACCCGTGTTGATCACTCGTTTTTAATAGACCCTCACGGCAGATTTGATTGCGAACATTTATTTCGATCGCCATAGTCTCCTGCACACGTTCTTCAGATCATGGGTCGAAGGAAGCTCCCCATCCATCTTCTGCCGTCTTCACGTGGGTGTGACGCCGTCGATATGACATATCGAATGCGTCATAGAGTCACAAACGCAAGTTTCTTTGCAAAACCACCAAAATGACATTTTGGTTTAAATCAACACTTTTTTATTCTTACTCTCTGGCTGTGCTAGCAAACACTGGCTGTTTCTAATCACATAGACGCTCTCATCCAAGTGTGAAATTTGTCACCTAGCATTCCTGGGTAGTTATGTAGCTCATCCATCAGATGAAGGGTAGATATCAGCCTTACAGAACCTCATCAACAGTGTCTTCTCCAGACTGATCAGCCCCGATCTCAGCAGGTGTCTGACACGTAGCAGCCTTTTGGCCTGAGTTGAAAGAGATACAGGAGTGATCCTTATCACGCCAGCTGGGGACTCCCAAAAGTTCAACAAATCTTACAAACTATATTTAATAATAGGCACAGTTTTGTAATATTTCGAGTGTTACCTAGATAGCAAGTCCCTCAAATTCACTGAGTTTATTAGACTCCACGTGACACTGGTTCTGAGAGGTTTCCTTACCAATCGGATCCCCAGAACTGAAGTAAGACTGTTTTAAAATAACCCTCTAATACCCCAGGGGTTTGACCCCTCAAGTTTGATATCATTGTTATCGATAAATTCCGATCGACCTAAAATGTTATTAGATTTAACATAACCTGTATGGTTTTGAAGATTAGCACACCTATCCTGATTCCGGTATATTCCTGTGTCCATGAGAAGGGGCAGGCACATCTCATGTTCCAAAGAGGTGTGTGATTCATGCCCCTAACTCCTCCTTGCTGAAGTGAGGGGTATAACTTAACTGGGCCCAGGTTGTCCAGCGTCCTTCACCTTTAATCTGACGTCAAATTAACATCAATCGACCAGCCAGCAAGGACACGGGCCAAAATCTCCATCTTGGATTATTTTTCACAAAGGCCTCAGGCTGCATGGCAACCGCCATTTTGGACGTCCTCCAAAGACTTGTGATTGCCGCATGGACTACCAATAAGCAATAACGGTATTTGAACTGTATATTAAGACATTCTGTTTCTTCTCATCTCTATTCTCTTTCTATCAAACCAATCTGTTCTGCCGGACAGGTATATCTATCTGTGGGCTAAATTAGGCTATGTGTATGTAGTTTTAGAATAAAACTAACGATTTTATCGTTCAGTCTTGTGCCTGTTCTGGTCATCTGATTGCTGCTATAATGAATCTACCCTCTGAAGAGTCTGTCATTCTACCGCATTGTTTTATTATTTGCTTATAAATTGTTGATTTGCTAGCTAGTTTGTAAATAACCGTTTCTTCCTTTTAGGAGTAGCTAGTTGGAGACTGTCTGCTCCATCCATTCAATCAGACAGTGGTGGCAGTGTAATTACCCGATTACCAGTGCAAAATTGATATTTTTAGTTTACCGATTGTATATACAATGGAGATTGTACATGTATGGGCACCTCCAACCAGTCTTAACCGGTTACTACGCACACAGTGAATTTGCCTCCAGCAGTCTCTAGTGCATGAGACCTGCATGACAACAGTGGCCTAGTAATACTGGATTGGTGAGTGATTGTCCCATTACATATTGTCGGCAGCTGCGCGATCAATCTTTATTGTCAGTCTGCTCACCGTACTTCCTGCGTATGCTAACGGGAGCAGATTAGATGGGATTGGCACGCTCTGTCACATTAACCTTCTTCCGCTGACGATCCAGCAACCGGTCTTTGTTGTCCGTCTGCTCATCGTACTTCCTGCGTATGCTAACGGGAGCGCGGGGCTGGATTGTCACATTGGGTATCTAGCTTTAGATGAAATTAGGAGAGTAGCTCATGAGCGCATTTCCTGCAATGTAGTGTCAGAGCAGCCCATAAGCTCACTTCCTGCCAAGGATTGCCAGAGCAGCCCACAGGCTTACTTTCCAACATGCAATGTCAGATCAGCCTGCAAGCTCACTTGCTGGCTGTCATGCAATTTAAGAACAGCCTTCCATTTTTATTAAAGGGGTCTTGAAGATCTCAAAATAACCAAACCACTAGTCCTACCTTCACATGTGTGAGGCTAAAATCTCAGCAGTGTGAGGACTAGTTCCCTCTACTCATGTGCATTATTTGCATTCTTAATTCAATGCAGCCATGTGCAATGCCTCGTGTTTTCGAATCAGAGTCAGCATGTTTTTCCTCACAAGCAGACACATTTTGTTTTCATTTTCACTCTAAATTTTTAGACAATTTTATGTTAATTGTTGAAATGTATTTCATAAAATATGCTTTGCATTTTAGTTTCAAATAGTGTTATTAGACAATGATCAGTGTAGTGCCCCAATGGAGTATTACGTTAAAAATGTTAATTGAGAAGATAGTTCAAGGAATTGTGGTAAGATAGGTTGCAGATCTGAGTAACCATCCAATCAAAGCCTGTGGATAACCTTCTCCAAGCGGGTACGAACGGTAACTATATGTTTGTGTTGGAAATCAGGCAATAAATACAACAGTGTGCACAACAGATTCACTTCACAGTTACAAAGCAGCTGAGATAGTCTCTCACAGGGACGTAACAATAGACCCTGCAAGGGATGCAGTGGCAGGGGGGCCCAGACGCCACAGGGGCCCCATCCTAAGAGACTGACAACTAAGGGCAAGGAGAGAAAACGCTTTCTGCTCTCTGCACAATTGTTCTAATGACTGCATCTGCTCAGCCATTGATAAGGAAACATACAAAGTTTTGCAGACAAAGATTTGTAGACAATCCCTATTCAGTGTTCAGCAGGGTCTTGTGTACTGCTCTTTTCTACCCCAGCCTTTTTACCCCTTCTCATGTGCTGTGTCCTGTAGTGATGCTTGAGGAGTCTGGGCACAGAGAAAAAGCTTTCTATTCTCCGCAAGTTTGAAGTTTGGTGGGAGGGGGCCCCATTCAAAGTTTCGCAGGGGGGCCCAGTGATTTCTAGTTACGCTCCTGGTCTCTCAGCTGCTTTGTAACTGTGAAGTGACTGTATATCTAAAAAACGTCCTCTTACATACTGTATCAATAATGTTGCTTAAAGCTAGTATGCAAGCAGTGCTGTGAGAAAATAATATAAAGTAGGGAATAAAAGAGAACTAATTACCAGATTCCAAGTTGCTCGCTGTCCAAGACCCCCTTTACCCCTCAGGTATGTAGCAGACAACGTGTTCTGTTGCTATGCGGGGAGGCAGAAGGACAACGGAGCGGTGCATACATGAAGTCAGGTGGTGGGAAGGGAAGGAGCGCAGACAATCCGATTGCTTATTTGGGGGAGGGGGGATGAGTTAATCCACCAGGTGGATCGCTCACGGGTTGGGAGTCAGCGGCCACTGTATACATGCCTGACTATTGGCTCAGGTGGTCATTATCGTCTGTCTTATGCTGGGTACACACGGTGCGTTCCCAAATTGAGTGCGCCGCTCGATTCCCGACGATTCGATTATTTCCAAGCATTTCCGAGCGCATTTCGATGATTTTTAGGTCTTATGCCATGTAAAGTATGACAAATCGACCTAACGATCCGTCAAAACGTGAATCGAATATGTCGGAAATAAACGAATCGATGGGAATCGAGCGGCGCATCGACTGGAATCGAGTGCAGGAATGCACCGTGTGTACCCAGCATTAGTCAGTTGTGTGTACGGGCCTTAAAACTCATATTACTGTTTAAACTGAAGTACATGGCTGGGCCACTATTAAACATTTATTGTACTATGTATAGCTAACTCAATAAAACAAACAGCATGGTTGTATTCCTAAGAAAGGGTATTACAGTACAAATATAAATAATAACACCAATTGTTCTTATTATGATTAACATTATTATTATTCTCGTCATCCTTATTTCCTATCCCACACTATTAGCATGTGCTGCATTTCCAAGTACATTTTCAAAATGTTTGAAATGTTAATGATTTTTTTTTTTAGATTTTTCGTCTTACTTTACATCAGTCAGTGTGAATATATGTTCTAAAGCCATTCTGGTTTCATACTTTTTCTCCCACATTTTCATAAACTTGTCAGTGGCAGCACATAAATCAAGGGTTTTATGAGTCAGGAATGCTAAGTGCAGCGAATCTTCTGTTTGGTAACTAAAGGCCTTTCCCCCACATAACACAGAAGGGAAATTAAAACTTCATGATTTCAGTTTGGAAATTGATATTTTTTTTTTCTATTATTATTATTAGTTTAAAATGTTGTATTTCAGAATATTTTACTTACTTCTTGCTTCCTGTATATTTAGTCACTCACTGTGAGGAACAATTCTGCATCCAGCCAGTTAGCAGCATTGTTATGTTTTTGGATTATAGCTAGGGAGTCAGAGTTTTAATGGGATCTTAACCACTTAACCTCCTTGGTGGTAATCCCAAGATAGGGGCAGGGCGGGAAACCGCAGCTAAGAGCGGTAACACCGACCTCTGCTCGGGGTAGCCGCCAGAGGCTGTGTGCAGAGTATAGCGCGCAGCGGGTGGTTTTACATACCTCCCGGGGGATCCCGACGTCGGCCGCCATTCTTCTTCCTCTCCTCCGGGGCTCTATTCCTGCTGGTGAGATTGCCTGCTGTCGTCATGATGACAGCCGGCAATTTCACTTTAGAGTTGCAGCGCCACCCGGAGGATGGAGGCATAACTGCAGCGCTGGAGCCAGGGAGGTGAGTGATTGAAAAACTGCTGCAGATCACCACTTTTAGAACCTAAAATCCGGAAAGAATCATAATGCTAAGCGGGTTAAGGACAAGCATGCGTATTAATATGTTTTGCTGGAGCCTCTTAACGCTGCTGCCACTGTGCGCCTGCATGTGTTTTCCTGCATGCGTACACGTGAGATCAGTAAAACAAAAACACAACATAGAAGAAATACACCTTTAATTCCAAATAATATGTTGTCACTAGACTTTGTACTAGGGACATAATTCAAATCTTGTGATAACCAGGACAAATAGGCAGATGAAGTGTGTGGGTTTTATGTACAGTAGCAGTTACATAGTTATTTGGGTTGAAAAAAGACATACGTCCATCGAGTTCAACCAGAGAACAAAGTACAACACCAGCCTGCTCCCTCACATATCCCTTACTGTAAAGAACCCTTTCCTAAATAAATGGCTAAAACGTTTTTCCTCCATGCGCAGATCATGTCCACTAGTCCTTTGAGAAGGCCTAGGGACAAAAAGCTCATCCGCCAAGCTTTTATATTGCCCTCTGATGTATTTATACATGTTAATTAGATCCCCTGTAAGGCGTCTTTTCTCTAGACTAAATAAACCCAGTTTATCTAACCTTTCTTGGTAAGTGAGACCTTCCACCCCACGAATCAATTTTGTTGCTCGTCTCTGCACCTGCTCTAAAACTGCAACATCTTTCCTGTAATGTGGTGCCCAGAACTGAATTCCATATTCCAGATGTGGCCTTACTAGAGAGTTAAACAGGGGCAATATTATGCTAGCATCTCGAGTTTTTATTTCCCTTTTAATGCATCCCAAAATTTTGTTAGCTTTAGCTGCAGCACCTTGGCATTGAGTGCGATTATTTAACTTGTTGTCGATGAGTACTCCTAAGTCCTTCTCCAAGTTTGATGTCCCCAACAGTGTTTAAATTAAAACTATAGGGGATGAAATTGGAGAAATAGTGTATTTTTATCCTTGTTTTTCCCTTTAAAATGCATAGAAAATAAAGTAATTACTGAAAACAAATATGAACCCCAAAAAGCCTAATTGGTGGTGAAATGACCTTGTCCGTTAGGGTAAAAGTGGTTAATATCTCACAGTGAGCTGTGTATGTAAGCACACAGTCAACAAACTAAACATCCATGTATCATAGTTGTAAATATACACCATCCCCTGGTAATTTTGGGTTTGGCAATTCGGCACTGTGTATTTTTGGTGCAAACAGTAAGTGTTTCCCTGCAGTGGCGTAACTACAATTCATGGGGCCCCCCAATGTTCACACCCTGTCCCTTGCCTCCCCTTTTTTGCCCTTCACGGGCTTAGAGACCATATCGCAAGGGCCATAAAACAAGTGTGGTCTTCATGATTCTCACAGTCACACCAAATGTTGCCACAAAAACACCTGATCTGAAGTATAAACCCCTATATCGTAAGAAGGAAAGGTTAGTAGTTTGGGGCCCCCAGAGCTCTGGGCCTCCTATGACTGCATCTAGTTACGCCACTGTTTCCCTGTATCTGAATGAATAGACACTATATTGGACTTTTGGTGTCTCCATCTTTGCCTCTCACTCATCTGTTCCGTTGGTCTCTCAACAGTCCTCAAATGAGAGACTCGACATACAATTGTTACCTCTATTTCTTATCTAAACTCTAAGGCCAAACATATTACATAAAACAATACAACAACCCTTAAATGTTGTGTGCACTCAAACAATTTGAAACATAACACTGTATAAAAATGAGTTGCATTTTTGAAAAAAATTGTTTAACCTTACTGGCTAAATGTACCTGTGTTCTGAGCATCCTGTCTTGTATAGAACTTGTATATCAGGGCCAATATGCAATTCACTATTTCTCCTATGTTTTCTCCTACGTGATATTCTCACACCTGAACATTAAAATGGTACTTTTTCAATTGCAGAGTGCTTAAAAATTATTTTAAATACAAGATGAAAAATGATCTCCTAGGAAAAAACTCAGGAGAAAAAGTGAATTACATATGGGCCTAGGGCTCTTTTAAAATTCCCTTTTCTCCTAACTTTTCTTAAAGATGATAATTTTTATGCTGTATCAATATAATGCCTTTTAAGCCAACAGCAAGCAAGAAAATACTAATTTTGACAGTATTTTCACAAACTGTTTAGTACCTTTTCACTTGCAGAGTGCTGTAAAGTTATTTTAAAGAGAAGATGAAAAATAATGTCATGGGTGAAAACAGGAAAAAAAGGAAATTAACCACTTCCGGATTCTCGGAGCGTATATACACGCCCCTGAATCCAGAAGTGTATACCATGGAAACGTTCCATGTCAGTTCCCGGAGGGTGTCTCCGTGAACACCCTGCGAGCCGATCGGCGGCTCGCAGGGTAAATGTAAACACACGGGGAAGATCTTCCCCGGTGTTTACATGTATACGGCGCTGCTGCGCAGCAGCGCCGTAGAGGAGATCGGCGATCCCCGGCCTCTGATTTGCCGGGGATCACCGGCATCTGATAGGCTAAAGCCTATCCCATCAGGCGCAGGACGGAAATCCGTCCTGCGCCGCTCACAGGGGGAGGGAGAGGGAGGGAAGGGGAAGGAGGCCAGGAAGCGCTGCGGAGGGGGGCTTTGAAGAGCCCCCCCCCGCAAGCGCAAGCAGCCGGCGGCGATCAGACCCCCCCAGCAGGACATCCCCCTAGTGGGGAAAAAAGGGGGGAAGTCTGATCGCCCTGGCTGCTAGCTGATCTGTGCTGTGGGCTGGAGAGCCCACGCTGCACAGATCAGCATAAAATAACATGGTGTGGAAGTGGTTAAATAAGGGTCTAGGTTTTCAAAAACTGTCAAAAGACCACAGCTCTCTTCAAGTAAAAAAATGTGCTATTGTCCCTTCAGTCCTCTAGAATTTCAGTCCTAATTAGTATTTGACACTTTCCTTATAAATAATCCTCTTTTGAGAGGCCAGGTAATTTCTTAAGATGAAAATCAGTCCAGCTATTATACAATTCAAAAGTAGGCAAACACTTACTTGCAGGCTGTTCATCCCATTTCTTTTTCTGTTGTTCTAGCCTCTGTGGAAGTAAATGACAATTACATGACACATGTTGTTGTATTTTGTTTTATTGTAGTAGAGCAGTCATTCCTATACCATACCTATACTGGAGCAGCTATACTACCTATACTGGAGTAGCTATACTACCTTTACTGAGGCAGCTATACTACCTATACTGGGGCAGTTATACTACCTATACTGGGGCAGTTATACTATCTCTACTGGGGCAGCTATATTACCTATACTGGGCCATCTTTACTACCCATACATGGGCAGCTATAATATCTATACTGGGAAACTATGCTACCTATACTGGGGCATCTGTACTACCCATACTGGGGTAACTATATTACCTATACTGGGGTAACTATACTGGGGAACTATGGAACTATACTACCTATACTGGGGCAGCTATACTACCTATACATATGTGATGTGTCACAGAGATTTGAGCGTTTGGAGTGATGTGTTACGACTTCAAAAAGGTTGGGAACCACTGTAGTAGAGAGTAAGAAGTAGAATACTGAGCACCATTGTATTACTATCACACACATATTTATGGTTTGGAGCATTAGTAGAGGTGGAAGTGTAAGGTATTGCTTTTGAGTCTATGCAGCTATATGCATTTCGTTCTGAATGCTGTGTAAATAAATGTTGCTGGGTGTGATATCTTGACACATAGCCTATAACCCTCCCTGAAACTAATTTTATGTTCATATTGTACAGCAGAGACTGTTTGTAGTTTTGTAGTGTATAACAATACTATAGTCAGCTTAAGAATTTGTATAAAACATATTATCTTGTGGTTACATCATCATCGGTCTGCCACAAAATGCTTTTGTACCTTCCAGCATCAAGATATTCCCAGGAGTTCTTGACTGGAAACAGACATTACAGAGAGACTGATCATCAGTCTTTTGGGGCAGCAAACATTGCATTTGACAGATATCCAGACAGAGGGCATGGAGATAAAGGGACTTATTTTAGAACAGCTAAGGAGAATCTGATGACAAAGAACTTGCTCTCTCTGTCTCTCTTTCTCTCTGTCTCTCTCATGCATGAATGAACACACCATATAATTATTATATTATTATTACTTGTGTAGTGCTGTACATAGTACAAACACAAACAGTGGGGAGCATAGATACACGAGACATTCAAAACTCTGTATAATCATGACATCAATACAAGTACAAATACATACAGAGTTGATGTGGGGTTTGAGACAATTGTCGGCCGGGAACAGGGAGGTATCAATGCCCAGGTGAAAATATAGTCCTTTTTCACCTGCCTGCATCTCTGTGCGCAACCAAATTGCTGCTTCCTGGAATTTGTGCTATAGTACTGTCGGGGCGGGCAGCTGTGTGCATGCCCCAGAGAGGACTCAGAGTGCCACCTCTGCCACACGTGACATAGGTTCGCCACCACTGACCCTTGGTTATAATGAATAGGAATTGCAATGCATTTGTGTTGCAATTCTGTGGTGAATCCCAACTCATGGATGGGGACTTTAGACAGTGCAGTTCTGATGTCCCTGCAGATTGCATAGCATCGCATTTCCAAAAACCTGGCCAAAATTGCAGTATTAAAAAGAATACATCAAGCAAGAAATATGCGTAGTGGCTGTGTAATACAGAAGGGTACAGCGGAGGAACAGCTGATTGCGGAATCACTGCAAGGGACCAGGAGAACGTCAAGCGGTTAAAAGAAGCCTCTGGTAAATAAATGGGCATTTTCTTTTAACATGTTAGCTTTATGGTCCAAAAAGTAAATGAAGACAACCGATTTAAACACAAATATGTATTTGGTCATATATTAATTGAAAGAAAAAAACAAAAAGAAAAAATATCCAATTAACAGTCCTGCATATTGTTTACCAAAAGAGGTAATTTAAGAATGTTGTGTTTCCCTATACAGAAGTAGTCAAACACCAAAGATAACACATTTAACCGTAATCGTGTATTACTCCAAGTGGTTGCAAAGGATCCCAGGATAACATCTAAGCAACTGAAGGTCTATCTCACATTGGTGAATGTTGCTGTTCATGAGTCCACCATCAGAAGAACACTGAACAGCGATGGTGTGTAGAGCAGGCTGGCGTAGAGAAAGCCAATGCTCTCCCTCCCAAATATTGCTGTCTACTTTTGCTAATTTTAATGTGGACAAATTAGGAGGATTCTGGAAGAAAGTTTGTGGATGGTTAAAGGCAAAACAGAACGTTTTGCCTTAAAGCAAAACTGTAAATACTTTTTAAATACACTGTTTCACTTACCTGGGGCCTGCAAGCCCCCAGCAGCCATCCTGTCCCACGCCGGTCCTCCACAAGCCTCCGTTCTCCCGCCGCCACTCCGTTATGAACCTCGACTTGAGGCCAGCACAGCCCTGCCAAACGTATCTTTTCTTCGCGTTTCCCTCTGCAATAGCGGGGAACACGAAGAAAGCATACGCATGGCCAGAGACGTGCAGGCACAGTGGCCCGACTGCGAAACCGAAAGTAGCTGGCGGCGGGCGAACGGAGGCTCGTGGAGGACCGGTGCGGGACAGGACTGCTGCTGGGGGCTTGCATAGGCCACAGGTAGGTGAAACAGTGTATTTAAAAAGTATTTACAGTTCCGCTTTAAAGTGATGTAAAGAAAAAGAGTTTCACTTACCTGGGGCTTCTACCAGTCCCCTGCAGCCATCCTGTACCTGCACCACACCTGCGCAGGATGCTCTTGTGGACAGGAACTCGGACAAGTATGCACGCTGCCTGCCTACTCCCAGTCGGCAGAAATGAAACTAAGACAGACGGCGGAATGGAGGATCGTCGTCGAGCACCAGCTCTGGCACAGGATGGCTGCAGGGGGCTGATAGAAGCCCCAGGTAAGCAAAACTCTTTTTCTTTACTTCGCTTTAGGTTCCCTTTAACTACTCTAAGACCGCTCCATGCCAATGGGCATGGCTGCAGCGGCAGCCCCAGGACTGCCTAGCACCAATTGGCGTCAAATCCTGGGGCTGCAGTTTGCTGGAGATCGCGTGCAGGCTGCGCATGCATCTCCTGCTCGGGGGATGGAGCTCCGCCCCGCCTTCAGTCTCCGAGCGGCCATTGCCACTCGGCAGACTGTTAGACGGCGAAATCGCTGTCTACTGACATGTACAACACTGCGATCAGCAGCAGCACTGTATTGGCTCTCATAGGGTGAAGCCTATGAGAGCCTATCGCCGTGATTGGCTGCCTGCAGGGAGGGAGGGATAAAGGTAAATTTAATAAAAAAAGGAAACGTAAATATTTATAAACAAACACTGGGGGGGGGGGCGACCAGACCCCACCAACAGAGAGTTCTGTTGGTGGGGGGAAAAGGGGGGGAAACCACTCGTGTGCTGTGTTGTGCGGCCCTGCAGCTCGGCCTTAAAGCTGTAGTGGCCATTTTAGTAAACATTGGCCTGGTCTTTAGGGAGGCTTACCACTGTGGTCCTCAAGTGGTTAAAAGAGGACCATTACACTGCATTCCAACATAAGAACCTTATCCCATTGGTGAAACATGGTGGTAGGCATTTGTTTTGCTGCACCTGGGCCTGGATGACTTGCTATAATTGATGGAACAATGAATCCTGAACTATACCAGAGAATTTTAAAGGAAAATATCAAGATATCTGTCCACGAACTGGATCTAAAGAGACAGTGGGGCATGCAGCAAGACAACAATCCTAAAAACTCAAGTTGTTCCTGCAAATAATGGTTAAAAAGTGAATGTTCTGGAATGTCCAAGTCAAAGTCCTGACATTAAAGCAATTGAAAAGGTGTGGAAAGAATAACAGAGAATGGTTCATGTAAGAAAACCCATCAATATCTAATTCTGAATACTCTCTGTAGTGACACAAGAAGAGGGATCTGACAACATCTCTTGACGACGAGTGTTCCCCCCACCCGATCTATCTTCCTGCCGGTGGGTGCACTCGAGGTCATGCGACATTACACGACGGGATCGAACCAGAGGTCAAATGAATGCAGTACTTTGTGTGGAATCGTCGGTGACACCAATCGTTAGGAAAATCATGTAGTGGCAATGGAACTTAAGAGCTGAAGATGTCATGTATAGAGGAATGCGCCATGTATGAAGGAGTTGATGTGAGTGCTGGTCTGATCAACAGTTACTGCATGCATTTAGTTGCGGTTATTCTGAGACCACAATTCACTTTTGCTACACGCAGATGTTATTGGATCTTTTTTTTTCAGTATACGCAGGGCCAAATATATTTTTTGTTTTATTTCTTTAATTAGATTTTATTAATTTACCTTTATTACATGTAAAAGAAAGTGGGCAGATCTGCATATGTAATACAAATAGTGTTTTATGTTAGAAATAACTATATAGAAAATACCAATTATTTACAAAATGCATGGAATATGTGTGCGCGTGTCTGTGCAATGTGCACATGTCTGTGCGCGAGTGTGTGTGTGTATTTTACATTTCTTTAATTTTTATTTCAGTACTAGACTATAAATCCTGTGAATTTATACTAAGAAGTTTACACCTTCCACAGGTGTGCAGGAAGCACAGACAGACCGAGCTTCCTAACCCAATTATTCTCAAAAAGTACCATTTTATGTAGTTGTACTTGGTACAAGATTTATCAGCAGGTGACTCAACAAAAAAAAATTAATTGCATATCATGATCCTGTAGAAACCATGACAGGCACTGGTAAAGAGGTAAAAGAGTTTCAGCATCAGGCTTGTTATTTCTTACACCTCAAATTCTTTTGACTCACAGAAGCATTCTTTCACCACAGTTCTCTCACCGTGGTTATTGAGCAGTTTTCTTTCTTCTACATTCATTTTTTTTAATAATTGTTTTTCCTTTGTGTGTGTACAGATCATTAATATCCAACCTTTCATCTGATGCCAACCTGACGTTCATCTTAAACAAAGCAGGTTATACATCTAAATACAGAAAATAAAAAGTACAATAAACTGGTCTAACTTCTTTAGGTAACTTTTAGCCTTCAGAAAAAAATCGCACTTGAGCATTTTGTCACCTGTTATGTATTTACTACATGTTGCGGTTCTTGGCGCTCTTCTTACTGTGGATCAGGATATGCTTCAGCCTATGACAGCTGATCACCGCCGAGTCTCAGGACGGGACAGCCATGCTGTAGATCGCAGCGCTGTACACACTAATTAGACGGCGGTTTCACCGTCTAACAGTCTCCGAGCGGCGATCACTTCGCTCCGCCTGCCAAGCAGCAGATGCGCGCGATCTCCTGCAAACTGCAGCCCAGGACTTTATGCCAATCGGCGTTAGGCGGTCGTGGGGCTGCCGCTGCCGCCACACCCATCGGCGTGACGCGGTCGTTATCTAGTTAAAGGGGCACTATGGTAAAAAAAAATTGAAATTTCAAATATGTGCAAACATATACAAATAAGAAGTACATTTTCTCCAGAGTAAAATGAGCCATAAATTACTTGTTTCCTATGTTGCTGTCATTTACAGTAGGTAGTAGAAATCTGACAGAAGCGACAGGTTTTGGACTAGTCAATCTCTTCATGGAGGATTCTCAGGGATTTATTTATTTTCAAAAGCACTTAGTGAATGGCAGTTGCTCTGTCCAACTGCCAAAAAACTGTGTAGCGAGCAGGGAAGCTGGCCAGCAATATTGTTTAAATCCTTTTTAGGGAATATCTTTATAAAGAATAAAAGCCTTGCTGAGAATCCCCTATGAAGAGATGGACTAGTCCAAAACCTGTTGCTTCTGTCAGATTCCTACTACCTACTGTAAGCGACAGCAACATAGGAGAAAAGTAATTTATGGCTCATTTTACTCTGGAAAAAATGTACTTCTTATTTGTCTATGTTTGCACATATTTTAAATTTTACAATTTTTCACCATAGTGCCCCTTTAAGGAGTTCAAGGCAAGACTCCATAACACTGCAGGGTGGCCTCTTGAGTGCATCCCAGTTTTTGCAGATCCTGAGCGCTTTGAGTCCGACAGGAGAAGCACTATACAAATGTTCCGATTATTACTATAACTACACTATATCAGCGCTCTACATCTCCTGCCCCTCTGTTTTCTGGAAAGATATTACCGTCCAAGAACATTGTCTTCAGTTGAGCTAATTAGGCATTTAAATATAAAGTACCTGTAGTAACTTCTCAGAGTGTGTGCAAAGAAAGTTTGTGTGTGCCAGTCACTTACAAGTGCTCTGCAAGAAAGCATATTTTGAATAATTTGGAATGTCTCTGTTATCATAGCTGGTTGGATACTGATTAGCAAACACAGTTCTAAATAAAACTAACTGGCAAAATTACTTGTGCAGCAGGGAAAAATGTCATACTTCTTTTTAACCTCTTGAGGACCGCAGTGTTAACCCCCCCTAAAGACCAGGCCATTTTTCACTCAATAGGCCATTGCAGCTTTAAGGCCTCGCTGCAGGGCCGTCCAACTCAGCACACAAGTGATCCCCCCCCCCCTTCCTTTTTTCACCACCAACAGAGCTTTCTGTTGGTGGGGTCTGATCGCCCCCCAACTGTTTATTTTTTTTAAATAAATATTTGTTTGATTATTTTTTAAATAAATATACAGTACCTATTTATTTTTTATTTTGTAGTGGCCCCTCCCTCCACCCGCCAGCCAATCAGCGGGATCAGCTGTCATAGGCTTCAGCCTATGACAGACAATCACTTTCCTGTTTCTGGAGGGGACAACCGTGTCACACAGATCGCAGCGCTGTACAGCAATAAAAGACGGCGATTGCCGCTGGGAGACTGAAGGCAGAGCGGGGATGCGCGCGCATCGGCACGCGTGATCACCCACAAACTACGCCCCAAGGACCTTTTGCCGATCGGCGTTAGGTGGTCCTGGAGCTGCCGCTGCGTCCACGCCCATCGCGTGACGCGGTCGCAAGTGGTTAAAGAGTACGCAAGCTATTTATTGATAAAAAGAGGGTCCAAACTAATAAAAAAAAAGGCTTTCACCATATTCCACCCACAGCATTAAAAATACAACAATACTACCTAGCTACTCCTCCATTGTTTAAACATTTTTGATAATTGAGTTGCTGCATCAAATTAAGGCTACCATCATCTTTAAAAATACAAAACGCATGAAAATGCAAATGCATGGAAAACGCAAATGCAAAAAACATGATTGTTCTGCAGTTTGTTTGCTTTTGCGCCACAAAGGGTGCCTGGTGTAGCCCATATGCCAAATTCAACTACAAAGGATGCCTGATGTAGCCCATATGCCAAATTTGGCTACAAAGGGTGCTGGTGTAACCCATATGCGAAATTTGTCTACAAAGGGTGCTGGTGTAGCCCATATGCGAAATTCAGCTTCAAAGGGTGCCTGGTGTGGGCAAAAAGCTAGTTTTAGTTTATAAAAAGGATGCTGTTATAGGCAAAATTTGTTGGGCTATAAAAGCGATCTGGATATAGCCAAGAAAAGTGATTACTATGACCTAACTTATCTCTACTCTCACACAGAACCCTCCCCTGGTGGTGCCTAACCTTAAGACCCTCTTGGTGGTGCCTAACCCTAACTCCCCCTTGATGGTGCCTAACCCTAATACCCCCAGGTGGTGCCTAACCCTAAGACCCCCAGGTGGAGCCTAACCCCCCTTGGTGGTGCCTAATCCCTCCCTTGTGGTGCCTAACCCTAAGACCCCCCTGGTGGTGCCTGATTCTAAACTCCTCCCCCCCCCCACCGGTGATTACTCCCTACTTTCAAACAGAACCCTTACTTGGTGGTGCTTAGACCTGCTCTGGTGGTGCATAACCCTGGTGATTACTATGACTTAGTTTCTCCCTACGCTCACACAGTACCCTCACCTTGTGGTGCCTTACCCTAAGACCCGACCAGTGGTGTCTAACCCTAAAAACCCTCCACCCCCCGCTTATGATGCCTAATCCTAACCCCCCCCCCCCCCTTGCACCTCTGAATCAAAAATCTCAGCTATAAAAGGATGCCCTTTTGTAGCAGAATCAAAAACCTTATAGCCGAAAACCTTGTAGCCGAATCAAAAATTTGGGCTACAACGAGATGCCCTTTTGTGGCAGAATCAAAAACCTTGTAGCCAAATCAAAAATATGCGCTACAAAGGGGCACCCTTTTGTAGCAGAATTAAAAATCTTCAGCCGAATCAAAAATATGGGCTACAAAGGGGGCGCCCTTTTGTAGCAGAATCAAAAACCTTGTAGCCAAAATCCTTCTAGCCACATCAAAAATATGTGCTACAACGGGGTTCCCACTTTGTGGCAGAATAAAAAACCTTGTAGCCAAATAATAAATATGGGCTACAAAGGGGCACCCTTTTGTAGCAGAATTAAAAACCTTGTAGCTGAATCAAGAATATGGGCTACAAAGGTGCGCCCTTTTGTAGCAGAATCAAAAACCTTGTAGCTGAATGAAAAATATGGAATACAAAGGGGTGCCCTTTTGGAGCAGAATCAAAAATATGGGCTACAAAGGGGTGCCCTTTTGTGGCAGAATCAAAAATCTTGTAGCAGAAAACCTTGTAGCCGAATCAAAAATATGGGCTACAAAAGGGCACCCTTTTGTAGCAGAATCAAAAACCTTATAGCCGAAAATCTTGTAGCCAAATCGAAATATGGGCTACAAAGGAGCACCCTTTTGTAGCAGAATGAAAAACCTTGTAGCCGAGTCAAAAATATGGGCTACAAAGGGGCGCCTATTTGTAGCAGAATCAAAAACCTTGTAGCCGAATCAAAAATATGGGCTGCAAAGGGGCGCCCTTTTGTAGCAGCATCAAAAACCTTGTAGCTGAAAATCTTGTAGCCGAATCGAAATATGGGCTACAAAATGGCACCCTTTTGTAGCAGAATCAAAAACCTTGTAGCCGAGTCAAAAATATGGGCTACAAAGGGGCGCCCATTTGTAGCTGAATCAAAAATATGGGCTGCAAAGGGGCACCCTTTTGTAGCCGAATCGAAAACATTGTAACCAAAAGAAAACTCGGGAGCCCTTTTCACCACCTTGTAGCCCATATTTGAAGAAATAACATTGAAGTCTATGGAGGAGCCGTTTTAATACAGATGGCTGAGGAGCCCTTTTAATACAGATGGCTGAGGAGCCCTTTTCAACTGATTCCGGATTTCAAATTTAAATTTATTGTCAATTACTGTGCAAGGCTTGGTCCAGTGGCGGACACAGGCAGCAGTGGGCCCCTGTGCAAAATATCAATTGTGGGCCCCCCTAAATGGGTGCAGCTATAACCTGCGGCGCGCTAAGCGCGCCGCGGCAAAAAATGGGCGTGGATAGAACCTGCGGCGCGTAGCGCCGCGGCAAAAAATGGGCGTGGCAATGACCGGATAAGGGCGGAGCTAACTGTAATTTAAAGTGATCCCGGGGTGAGAGTGATATGGAGGCTGCCATATTTATTTCCTTTTAAACAATACTAGTTACCTGGCGGCCCTGCTGATCTATTTGGCTGCAGTAATAAACTGAATTACACCAGCAACAAGCATGCAGCTTAATCTTCTCAGTTCTGACAATATTGTCAGAAACCCCTGACCTGCTGCATGCTTGTTCAGGGTCTATGGTTGAAAGAATAAGAGGCAGAGGACCAGAACGGCAACCAGGCAACTGGTATTGCTTAAAAGGAGAGAAATATGGCAGCCTCAATATTATTCTCACCTCAGGTTCCCTTGAAAAGTGCAACGCAAAGACAGTGGGCCCAAGTTTTGGTGACCCTTTCCCCAGAAAATTCACATAATTGTGCAGGTTTTCTCAAGAAAATACACATAATGTGAGCAGATTTGCCCAGAAAATACATTCAATCATGTCGGCAGATTTGCCCAGAAAATACGTGCAATGATGTCGGCAGATATGCCCAGAAAATACGTGCAATGATGTCGGCAGATATGCCCAGAAAATACGTGCAATGATGTCGGCAGATATGCCCAGAAAATACGTGCAATCATGTCGGCAGATATGCCCAGAAAATACGTGCAATCATGTCGGCAGATATGCCCAGAAAATACGTGCAATCATGTCGGCAGATATGCCCAGAAAATACGTGCAATCATGTCGGCAGATATGCCCAGAAAATACGTGCAATCATGTCGGCAGATATGCCCAGAAAATACGTGCAATCATGTCGGCAGATATGCCCAGAAAATACGTGCAATCATGTCGGCAGATATGCCCAGAAAATACGTGCAATCATGTCGGCAGATATGCCCAGAAAATACGTGCAATCATGTCGGCAGATATGCCCAGAAAATACGTGCAATCATGTCGGCAGATATGCCCAGAAAATACGTGCAATCATGTCGGCAGATATGCCCAGAAAATACGTGCAATCATGTCGGCAGATATGCCCAGAAAATACGTGCAATCATGTCGGCAGATATGCCCAGAAAATACCTGCAATCATGTCGGCAGATATGCCCAGAAAATACCTGCAATCATGTCGGCAGATATGCCCAGAAAATACGTGCAATCATGTCGGCAGATTTGCCCAGAAAACACATGCAATCATGTAGCAAATTTGCCCAGAACATACATGCAATCATGTGGCAGACCTGCCCAGAACATACACGCAATCATGTGGCAGACCTGCCCAGAACATACACGCAATCATGTGGCAGACCTGCCCAGAACATACACCTGCTAAAATAAATAATAAAAAAAAAACATTTACTCACCTGCAGCAGCAGACCTCCTGTCCCAGCCTCCATCCGGCGCGCAGCTCCCATGGGTGGTTGGGTGGATAGGTAGCCTGGTGGGTAGGTAGGCAGCCGGGTGGGTAGGTAGGTAGCCCTTAGCCGGGTGGGTAAGTAGCCTGGTGGGTGGCTGGGTAGCCGGGTGGGTAGCCTGGTGGGTGGCTGGGTAGGCGGGTGGGTAGGTAGCCTGGTGGGTGGGTAGGTGGGTGGTTAGGTAGCTGGGTGGGTGGGTAGGTAGCCTGGTGGGTTGGTAGGTAGCCGGGTGGGTAGGTAGGTAGGTAGCCTGGTGGGTAGGTAGGTAGGTAGCCGGGTGGGTGTGTAGGTAGCCGGGTGGGTGGTTAGGTAGCCGGGTGGGTGGTTAGGTAGCCGGGTGGGTAGGTAGGTAGCCGGGTGGGTAGGTAGGTATCCGGGTGGGTAGGTAGCCGGGTGGGTGGGTAGGTAGCCGGGTGGGTAGGTAGCCAGGTAGATAGCCGGCAGTGTGGTTAGGTAGCCGGGTGGGTAGGTAGCCAGGTAGATAGCCGGCAGGGTGGTTAGGTAGCCGGGTGGGTAGCTAGGTAGCCGGGTGGGTAGGTAGCCGGGTGGGTAGGTAGCCAGGTAGATAGCCGGCAGGGTGGTTAGGTAGCCGGGTGGGTAGGTAGCCGGGTGGGTGGGTAGGTAGCCGGGTGGGTGGGTAGGTAGCCGGGTGGGTAGGTAGCCAGCAGGGTGGGTAGGTAGCCGGGTGGGTAGGTAGCCAGGTAGATAGCCGGCAGGGTGGTTAGGTAGCCGGGTGGGTAGCTAGGTAGCCGGGTGGGTAGGTAGCCAGGTAGATAGCCGGCAGGGTAGGTAGGTATCCGGGTGGGTAGGTAGCCGGGTGGGTGGGTAGGTAGCCGGGTGGGTAGGTAGCCAGCAGGGTGGGTAGGTAGCCAGCAGGGTGGGTAGGTAGCCAGGTAGATAGCCGGCAGGGTGGTTAGGTAGCCGGGTGGGTAGCTAGGTAGCCGGGTGGGTAGGTAGCCAGGTAGATAGCCGGCAGGGTGGTTAGGTAGCCGGGTGGGTAGCTAGGTAGCCGGGTGGGTAGGTAGCCGGCAGGGTGGTTAGGTAGCCGGGTGGGTAGCTAGGTAGCCGGGTGGGTAGGTAGCCGGGTGGGTAGGTAGCCAGGTAGATAGCCGGCAGGGTGGTTAGGTAGCCGGGTGGGTAGCTAGGTAGCCGGGTGGGTAGGTAGCCAGGTAGATAGCCGGCAGGGTGGTCAGGTAGCCGGGTGGGTAGCTAGGTAGCCGGGTGGGTAGGTAGCCAGGTAGGTAGCCGGCAGGGTGGTTAGGTAGCCGGGTGGGTAGCTAGGTAGCCGGGTGGGTAGGTAGCCGGGTGGGTAGGTAGCCAGGTAGATAGCCGGCAGGGTGGTCAGGTAGCCGGGTGGGTAGCTAGGTAGCCGGGTGGGTAGGTAGCCAGGTAGGTAGCCGGCAGGGTGGTTAGGTAGCCGGGTGGGTAGCTAGGTAGCCGGGTGGGTAGGTAGCCGGGTGGGTAGGTAGCCAGGTAGATAGCCGGCAGGGTGGTTAGGTAGCCGGGTGGGTAGGTAGCCAGGTAGATAGCCGGCAGGGTGGTTAGGTAGCCGGGTGGGTAGCTAGGTAGCCGGGTGGGTGGGTAGGTAGCCTGGTTAGGTAGCCGGGTAGGTAGCCGGGTGGATGGTTAGGTAGCGGGGTAGGTAGCCGGGTGGGTGGGTAAGGTAGCCGGGTGGGTAGCTAGGTAGCCGGGTGGGTAGGTAGCCGGGTGGGTAGGTAGCCAGGTAGATAGCCGGCAGGGTGGTCAGGTAGCCGGGTGGGTAGCTAGGTAGCCGGGTGGGTAGGTAGCCAGGTAGGTAGCCGGCAGGGTGGTTAGGTAGCCGGGTGGGTAGCTAGGTAGCCGGGTGGGTAGGTAGCCGGGTGGGTAGGTAGCCAGGTAGATAGCCGGCAGGGTGGTTAGGTAGCCGGGTGGGTAGGTAGCCAGGTAGATAGCCGGCAGGGTGGTTAGGTAGCCGGGTGGGTAGCTAGGTAGCCGGGTGGGTGGGTAGGTAGCCTGGTTAGGTAGCCGGGTAGGTAGCCGGGTGGATGGTTAGGTAGCGGGGTAGGTAGCCGGGTGGGTGGGTAAGGTAGCCGGGTGGGTAGCTATCCGGGTGGGGGGCCCGACTCCTATCCTCCCTCACTCACCTCGGGGCCCCCCTCCCGGTATGCGCTGCAGCCGGCGGGAGAGCAGAAAATACAGGAAGTCTCCGGCCGGGGCTGCAGCAGACGCTAGAGGCAGCTGCTGCTTAGTTTCCGATATGTCTCCAAAGTTGGAGACCAAGCGGTAGCTGCCGCCCCGGCCGGAGACTTCTTGTATTTTCCGCTCTCCCGCCGCATGAGGGGGGGGGGGGGGCGAGGTGAGGGGGGAGGACAGGAGTTGGGCCCCCCAGGTAAAAAAAAAACAAAAAAAAAAAAAAAAACCTGCAATACTTAATGGGCCCCTGAAGCAGCAGAACTTCAGGGGCCCTCGTGCGGCGGCACGGCCTGCACGGCCGTATGTCCGCCACTGGCTTGGTCAGTTTTTAGTATAGGTCCACTAGCTTTGCTCCATTTTAAGCCCAACAGAAGGCAAAAAGCCCTTTGCAGGACTAGTGCTGCTAGTTTCATATTCCTTCCCTGTCTTCTCTCCCCAGATGGCTATTTTCTGCATTTTCTTCTGGAGGTCGACTGATAGTTCTGATTGCAGATCTGTCTCATCTGCTGATTGGTCAGCATTTCCATTCACTAATATAAGGGGATTTACCGGTCTGCACCCTACTGTTACTCTGTGGCAGGGGCGTAACTACAGGGGGGGAGGGACAGAGCTGTAACGGGCCCCAACTACTACTTCACCCACTCTGATAAATGGGTCCATCCTTCAAATCAGGTGTTGTTGGGGCTATACTTGTAATGGGTGTGAAGATCATGTTGGCCACACTTGTCACATGACCCTTGCAAGATTTCCTCCCAGGCTGTAAGGGTCTCCAGGGTAAGAAAGGGGAAGGGTGTGAAAATTGGGGGCCTCATCAAAGATTTGCTGGGGAAGGGGGGGGGGGTCATGATTTGTAGTTACACCACTGCTCTGTGAGGAACTCTGATTACCACATATGTGAGAGGAGCTATGATAAGAGCTCCATGTCAGCTCGTCACTGGGAGGGGAGCAGGCCACACCCACTAAACTATGGAAACAGCCATTCTGAGAGACAAGACAAGCAGGTTTTACTCACAGCATTAGCCCTGCTGTTTTTGGTGGTTTTCTTGTTAGTTTCAGATATTTCCCATTCCTACCTGTACAGTATTGTCGATAAATGCAATCTGTTCTGCTGCTACTTTTATAACACATCAGTCGAATGAATAAAACAAAACATAAACTCCCATAAAGGAATACAGAATGCATAACTAATGTCAAGATAATACAGCAAATGAAGGAGTGGAAGGTTTTTTAAAGTTGCTATGCAAAGTATTGAACAGTGCCATTTTTTCACTCTTCTTCATCTAAAAATATTATAAAAAGAGATATGAAAAATCCATAAAGGGAATTCATAGATTGTTGTACATGTTATGTTTTGTACAGAAATGTATGATCACCTGAATATGTAAACGGAATACTGTAATGTAATGCTGCATTCAGTGCAGTGAGTTCTTTTCTAGTAAGTAAAAATTCTGAACAACTTTACCAATATCTGTTGATATGCAGAACATTAATTTGACCTTCACGTGGTATGGATGAACTGTGTAGGATGAAGTGAACATTATCCTGAGGCAAGTGATTCATGGACAGCGTATGAAATTCATCTGCACATTACAACTCAATCAGAAACCACAAACGGTACTCATCAGCCCAAGGAGATCCCAAAGCAGGAAGGCCCTTTGTTTTTTATCCATTCATTTTTTTTGGAAAGAGTGGATAAACAGACTCACAGAATACACCCCTTTTTAATTAGCACAATTATTAGTGTTATCTCTGTTTCATGCATTCAAATGATGTGAAATGATGTGACTAATTTCCTGAAATCCCAATATATTGAGCAGAGCAAAGAAAGAAAGAAAGCATAAATCTGGGGACATTTCAAGCAGAAATGTATAAAGCATTAGCAATAGACTGCTAAACCTTACATAAAAGATATACAGATAGTTAATGGTCCTCCTATGGGCAGAAGTTATACATGATAGTATTTCTGTGTGCATCAGTTACAGGCATAAACACATAACTCATTGCAGGCTAACACATTTACGCCAAATTCTGACTCTATTGAGACTCATCAGACCAGGCAACATTTTTCCATTCTTCAACTGTCCAAATTTGGTGAGCTCGTGCAAATTGCAAAAAGCTCTTTTTCCCATTTGTAGTGGAGATGAGTGGTACCCGGTGGGATCTTCTGCTGGTGTAGCCCGTCCGCCTCAAGTTTGTGCATGTTGTGGCTTCACAAATGCTTTGCTGCAGCTTGAATCAGTCGGCCCATTCTCCTATGACCTCTAGCATCAACAAGGCATTTTCGCCCACAGGACTGCTGCATACTGGATGTTTTTCCCTTTTCACACCATTCTTTGTAAACCCTAGAAATATTTGTGCTTGAAAATCCCAGTAACTGAGCAGATTGTGAAATACTCAGACTGGCCCATCTGGCACCAACAACCATGCCACGCTCAAAATTACTTAAATCGCCTTTCTTTCCCATTCTGACATTCAGTTTGGAGTTCAGGTGATTGTCTTGACCAGGACCACACCCCTAAATGCATTGAAGCAACTGCCATGTGATTGGTTGATTAGATAATTGCATTCATAAGAAATTGAACAGGTGTTTCTAATAATCTTTTAGGTGAGTGTGTATAGAAGGCTGTTGACAGGATGACTTTATAGCCAGGAAAACAGACGATTTAATGCTTGTAAATGTAAGGTCATGCATGTAAGATCATGCATGTAGGCTGTGCCAGTAGCATAAACTGTATAAACAAAATGGGATGAAGCTAGAGACATCGGATTTAGAGAAGGACTTAGGAGTGGTTGTTGATAATAAATCAAATCATTGATGCTATTATACTACGGCCTTTATGCCGTGTAGAAATCCCTGGAACGTGGGTTATATTTTGTATATTTCTGTATAGAAGACATTGAAATTGGGCACAAAAATTGAGCAATAGTAGGGATGAAAGTTCTCACCAAAAAAACAAACAGGTAAAAATGTTTACAAAATATGCACATTAAAACATCAATATTGCTCAGTATTATCCACACTAAAACAAGCAGCGCATTTTTGTTACTGTTTCCTGCAAAGTATTTTCGTTTACTTCATTATTTTCCCATAGATGTTAGTCTTCCTCTCTGCTAATCCCTCCTAGTTTGCATTATTTAACTACTTTGACATTAAAGTGAAGAGATCGTTTTACGATTATGATGTTAATTTAAAGCATGAAATAAATGCTTTTGAAGTCACTTATGGATAACAACACAATTTTTATGGAGAATTAGTACAAAAATCATCAATCCCTGACAATTGTTATTCCAGTGTCCTGACTAGTACTTATTCAGTTAGTTTGGGAATGAACACCTTTGACCTTTCCTGTAAAAGTTGATATAGGCCCTACTTCTCCACCTCTAAGGCCCGGTTCACATTAGCATTCGCTATCCGGATTTTCCGGATCTGATCCGGACCGCATACTGTACAAACGGAACGTACGTTCCGCATAGCAATGTAAAGTCTATGCAGACGTTCACACGTGTCCGTTCCGTACAGTACGGAGCCGGACCGGATCCGGACTCTTTTCCAACATGCGCTATTTTTTGGGTCCGGATCTCCGGCCCACGCACCCGGACCGGAGCTGGACCTGAGCCTGACAGCACCATCCGGAACACAGAAACCAATGGGGAACGGAAGGCACAGAACACACTGCCTACAAAAACCTGACGTTCTACCCCACTTCCTAGGCGTATCCAAGTGGCCATTTCGGATGGGGACACATGGGCCAAGCATGTCTGGAGTGGAGCAGCAGTGACAGACGTGCTGGAGCTGTTTGGCAGAATGTCGGAGGTGGAGGTGAGGCCTGCAGCGGAGGAACCTGATTCTACAGGTGCACCAGGTGCACCTTCTGCTGACCCCAACATTTTTTTATTTAAATTTAACTATTTTTTGCCCACGGATCCGGATGGCAGCGTGATGCATGCCTGATACAAACGGACCGGTTCCGGATCGGAACCGTACGGTTCTGATCAGGATCAGGTCAGGATCCGATCAGGATCCGATCAGGATCCGGTCCGTTTACTTGCCAAAATGCAAGTGTGAACAGGGCCTAAAGCCTCCTGTCATGACTCTACCCTATGACGAATTTGTGACTCTGTGCTGCACTCACCTGGCCTGTTGTATCTTTGGCTATTGGCTCCAGCACCTACTACAAATCTCATAACAAGGATATGATTTTCCTCATCTGCTGGTCGATATACTGTATAATAGTTACCATAGTCAGAGGTACCTTTCAGTTGCAGGAGACCTTAATAATTGTTCTGGTCACTTAAGGAGGCAAAATTCACTTCAGTAGGGCCTGATTAAAAAAAAGAAAGTGATTCTATATTTCTTTTTCTCTCACTCCCTGCAGGATATTCCAGTCAGCTCATGTTTTGCTGAGTGCTTTATTCTCTGTTGATTTATAGTCATTGTACTTTTACTACTGCAGCTCTTTAGATTAGTACCTGCTTTTAACATTATAATGCACATTAGGATGATTGAATACTATAAATACTAACCATATGTGTATGTGCAATTTACTATGGGTACATGTTGAGGTTTATTATAAATTAGCTTCTAGTTTTAAACCACATGACAAATGGACACCCACAGTGTATAATGTCATATGTATGGTGTGTCATGGCTTTTGAAGTCTATTTTCTACTTATTTTGTTTATTAGCATAAAGGGAGTTGGAGTGAGGATGAGGCCTTGGGTGAGGGATGGGGCTTAAAGTGACATTTAAACTAAGATTCTTTTTATTAATTTTGTTTTTTTAAAAGGTGAAAATACAGCTGCAACTACGATAGTAAAAATAAATAAAAATGTTGTAGCTATAACCCGCCTTGCACTTGGCTGTGTACCTCTGCTTACATGATCAGCATGGTCAGCTGTCACAAATTAGCTAATATGCATTCAAAAGAAAAAGAGGTGTGTGCTCATACCAGGAATCACTTATACCAGCTGGCAAAATGTTTATTGACAAATTTATAGGGACACAGCAAATGCATACTGCTTCTGCTTGCTAGAATGTGCAGGGTGTTAAACTAACTCACTGCTATGCCATGCAGGAGTTGGTCCACGCAAAGTCTTTGCATCTCAACAAGGGCTCCGCGTGTAGGCCTCTTATGCCTCCCATGCCCCCAAGAAACAGGGGGATGTGCTGACACTGAGGTCCACAGACAGCCTACCCAAGCCTTGGCCAACACCCAAGGGGGACCGTCTACGTTGCCCCTGCCTAAAAGAAAGATTCTTGCCTTATTGTGAAATGCAACCAGCTGCAAGAGTATGCAAGATGCATTGACCTGGGAGCGACATCACCAAATGATGGGGGGTGCAGGAAGCCCCCCGGCTCTGCAACCTCTGAGGAGCCACCTACACTACACCCCCTCCATACCGCCACAAGAAGGAAGAGCTAATGTAATACATTTAAAAGAAAAAGAGGTGTGTACTGGGAATCACCTGACTTATATACTGGCTGCCAAAATCTCTATTGACAAATTTAGAGGAGCAAAGCAAATGCATATTGCATATGCTTTGCACAAATTAACTCATACCTGCATGGTCCCCTCAGTAACATGGGGGGCCCGCTTGCCAGAGTTGTCAGTCATAAGACCTGTCCATTGGTCATTAGGGCAGATGGTGGCTTCAATGACTAATATGGAAGCTCTGGCACTAGCCTTACTCTACTTTCTCTTTTATGTTCACCTGACTTCAGGCGTATCTCTATATGTTTTGATGAGCAGTTTTCACAGTTCGGCTGTATATATTTTCTCCACACTATCACATTTTGATAAGTTTATCATGGGCTTGCTTTGATCCATAATAATACTTTTTAATTTCTGATGACAAGGTTTTGACCTTTATTCCCAGAAATGGGGACATGATGTGTGAAATACTTTAGTTTTTTTGTTCCACAGGAGTTGCTTTTTTTATTTCACTTGCAACTGCAATGCAACAGTGTGATCTGTAAAAGGCCAGTAAAAGTTATAATGATTCTTAATGGTTAGTGAGTCACGGTGATTAGACACCTCACTTCACTAGAGCTTTGAGAAGTGCTGGCAATTCAGCCCCTCTTTCCAAACACACCACTTTATCATAATATACTAAGGCAGGTACAGAAAAATCAATGTTGGGGGATCTACATCTATCACAACTGCTCAAAACACCCTGTGAAAGTATTAGACCGCAGGATGAAGCTCTAATTATCTGGCATAGCGCCGCAGTGTACAGCCACCTGATTTCATCTCATGACATTAAAACAGATATCTCCCTGAACCCAATGCATCACTTAAATGGGAGAAAATAAATCAGCCCTTAAGCTTTTTTTCCTCGCCGTCGGGACAAGAGGTTAGACCAGAAAGAGGTCACAGAGTCTGAATAACATCACCACTATATTTATAGCTTGCTCACAAATAATGTATAGATTAAAATATCATAAAAAGTCAAAGCGTATTGACTTTACACAGCTATTCTGATAAATCGCCAGACCATCACGTAAAAGGTCCCAGAGTGTATTCACAAAACAAACGGTGCTTGCTATGATAATGGTACCGGAACACCGGGACATACATATTATTCATTCAATAGTGTGCATTTTTTAAGGGCAATAAAACACAATGTAAATTATAGCTTTTATCAGGAATATTGATTGTGCATTGGCTTGTCTGCATTCTCGGTTTTATCATTTGTTTTAATACTCCCACTTGATTCAGCGTGTCAGACAATAAAGATCTGCAGAAGAAATGGAACTCTCCTGTTTGTTAGGTCGCAGTTTTACCAGCCCCATGGATTTCTCAGAGCAAAGTGTTGCAGATTTTACCTGAAGTGAATTCTGGCATTCTGGATGAAGAAGATTATCATTATCACAATTTACTGAATATTGTACTGCTTTATGTTCCTTAGGTATAACTATAGCCATAAAAGCTTGCTATGGCGCCCAGGGGCAGTGGTCACCTAATTTGTATGTTTCATTATTTTGGCCTCACAACCTTGTGGTTAACAAAGATATACTTACGTCCATACACATATTTCTGATACACAGTCCAATACACAGACTGAAAAGTATGAAACTTCTGTAACTGCTGTAAATAATGTCAGGACCACAGAGAAGAAGAACTGGTATTACAATCAGTGCATCTGACAAATCTCTTCCACAACACATATTTCCTTTAGCTTTTGTGACTGTGAGTATTGCCATACTAATCAAAATACGTATGTGATGGGGAGAGTCGATCATACAGTCGATCATACAGTGTAGAAGTAGAAAGATTCACTCAAGTGTGCCTACAGTGAGACCTCATAGACATTTTCCGATAATGTTCCATGATTTGTATTTACATATATGGTTTTTGTTGTGGTAAATAGTGCTGCTCGGATAACCCTTTTCAAAATCCGGATCCGATTCGGGTCCGGATACCCCAATATCCGATCCGGGTCGGATATCCGAGTTCAAAATTTTCCGATCCGAATCGGATATCCGACCTCAGTATCCGGCGGATTTGGATATCCGGATAGAAAACCGGAAGTGGCCTTTAAATTGCTTTGAAAATGTTTTTTAGGGTATATGAGGCATAAAGCATCATTATTTTGTAAAGGGGAACACTAATTGATTATGTGGGGACTTAAAATCCCCCCAAAAATAGTGCCTGTCAATTGACATTAGGCCTAGGTTCCAGACAGTGGTCGTGCAGCCCACATTGTGTCCAAAGTCCAACCGCACAACTGGGTCATGACAGTTTTCAGCCAAGACACCTCCAAAAAATTACGCAGCAATTGTGTTTTGGGTTAAATATAGGTGGTATCAGTGGCCTGTGGCACCCTGGCCTGGCGGTGGGAGCTGCACAGGCAGCAGGAGCAGGGCAATGCAGCAGCAGCAAGTGTAATGTGTGCCAGGAGCATGCCGGACATGGCACGTGGCAATTGGCACTTAGCACGTGTCACGCGGCACTTGCCAAGTGACACGTGACACGTGGCAAATGCCACATGACACGTGGCAAGTGCCATGTAACACATAGCAAGTGACACATGCCAAGTGCCACGTGACATGTGCCAGGTGACACGTGGCAATGACATGTGACACGTGCCAAGTGGAAATGCCACGTGCCACGTGCCAAGTGCCACGTGACATGTGCCAAGTGCAGAGTGACAGTCAGACAGCAGAGGAGAAGACATTAGTGCACACTAACTGTCACACTGGCACTGCTCACAGCACAGCCGTTCTGTAGAAAGCTAATACAGTAGTACTACTACTCTAACAACTACTAGCACTGACTGCAGTACTACAGTTCTAACTACACAATAACACAGTAAGCCTATCCACTTATCCCTAACCTAACTTATACCTAAGGCTAATAGCTGGCCAGCAAGCAGCAGCTGGCCTGGTCTGTGCACAGCACACACACAGACACATAGCAGCTGCCTGCAGCACACGCTCTGACTGTCACACAAATTACATCAAGCTAATTAATGATTTATCAATAGTGTAGTAATAGTGAAGGGGTTAATCACTGAACAGCTTTCGGTTTATCACTGCTAGGCCAGCAGCACTGGAGCACACGCTCTGACTGTCATACAATGAAATCAATCAAGCTAATTAACGATGTAACAATAGTGTAGTGATAGTCGTGAAGGGGTTAATCTTTGAACAGCTTATCACTGTGTACAGCCCTTGCTACTAGGCCCAACAGGACTGGAGCACACACTCTGACTGTCACACTATGACATCAATCAAGCTAATTAACAATTTAACAATAGTGTAGTGATAGTGAAGGGGTTAATCATCACTGAACAGCTTTAGGTTTATAACTGTGTACAGCCCTTGCTAGGCCACCAGCACTGGAGCATGTCTCTCAGTGAGCGTTCAGCAAGCTAAGACGATATGTCTCGTCATGGCAGCCCTCCTTATTATACAGAGGGGCTGGCCAGTGTTCCTTTCTGTGATTGGGTGCCAGGGTTTAGGCTGGGAGCCCTCTGATTGGCTCAATGAGGTCAGGTGGGGCTGGCCAGGGTTCCCCTCTGTGATTGGTTGCTAGGGCTTCTGCTGGTAGCCCTCTGATTGGCTCCAGGACTTCAGATCCGGATATCCACAATATCCACGGATATCCGCGTTATGCACCCAAATATCTGCAGATAGCTAGCCAGATTTTTTTTTAAATACGGAATCCGAATCGGATAGTGGAAAAAAGTTTGCCGGAATCCTGATAAGCAGCACTGGTGGTAAAGCAATGGTTCTCACCCTGGGGTTTATGGACCCCTGTAAATGCCTTAACCCTCCTGGCAGTTTGCTAAAAAATCGCCAGGGGGCAGCAAATCTTTTTTTTAAAATTTTTTTTTTCTTTCATGTAGCGAGACAAAGTCTCGCTACATGATAGCCGCTGCTCAGCGGCATCCCCCCAGCCCCTCCGATCGCCGCCGGCGATCGGCGATCAGGAGATCCCGTTCAAAGAACGGGATCTCCTGGAGGGCTTCCCCCGTCGCCATGGCGACGGGGCGGGATGACGTCACCGACGTCATCGACGCCGTGACATCAAAGGGGATTCCTATCCACCCCATAGAGCTTAATAAACAAGACCTGTTTGTGCGCTCCTCACAGTTACTGTAACAATACCAGATTAAAAACGTTTTAAACAATTCCTGGATCGCACCTGAAAAAGTGTGTGTACCACTCTGCAAGTAATATAAAGTTAAACCAGGGCGCTCTACAGTAGACAATTACACTACTCCTCAACCATAAAAATGGACCTAATTAGACCTAATTAAAATAAAATACAGCATAAAATGGACATAGAGAGACCATATCCACATAACCATATAATAAGTCCCTGATGTTGAAGTCAAATAACAGTCCACAGGTTTCTTCCTCCAGACCTGTTTAGTGCATAGGTAATTTCCAACAGTTCCTGAATATTATAGTAACAGTATACGCTCACCAGATTCCACAGCTGCCCTTCTCAGGATCAGCCAAACCCGCTTCTGGACAAGCCAGTATTCTCTCGATGTTCCAGCCTTTTCCTCCTCAGTAAGCCATGCAAACATAAGAGATAAAAAGCTCCAATAGTGAAATACTGTATGCCTTAGATCTGCTCCAATGCACCAGTGCTCCAACAAAAATAGTGTCAGCGCCTTGTGTTTCAGTGTGCTCCACCACCAAATGATCAATAAAGCCTCTCACCACATGAACTGGCTGACCCAGTACAGACCAGCATCAATCACTTTTGCCGCTTGCATCAAGCTCATGTTTTCATTGACAGCCTTCAATGTAGTAGAATCAAATGCGCATATAAAAAATCCTTGTGAGCTCTTTCCAGCGTCCCTCGCTCCTCAGGCCACGCCCTACTAGTTTCGTCCTATGACTCATCAGGGGCTAGGGCCAATAGGAGCGAGAGGACGCTAAATACTTTTCTCCCAAATCACATGGTCAATGGAGGTCAGCATGGTTCACTCATCTACGCCTCAGCCTCCGCAATAGGCTAAGAATACTTGCGCTCCGCCCTCCCCACCGAAAGCGGGCTCATCATAGGTTACTCTCCGACTAAACTACATCTCCCATGATGCTGCTCACCTTCCCTGCCTTGAACGCGATAGGGTAATCGTTCTACATGTGATCTTCCGTGTTGACACGGAAAGCAATACCCATACAGCAGTTTCCGCCCATCTAGGACTACATTACCCATCTTTCCTCAGAATTACGGTGGCCCAAAGTTCTGACCTTTTAGAATTGAATTGCGCTTTATATAAACTAAATAACTGAACTGACAAAACATCAGGTAGAACGCCCACAGCTCCAGTTTTAAGACGGTGGCATCGCCACCCACAGCTGCATGATTCATAAACCCTGCTGAACCCCATTTTACAACAGTTTGAATAACTCTTCACATATGTACAATATCAGCAGTGTTTCCCCTTCTCCACATATTTAGGGCATATTCACCACACATGCGCAGATGTCTCCCATAGTTTTTACCACATCCTCATATATTAACAGATCCTTATATACTTTATTGGCAGGTCCTCAAGTCTTAGCAGAACCATCTTACATTCCTTTCCCATAGCACCCCAAAGAGAACACCTCCTCACTCCATGGTGGCTAATGGTGATTTGTAGTAGCCGGCCTGCAGGCCAAAAAATTTCCTCGGATACATCAGTATCCTGTGTAGTTTTTCATTTCATTTGCATACAGACATCTACAGCATGTGTGGTTTCTCCACACCTGTACTCCAGAGTACCGCCACCCCAACACACATTGCAGATGGCATCTGGGTACAGTGGTGGATAATACATCACCGCAGTTTCTAGTCGTCAGCAATGAAGCAATTTATGTCTAGCTCGACATTTAATCCCCCCGGCACCATTGTTTGTAACTCATAGATCCATCTCGTTTCCATTCGTGAGATTTCTCTAATCTTGTGGCAACCTCGCCACTTTGTTGTCAACTTTTGTATCCCACAGAATTTCAATAGAGAAGGGTCACGTTCATGTTTTTCTCGAAAATGTTTTGATACACTATGTGCCTAACAAGATTAGAGAAATCTCACGAATGGAAACGAGATGGATCTATGAGTTACAAACAATGGTGCCGGGGGGATTAAATGTCGAGCTAGACATAAATTGCTTCATTGCTGACGACTAGAAACTGCGGTGATGTATTATCCACCACTGTACCCAGATGCCATCTGCAATGTGTGTTGGGGTGGCGGTACTCTGGAGTACAGGTGTGGAGAAACCACACATGCTGTAGATGTCTGTATGCAAATGAAATGAAAAACTACACAGGATACTGATGTATCCGAGGAAATTTTTTGGCCTGCAGGCCGGCTACTACAAATCACCATTAGCCACCATGGAGTGAGGAGGTGTTCTCTTTGGGGTGCTATGGGAAAGGAATGTAAGATGGTTCTGCTAAGACTTGAGGACCTGCCAATAAAGTATATAAGGATCTGTTAATATATGAGGATGTGGTAAAAACTATGGGAGACATCTGCGCATGTGTGGTGAATATGCCCTAAATATGTGGAGAAGGGGAAACACTGCTGATATTGTACATATGTGAAGAGTTATTCAAACTGTTGTAAAATGGGGTTCAGCAGGGTTTATGAATCATGCAGCTGTGGGTGGCGATGCCACCGTCTTAAAACTGGAGCTGTGGGCGTTCTACCTGATGTTTTGTCAGTTCAGTTATTTAGTTTATATAAAGCGCAATTCAATTCTAAAAGCTCAGAACTTTGGGCCACCGTAATTCTGAGGAAAGATGGGTAATGTAGTCCTAGATGGGCGGAAACTGCTGTATGGGTATTGCTTTCCGTGTCAACACGGAAGATCACATGTAGAACGATTACCCTATCGCGTTCAAGGCAGGGAAGGTGAGCAGCATCATGGGAGATGTAGTTTAGTCGGAGAGTAACCTATGATGAGCCCGCTTTCGGTGGGGAGGGCGGAGCGCAAGTATTCTTAGCCTATTGCGGAGGCTGAGGCGTAGATGAGTGAACCATGCTGACCTCCATTGACCATGTGATTTGGGAGAAAAGTATTTAGCGTCCTCTCGCTCCTATTGGCCCTAGCCCCTGATGAGTCATAGGAAGAAACTAGTAGGGCGTGGCCTGAGGAGCGAGGGACGCTGGAAAGAACTCACAAGGATTTTTTATATGCGCATTTGATTCTACTACATTGAAGGCTGTCAATGAAAACATGAGCTTGATGCAAGCGGCAAAAGTGATTGATGCTGGTCTGTACTGGGTCAGCCAGTTCATGTGGTGAGAGGCTTTATTGATCATTTGGTGGTGGAGCACACTGAAACACAAGGCGCTGACACTATTTTTGTTGGAGCACTGGTGCATTGGAGCAGATCTAAGGCATACAGTATTTCACTATTGGAGCTTTTTATCTCTTATGTTTGCATGGCTTACTGAGGAGGAAAAGGCTGGAACATCGAGAGAATACTGGCTTGTCCAGAAGCGGGTTTGGCTGATCCTGAGAAGGGCAGCTGTGGAATCTGGTGAGCGTATACTGTTACTATAATATTCAGGAACTGTTGGAAATTACCTATGCACTAAACAGGTCTGGAGGAAGAAACCTGTGGACTGTTATTTGACTTCAACATCAGGGACTTATTATATGGTTATGTGGATATGGTCTCTCTATGTCCATTTTATGCTGTATTTTATTTTAATTAGGTCTAATTAGGTCCATTTTTATGGTTGAGGAGTAGTGTAATTGTCTACTGTAGAGCGCCCTGGTTTAACTTTATATCACCCCATAGAGCTGCCTGGCACTGATTGGCCGGGCAGCGCACGGGGTCTGGGGGGGGGGGGCGGCTGCGGCGCGACGGATAGCGGCGGATCGGCGGGTAGCGGCGGCGATCGGGCACTGCACGCAGTTAGCAAAGTGCTAGCTGCGTGCAGCAAAAAAAAAATTATGCAAATCGGCCCAGCGGGGCCTGAGCGGTGCCTTCCGGCGGCATAGCCCGAGCTCAGCTCGGGCTTACCGCCAGGAAGGTTAATACATGTCATAGTGGGACCTGCTATTTGCTGCATTATTAATCTCCCAACAAAGTTTCACTATCATTTTTTTTTCTCTGCAAAACTCTCAGTTGGATTGAAAATCTGTATTGGCCGTAACAGTAGCATTTACAGGGAAATTCAACAAGCACTGACCTGGACATATAGTATAGCAGAAATAGTGAGATACAAAGATTTACTGATCTTCTATAGTGGAACATATGCTGCTTGAGGAAAAAAATACCTAAATTAGAACCAGAACCAAAACACTACTCTGATTTTCATAAATCCCAAATGGCTGAAATCTGAAACAAATAAAAACTCTCCTATCACTAAAGATACATATCAATCTGCTTAGTAATTGTAATTAAAACAAAAAACAAACAAACCCCTAATGAGAGTGTAAAAAACAATATTCTCTGATCTGACAAAACCAATATTGAACACTTTAGCCTCCGTTCTATGCATCATATCTGCATATATCTGATAAATACCACCAGGATCCTTTCCTAGCATTGAGACTTTTACCAACACAACAAGACATGATGTCCTACAACACAATAAGAATAATAAAAGGAAGGCGAACAAATCCAATTTAACATGGAACGAAAGACAAGCCATCAAATCGCTAAAGAACAACAGAGACATAATAATCAAACCCGCTGACAAAGGGGGAGCCATCGTTATCATGGATTATAAACAATATAGCATGGGCATTAAAGAAATGCTGGCGGACAACACCAGTTATCAAGAGATTCCGTATGATCCAACTTTGAAGATTCTAAAACAATTAGATGAACTCCTCGCACTTGGCATTAACAACAACTGGATTACAGAAAGTGAAAGTAAGTTCTTATCACCAGAGTTTCCCCAACGACCAGTTATATATGGATTACCTAAAATACATAAGGGACTGGCACCTTTGAAGTTTCGTCCAATCATTTCAGGTACAGACTCAGTTACACAACCCATTGCACAGTTTATTGATTTTCAGTTGCAACCTGTTGTGCAGTCTTTGCCTGCATACTTAAAGGACACCAATCATTTCTTGAGCAAGTTGGAGCAGATCTCAGTAGATACCCGAGATATGATCCTGTGTACAATGGACATCGGGTCTCTCTATACCTCAATCCCGAACACAGCTGGACTGGGAGCGGTAAGACACTTCTTGTTAGAATTGGATGATGCTTTGTTGCCCACAGAATTCATTCTAGCAGGCTTGGAATTGATACTAACCACAAATTGTTTCAAATTTGAAAAAACATGGTATAGACAGTGCCGGGGGACTGCCATGGGCAGCTCGGCAGCCCCGGCCTATGCTAACTTGTTTGTTGGGTATCTGGAGGCAAGTAGGGTGTATACCTCGCCGCTGTATCACGAGCACATCGTCTTTTGGACTAGATTCATAGACGACGTGTTTGTGATATGGAATGGCAGACAGGAGTCATTGGAGCAGTTTATTGCATACTTGAATACCCTGTTTGAGGGCATTGTGTTCAACCCGGAGATATCTAATCAGGAGGTTCCCTTCCTGGATGTTATGGTGAGGAAAACTGAGGGTGGCCTCATGACTACCTTGTATAGAAAGCCAACAGATCGTAACACACTACTCCAGTATAATAGTGCACACCCAACCCACCTTATGAATGGCTTACCTGTTTCACAATTTCTAAGGGTCCTAAGAATCTGTACATTTGGGGAAGATGCTGAACTGGAACTCAGTAGCATGAAAACAAGATTTATGGAGAGAGGATACCCAGAAACAGTGCTTACCAGTGCTATCGTGAGGGCAAAGGAGATATACTTAGGTAGTACGACACGGGTGAATAAGAATGGTGTCCCCTTTGTACAGGATTACAATCCCATGTCTGGATGCATTAAGAGCTGTGTAGCAAAAAATCTGTCCATATTACAGGCTGATGTGAACTTGAATCCTTTACTGAAGGAAAAACCATTGTTTTCCTACAGATCAAATAGAAGCCTGAGGGATATGTTGGTGCAAGCGGACTCTTATGATAAATATTGTGGGTCACCTTTCAAATTTTCGGACAAGAAAGGATGTTATCGATGCCACAATTGCAATGTGTGCAACTCCTTGATTACTGGTGAATATTTTGTGCACCCTAGCAGTGGTAGAAAGTACTTCATGCACGACTACTATAATTGTAACACTGAGTACTGTACATACTTGCTTAAGTGCCCATGTGGAATGGGATATGTTGGCAAAACAACAGGAAGCTTCAAGGTCAGATTCCAACATCATAGAAGTGACATTAAAATAGCAATTGAAGCAAAATTGAAGGATAAAACATTGGACGTTACAAAACCAGTTGCCATTCATTTTGTTGAAAAAGGTCACCGTGTTAGCGAATTGAGGGGACTGGTTATTGACCAGGTGAAAAAGCCAAGGAGAGGTGGCGACAGAGACAAATTGCTTCTACAGAGAGAGGCATATTGGATCTATACATTAGGAACACTGCATCCGAAAGGTCTTAATCAAATGAATCCGCTTTCATGCTTTCTTGATGAAAGATGACTTGTTTATATTATTACATTGTTCTTGTGTTTTAAGGGGTTCCCATCAAGGACCTCTCCATATGTCTTGTGGTGTTGTTATATTTGAATGAGCATGTAGGGATATAACATATTACACATAGTGGTTCCTCAGCTTATTACTGTAATTGCAATGTCATATGCTGCACTGTGTTTTTTATTCATATAGGTGTTAGGCATCTCTTTGTCTTTATCTTTCCCTTCCTTCCCCTTCTTTTTCTTTAATCTTTCCCTCTTTCTCTTATCCTCCCAACCTTTATAGCATAATGTACATTAGTTAGTCTGGATTTGTATAGATTGTGGAGATGCACGCTGATGCATCCACGTATTAGGCAGCGCTGTCTGTTCATACGGGTAACCATGGTTACCCTGCGCTGAGCTGGATAGGCAGAGTGTGAGCACGCTTTGCCGTGCCCCCTGCCAATAGGAGAGCTCTTTAGCCAGAGGGCGTTGTCATTATGTATTGACACGCCCCCCACTCGGATTCCGCATGATTGAGGGAGCCCCGGCTAATCGGGGAAGGAGACGGCGTCATGGATACGCCCATCCATGCTTCTGATTGGCCATGGCAGCCTGCTTGTCAGGTTGCCATGACAATGGCCTGGGACACCGCACGATCAGCCTAACGGCTGATTATCCACTCAGACGGCGGAAGGCGCGAGTTTTCAAAGTTTACAGACTGCATCTATACAGTTTGTACTCTTGCACGGACGGCTGCTTACTTTGTGGAGTGCATCAGGGGGCAAGCTCAGTGACACCAGCTAGGACCACTCATAGAGGTTAGTTATGTAACAATGGGTGATTATCTATTGTGGCATTTATGCAATGTTATATGCTCCTGATCAGATTTTAGTGATGAAAAGTTCATTACTTCTATTTTTTTTCAATCAGAAAGGCAGATTTGTTGGCTGCTGTTCAGAAAGAAGAAGCTTAAAATGAAGCCTTTAAACTGAACATAAAAATATGAGACTCACTTCTGTGTTTAGTTTACCCTTAGTGAAACACATACAATTAATCATCTCATAAGTTGCTTTTCACTTCAGGTTCAATTTAATGGTTGTGTGTTGATTTATTTTTATGAGACATTTATTATTACTGTGTGACGGATGTGTTGTGGCAGAAGATTTCAGAGGAGGGGTGAAGCACGTGAGAAATATTGTATACATAAATGCAAGGAGGTGATTCTAGAGTACAAAAGAAGGTTGTGTGCAGATCTGAGATAACGGTTGGGTTGGTATCTGGAAACTAGTGAGGAGATCTACAGGGGAGGGAGATTGTGGAGAGCTTTGTAGGTTAGGGTTAAGAGTTTGAAATGGATCCTCTCATATATTGGCAGCCATTGAAGAGCTTGACAAAGAGGAGCAGTAGAGGAAGAGCAAGAAGAAAGATAAATGAGTTGAACAACCGAGTTTAGTACAGATTGGAGTATTGCCAGTCTGTTAGTTGGTAATCTACAAAGCAGTATGATACAATAGTCCAAACAAGATATTATAAGAGCACGTACTAACATTTTAGTAGTGAGAAAAGGGTCAAATGCCACTTATGTTTTTGAGTTGGAGATGACAGGAGCTGGTTAGGGAGGAAATGTGAGGAATAAAAAGAGAGAGGAGTCAAATATTATCCTTAAGCTCTGTGCTTTGGGGACTGAAGTTATAGGGGTGTTATTAACATGTATTGTTATATCAGGCAGAGAGGTGACAGACAAGGTGGAAAAATGATTAGTTCTATTTTACTCATATAAAGTTTTAAGTAGCGAGAGGTCATAACAGTGGATGTAGCAGACAAGCAGTCAGCAGTAACACATGTGAGAAGGGAGTTAAGATCTGGTGCCGAGAGGTACAGTTATGTATCATCGCATATAGGTGGTATTGAAAACCAAATGAGTTGACTAAGTTGCCAAGACCATGTTTGTAGATGGAAAAAAGGATGGGGCCAAGGACAGATTCTTGAGGTACCCCCACAGTATGTTATACAAGCTGTACACTACTTTACATTGGAAACAGGAAATTTGGGCGCATGTCCAAAAAGGGCGCCGCCATAGACTTCCATTATAATTATCGTTTATCGGGCGCCCAACGGGAAAAAAGGGCGCCCGCGTAAAATAACGTTAATGAAAAATTGTGTGAATCAATATGTTTTCCAACAATATATACTGCTTACTTCGTTAAATGTAAAGTAACCTCAAACTAAAAGTGAAAACATCACATAAATTGATAGTTTTTCAAAACAAGATCAACCGTCTAAATGGGCGACAAGTTTATAAATCATTATACCTAGTTTGCTAAAATCTAAAAATTAGTAAACAGTATACTGAGTTTAAAAAAAACCTTCATTCCATATCCTTTTATTTCGTTATTTATAATTTTTAATTTTTCAAGTTTAAAACATTAATTCTCACCGAATACTAACTGTTAACTACAAATCGTTATGTATACTTTTATATAATCCTAATGTATAAAACAATACATGAATGTATATTGTTGTTTTTAAATTTTCGGTGTTTTTAAAACAGTATTATCTCTAATAACTAAATAGTAACCAATTAAACGAAATATATATATATATATAATGTTTAAACCACTGTTATTATTTAATTTAAAAAAAGAAGATTTAAATATTAATATATACTTCTAAATTGATTATGTTTAAAACAGTATATTCACTGTAATAAAAATCTATCGTGAAATATATATTTAGAAACATTACCTGTATAAAACAGTAATCTTGTTCCTAAAACCTCATATTACTGTATATGTTTCAAAGTTCTAATTAGCAAGAATCAGAAATCATTAGAAATGGTCCAGAATTGCCCAAAGTATAAAATATTTAAATTTTTATTATGTTGCACATGTTGAATCATAAAACATTAATCTGCGTGTCAAACACATGAAACATAACTCCTAGTGTGTTAATTATGTAGTAATTGTGTATGTATAGAAAAAACTCATTGTGTGTTCCAGCAATAATACTTACTAAATTAATTTTTTTTTCTTTTTGTTTGTAAAATCTAAGGATGTGCAAATAATAAAATTTTCATATTCCTTTGCAGTCAAAATTGAATGTTTCCTGTACGGTGCCTCAATCTAAATTTACTGTAGTTGATAGATGTATTTTAGTAATAAACCTCCTTTGTTGTGTTATGTATAATTCTCTTTGTACACCTTCTCCACTGGTCCATGCTTTATTTAACATCTTTTACAATGTTCCATTATAGCATACAATAATTTTGTATCACGTTTCCGGTATTTTTCATGACTTTTGACCTATAGTTCGCCCAATGTACCTGTGTTTTTTTTTGTTTTTTGTTTTTTTTTGCACCTGTGTCCTGTTCAATTTGCCATTTTTTTCACATTGCACCAGTGACAGAACCTTCAGTTAAGCCTTGGGTGGGGTTGTGAGTCAGTATGAAAAGAAAAAGTAGTATTGCATTGTGAGTAGTATTTATTGTCACACTACACACCAGTGAAATGTTTTTTTTTTTTTTGGAGGTAGGGCCACAACACATCACATAACACTGTAGTGCAGGTGGTGGATC
The DNA here is from genome assembly GCF_040937935.1 of Hyperolius riggenbachi. Taxonomy (NCBI): domain Eukaryota; kingdom Metazoa; phylum Chordata; class Amphibia; order Anura; family Hyperoliidae; genus Hyperolius; species Hyperolius riggenbachi. Next base: position 259,428,240 of record NC_090650.1, read on the forward strand.
TGTACTGAAGGTGGTGGATCATTAATGAATGTTTTCATCTGAATGAGAGAAAGATTTCAAATAACAATTCCTTTAATTTTATCCTTTTACTAAATTTTTAGTATCTTTCCAAACTCCCTTTCCATTGCATTGTAAAAGTGATTGTGGTGTCATCCAATATTGTTAACTTCCAGTGTAATCCTTCTTATAATCTACCTTTGTCTTCGTGTGTCTTGTCCAGTTGACCCATTCCACTATTTTCCGTGTTTTCATGCCTCTTGTGCATTGGACCCATGCCATGTCTGTTCCTAAATCTTTCCCTCTTTAACTGTATTGTTTCTACATCATTTAGCTATTAATTTTGTTCTCATCATGTGTGACCCTGTTCCAGAATTTAGTCTGTGTATGCCTCTAATTTGTGGCCTGTTAGCTTATTGTTCTTGTTATTTTCTTTATAGCCGGTGAATGTTCTGAATCAGGATAGTTGAATTGATTTCCAAGTATTTGCAAAACTGTAGACAATCTGAGAGCCCAATAAAGTGTATAATGTGAAGCATAAATCAAGTAAAGTTTTTATTGATAAAATTATACACACAAACATGGGTTACCACAAATGCAACCACTGTATAGGCAGGTGAGGATATTACAGTCAGTGCTAAGAAGTCGCTGTCTGTAGATGATAAAGGTGGTAGATCACCCCTCCACCAGGGTTGGACATGGCATAGCAGTAGGAGAAAATAGTCGCCAGTATGATAAAAGTGGATAAAAACTTGAAGTTTACCTGGAAGTAAGTGGTTGACTTAGCTAAATAAAGCAGACACGACAGACTGTGTGAATAGCAGCAAAGAAATTGATTAAATAGTACCTCTAAAAAGTGCAACGTGTTTTGCAGGCCTAGCCTGCTTCATCAGGCAATAAACATGTGGACAGAACACAATTTTGTCAATAGTATGTGGTAAAGCTGCTATTGCCGAAATTCTGTTCTGTCCCCATGTTTATTTCCTGATGAAGTGTGCTTGGCCTGCAAAACATGTTTAACTGTGTTTTGGTACTATTTAATCAATGTGACTGATGCTAATCACACATTCTTTTGTGTCTGCTTTAGGTAGTTAAGTCCACCAATTAATTCCAGGTAATTGTAAAGTTTTTGTACGCTTTTATCATGCTGGCGACTCTGTTCTCCTACTATTTTTAAACCTGGTTCATGATATGTTTGAATTGTATAGCCCTTACAGTGTTTCTGTGAACCCAAAATTCCATGTTAATGTAAATGGCTACCTAGGTCCGTTATAATGTAAACAGTTAATTGGGCTTTTTATTTCAGATGTTTAAAGTATTCATAGTAGCACGTAATGCAGACATGGTATTATGGACAGATAAACGTTTTCTCCCTTTCCGTGAGACGAATTTAATTTTGTAATGTGATTTTTCTTACTTATAAACCGTACAGCACTCATGCTTACTTTCCGTTCATGTATACATGTTATTAACAGAGGTTATATATTTCTAAATAAAATATGACGACTGTGTTCAAAGATAAGCTTTTAATTAATTTTTTAATGGAATAGGTAAACAGTTATATGTAATAATCTATTCATCTGGTACATTAAAGAAAATGTTAGTATACAAGGTAAGCTTTGAACAATTTAGAAGAAATTACAATGGAGGTGATAATCAATGCATACAATATGTTTGTTTTTTTTGGTTGCAGTTTTCTGTTACTGGAACATCTTATCATTTTCAATGTGACATCTTCAATCAAAGTTTATTGTAGAAATTAAAATAGATAGTAATCATAATCGTTCATAGTGTGATATTTTTTCTCGAGGCCTATTTACTTTCTTGTACATCTGTACAGTACCATGCCACACGACAGCTTAGTATAAGAAACAGCTATTGGTCATAATTTTCATTCCATTACTAACCATCATTCTATATGCATTGTATTAAATGTCTGTAAGTACCATGCCAGTACACAGTTGTGATTAATAACATCAAAATATTTTTTTTTTATTGCTGCAGTCTGTATTCAGCTTAATTGCATTTGTCCCCAGTACCATTCCACAAGACAGTTGTGTACAACACAAACCCTTTTGAAGAATTATTTTTGTACTTGAAGTTCTACACTCGATATTCATCATTATTGCATATGTCCCCATTACCATGCCAAAAGACAGTGCTGCATACGCAAGAGCTGTCGGTTTTCGAGTTTCCTCTTCATTACAAGGTCTACAGTGTACCTTCAGAATTTTTCCCCATTACCATGCCACAAGACAGTGTTGTCTAACAGAAACAAGGGCAGACAATGATTCTTTTCCTTCAAGTGCTACACTCTATATTCATCGTTATTGCACAGGTCCCCATTACCATGCCATAAGACAGTGCTGTATATGCAAGAGCTGTTGGTTTTTGAGTTTACTCTTTATTACAAGGTCTACAGTGTACTTCCAGAATTTGTCCGCATTACCATGCCACAAGCCAGTGTTGTGTAACAGAAACAAGGGCGGACAATGATTCTTTTCCTTCAAATGCTACACTCGATATTCATCGTTATTGCACAGGTCCCCATTACCATGCCATAAGACAGTGCTGTATATGCAAGAGCTGTCTGTTTTCAAGTTTACTCTTTATTACAAGGTCTACAGTGTACCTTTAGAAATTGGCCCCATTACCATGCCACAAGACAGTGTTGTCTAACAGAAACAAGGGCAGACAATGATTCTTTTCCTTCAAGTGCTACACTCTATATTCATCGTTATTGCACAGGTCCCCATTACCATGCCATAAGACAGTGCTGTATATGCAAGAGCTGTTGGTTTTTGAGTTTACTCTTTATTACAAGGTCTACAGTGTACTTCCAGAATTTGTCCGCATTACCATGCCACAAGCCAGTGTTGTGTAACAGAAACAAGGGCGGACAATGATTCTTTTCCTTCAAGTGCTACACTCGATATTCATCGTTATTGCACAGGTCCCCATTACCATGCCATAAGACAGTGCTGTATATGCAAGAGCTGTCTGTTTTCAAGTTTACTCTTTATTACAAGGTCTACAGTGTACCTTTAGAAATTGGCCCCATTACCATGCCACAAGACAGTGTTGTCTAACAGAAACAAGGGCGGACAATGATTCTTTTCCTGCAAGTGCTACACTCCATATTCATCGTTATTGCACAGGTCCCCATTACCATGCCATAAGACAGTGCTGTATATGCAAGAGCTGTCGGTTTTGGAGTTTACTCTTTATTACAAGGTCTACAGTGTACCTTCAGAATTTGTCCCCATTACCATGCCCCAAGACAGTGTTGTCTAACAGAAACAAGGGCGTACAATGATTCTTTTCCTTCAAGTGCTATACTCGATATTCATCGTTATTGCACAAGTCCCCATTACCATGCCATAAGACAGTGCTGTCTATTTTTTTTTTTTTTAATTGTTACTGTAACTGTTCTGAGTATAAGAGTGTTCTCACCCATTTTTTTTTCAAACATTTATTTTTAACATCAAATTTTTTGAGGGTGTTAGACTGAAAAATCATGTTTGCGTCCTCAATATTATTATCCTGTTTTACGTAAATACTATTTTGATTTTGTGCCTCAATTAGTAGCCTGTGTGTGTAATTTCAAAGTTGCCAGCTTTTTTCATCAAATAGTATGTGTCTTGTTTCGTTACACAATCCCAGGTTATTAATAATCTCCTGTAGTTAATGTTCTGTCCTGAAAAAGTATCTGTCATATTGTGAATTAGGTGTATATGGTTGTGGCAGAACATTACACAGTTGTGGGGTGTGGTGTCAGGACATAAAATCACACCATTTATTTGTTTCACAAGTCTGTTTAGATCTTAATTGTAATTTTTCGTTACTTTGGTGCTTACATAAGTACATTTGTGTACTCATGCTCTTTTACCCAAAAAATACTGGTGAGAAAACTCTTATAAGCATAGTAATTGTAGGTCCATATAGTGACGAAAATGTCATGCTGTACTCCAATCCTGTGCCTTAAAAAAAAAAAAATATCCCACGCCTTCCTTTAGTGGTTACCAGAAATACAGCGATTTGGTTACAAAATGAAAATAGCCAAATTTTTGTCAAATGTATTCATCTAGAATGAATCTAATTCTAGATTTGCAGCAGCCCCTCTTAAGTACTCTACAAATGTTCTATTTTTGTATTCGTCAACAATTTTTTTCAATTTTGTATCCAAATCCTTGTATTTCCTTCGTTTTGGTTGTGCTGGGTCCCCGCGGATAAACTGCTGGTACAGCAGGTCCCTCCCCTTTTGAAATGCTCGCATGCCATCAATGAAAGTCCATATGCTCGGGTGTTCAAATCCCAGATGTGAACGCAGGCAACGGTGCGCTGCCTCCACATAATTGTTTGTCCGGTCCATGCCTGTAAGAGTGCGTTTATAAACCGACCACAGGGAGGGTGGAAAGATCGGCTTACGATGGCAACTCCCACAGACCCCAATGTAGACTCTACTGAACCACGTGAGCAATGGCTGAATCTCCATTTGCATGTCAAATCTGATTGCATCCAGTGCCGCCTCTAAATCAATTGGAGGCACAAAGGCAAGGGAAGCAATCATCGTTGTTTGCAAAGAAAATTCAGCGCTTGAGGTATACAATTTTTGTAAGCCTAGTTTTTCCATTTTTGATTTAATATTCCTCTTCAAATGAAAGAAACAGCCATGAACACGACAGGAGGGGTACACTGCTTTGAATGCGTTTATGGCTGCCACTTCAAAATCAGAGGACTAGTTCTCAGGGTTCAGTTCAGGCCACATTCGGTGGATTGCGTCAAACAATTTCTTGTAAGTGTTTTGGGTCTTGTTTGGCAGCAAGCAGTACAGCAGAGGGAAAACATAGTCATTTATTTTTCCCAATAGTTAAAACACTTGCTGGAAAAGGTGCGGAGCAACTTTAAAAGTTCCGTCTCCGTATAAAGTTTTTACATTTTTAACCCAACAACGGTTTAAACTATTGCCAAAAATCAAAATCCTATGTTCATCATTATGACCAGAATCGTAAAGGAGAAATGGAACTGTCTCTAGGTCTGACACAGAATAATTTCTGTAGGCGTCCGGAATGACAAGGCCAGACAGAGACATTGGATTAGTTGGATGTCCCATTTCTCTTTTCCTGACATTCTGGACCATATGACGTAAACATTCCCTCGGCGGTAGTGAAGCTAGTACTGCAGGTTCCACATTCTGGATGGCCAAATTAATGATTGTGGAGGGACCACCCTTGGAGCATACTGCTTTTTTTTTTATGGCATTGCGTACACGGGATACCTCCACTGTCTCTATGGATTGACCATGTATGTGTTCTTTGACAAGTTTGATAAATTTACCCGTTGCTACTTCTGTGTGAATCCGTCCGAGACATGGCGGGTCGCTATTTTTTTTGTGACACCGCCAGAAGTTTATCAATCCGTCTTTGCTTGTGCGGTCGTATGTATATAGGAATCCTTCATGGGCATACATCTGCTTGCCCTTGTTGCTTTTTAATTGGTGTTCACAAGTGGATTGTGCCTGCAATGCAAAAACCAACATTATGAACTGTTTGGCATCAAAAATTACTATTCATTAAAGTGAACCTCCAGACTAAAAATTGACTGAGCAGTACTGAAAAAGCTTTGTGTTTCTCAAACATTTTAACATCATCAGAACTTTGGTTTTCTTAGACAAGATTATTTTTTAGCTGCATTTAAGACAACTTCCCGTGCATTTATCACCTGATACTGTGCTAAGCATGATGGTATTTCTGATGTTATTGTTCTCGTTTTGTTTTTTTGGTGCCATTTTTTTTGTTTTCCATTTGAAATTTAAATTTGGAAGCCTAGCGCATGCAGCTGGGAGGGATTATCAGGACACAGGTCAGTTTGAATTGTGTGTTATGCTCCCCGTCACCTCCTTTCAACCCAAAAGATGGCTGCCCCCATGACAAAGATGTGAGTCCCCATGAAATCAAAAACATTTTCCTGTTTTTTTGAAACAGGCTGGGTAAAAAATTATATTACCTATGTATTGTAATTAACATAAGTTATGTAACTTAATGACAGTATGTTTGTTTAGGCTGAATTTCACCTACAAGCAAGTATTTAATATTACAGTACATGGAGTCATTTGTATGTTACTTTTTTAATAAAACCTTAACAAAAAAGAAAGCAGTGATACGAATTAAAGACAATTTATCTATTCTACATACATATGTTTTACGTAACTCGCAAATGTTTTTTCCACTTTAAAAATTAAGAAGACAGAAATCATAACGTTGCACAGTTATGGCGTATATAACAGTAACTACTCACTTCCTTTTTTTAAGTGTATGCTTTATCATTTACCACAATTGGTCTTGTTCTCTTGGATTAAAATATTTTTTATACATTTGCCTGTTAGAATTGTCCATCTGTAAATTTCACAGTTAGGTACAAGCCACAACGATTGAAAAGCTTATGTACTCAATGTACAATGTATTGACCCACAGTATTAAAAAAATAATTATTGTACACTACTCAATGATAACAAGTACTATCCATTACAGTTGACACCAACCGATTTATATAAGATCTTTTATAGTGCATTCGTGTTATCAATTCGTACAGGTATGCTTGAATGTTATTTTTACATTCCTTTACTGCCTCATGGACATGTGATGTCATATACATGGTACAGTGATTTTATATAGAATTTTAATCAAGTTACAAAATCACCTAACGAGGAGCACTACTGGTGTCCCTTCCCCCAAACACATTTTATTGAGTCCTGTGGTTCACTTCCTGTTGAGGCAGGGGTAATGGACAAAGTCCTGCCTCACACTTCTTTATAAACGACTATCTCCGCCTCTCCCCCGTCCATCTCAGTCTTCCATCACTGTCAGGGGGGTTGTTAGAAATGGCGATTAGCGCTCATATATGTGCTGAGAGGCAGGGCTGCACCCATTACCCCTGCCTCCAGGAGCTGCAAAATGTACAACCAATTCGTTTGTTAATTTTACAAGGGGGGGGGGGGGGGGTGGATGGGTAAGGGACCCCTGTTCACAATTGAAATAGCGGCGCTTTCACACGCTTAATATAATCCAAAAATCTCAATCTGTACTTGCATTTGCGTCTAATAATATTCTTTTCAATTGGATACAATTCTGTGACTCATTATTTCTTAATTGATGTAGGATGTTAAATATTGACATTTATAATACAATACGTTCAATGAATAGAGACCGGGAAATATTTACCATTGTTGTTCGTCAGGTAAGAATTCAGCGAAGGACGACTGCAGTAGGACAACAAAGTTAGCAAAGACGGATTGATAAACAGGTCCCGTACAGATCCACACAGTAAATGGTCTAATCCACAGCTGAAAAACAGAAATATTTATATTTGTAAGTGCATTTTTCAAAACCATATACCAAGTTTCATTTTAATAATTACTAAACATAATGATTATAATGGTTTGATTTCTCTTAATAAGAAATACTTTATCGTGCATATATTTACAATGATTATTTACTTTGAACTTAAAGGCATTGCAAACTATAATTAGAACCTAAATTAGTCCTTATCCTTTTGTAATCAAATTCACAGTGCGTTTTGTGTGGTTTCACGACGTACAGCCACGTCTTCTATCATGGTCTCTACCCTAAATGGGTAGGCAACGGCTCTCACATGACACTCGACCAAGTGTTGTGCTCCTCTTTTGTGCAGTAAGCCGCACGTCTTAAGTCACTACGGGGCCTTGGTTGAAATTACGCCGCATGTGCGTTTTTAATGTGCATGGCAGTACTGTCATGCTGTCTGGAGTTTTGATGCGAGGACTCTGGCATACTGATGTGTAATGTGACGTGACTTGTGCATAAGCTGTGTACTACAGTTGGGCGACTGTCGGTAGGGAGCATCCTGACATACATTTCAGCAAGAGGCCCTGGGATAAGACACGTGTTTACGTTGTGTGAACTCTTGAGTAGCGCATGTATGTATAATGCACTGGTTACTTTCACAAATACATTCCATTGTAAATTAAAATCCATGTAATTATAACCACTTTAGAAAACACCAACCCACATCCCCCATATACTTACATTAATGAAGGCCGTGTAAATCAATGGAGGGAGCAAAACTCAATAATCGAGGACACCAGGCACAAATGTAACCTAGGAAACATAAAAACAACAATAGTTGCATCACTGATCTCTGTTACTCAGAATAAGCATAAACAATGCACAACTCCACAAAACAACCAAAACTTACCTGTAAGGAAGGGTGGGTAGAATTAGGCACAGGTAGATCAAAGTAGACAGTATTCACTCTTCGTCTCGCACAACAAAGACCTGGCAAAGACAGAACACAACACACCACCATCAAAACTCTCTGACGGGCATACTACAAGATCGCACTGCAAGCCGCATCTGACACAGGCATACTCACCGATAAACAAGGCCGGGGACTGCTACGGTTACTTGAACCTCACAAGAGATAGCACTAAATGTTTAACATATAATCGACAGTGAACTCCGTCTACTGACAGAATGGTTTCTTCTGATCATTTTCATGTTCCATTGTTGAGGTTTGTAAACAGTGTGCCTCTGAGGAAAGATATATATGGTTTGAAACATGTAAGGCGTTCTTTATGTGTTATGGAACTCTGAACTTGTATACATATTTGTGGGCCACTATCACAGAACATAATTGTCATGTCAGAATAAATACAGGAAACAGTTCCAAAAAAGCAAAATTATTTGAAAATTTGTGTTTATCCACATGCTCAACACAGCTGTATTAAAATGGAACAGTCCTACAAACATGTCTTGCACAGGCCAGAAGACATTAACGTTTAAGTTTTTGGAGTTTTCCCTATTGCCATTTTGTTTTAATTCAAACACATACAACTGTTTTGGAATACATGTGAAACTATCACACTGGATAGTTGTCCAAGAAACAAGCATGCAGTTAATGTTCCCCAGTGTTTACAAAAAAAGCATTGCTGATACGTGCTTGTTCAGAGACTAATGATGGTTAAAGTGAATCGGTAACGCATTATTTATGAAATGAAGCGAACAGTTACATAAAGTAAGGAAAGTCAATGGGACTTATAGAGCCTTCCGTCTCCTCTCTCGGTGCTCTCTATCATGTGCTGCTCACCCACCCCGCAACGCCCCCCCCCTTCAGCCATCTGCCAAAAGGGTATTTGTGAAGTCTTCGGCAGCCGTCTCCTCACGAACATATGCGGATCCATAGTGCACAGGCGTGAACATGCAAGACAGTGTGCTTGTGCAGGCGCAGTACAGGGTTGCCCTTCTTCATGGGGCACTCAGGCTCTATGAAGAATTATTTTTCATTATTTGGCTGGTTAAAGCAGTATTTGATGAATGTACTCAAATACTGCTACCGGGCAAGACAGCACTGCAACGAGGGGAACAGGAGATGAGTATGAAGGCTCTGTACGAAATACAGCATTCCCTCTCCTTGGTTAAGTATGTCTCTTTTTTGTATGTGATTCCCATTTACTTTAATAGTATTATACCAAGAGAACATCAGAATAGTCATTCAACTGTTATTGAATGCAAAAGAATCAAGATGTCATGTTATGTTATATATAACTGCCTACATTTCTCCTTTACTTTGTACTAGTGTGCAACAAAGCAAGGGCCGCATTGTGTAATCAGGAGACACGTGAAAGTACATAATTGAAATGATTGTGTGGGTAGCTGGACAGGGAAAGATACTTTACTATATGTTACAATTTCATTAAGGATTTCAGTTATCACATTTGTGGCTTTAATTGACAAATTGACTTTTCATTGTTAGATTTGTTGACTACTTTACTTTTGTATCGATAATTGGTAATATTTTTGGATATTTGTTCTTTAAAAATAATTAAACAATGTTTAAAGAAAAAATAATTACAAACGTTCACTACCAATATCATTTTTTGAGTTTCAGATACAAAGGAACCAACACGGTACATAAATATAGTAAATGTATACCAAAAAAAATGTATACAACAAAAAAGTACACAAGTAGTATGCCTCATAGATTGTGTGTAGTCTTTAAGCGGACAGGAAAGAGTATTTTAGGTGGGGGTTGGGGGTCGTGAGTGGGTTATATGTGACTAAATTTTTTGATTCAAGAATAAACATTTTCATATCCATTATTAGACACTTTCCACAGTTTGTTGTATCCTTAGTTCTTCTTACATGGAAAGTGACTTACCTAATTAGGGTACAAGATAATTATTTTTTTCTTGCGCTCCTCAATTACATTTTTTTCCTTGCAACAGCCACGGAGATTGTGAAAAATGCCACACTAGTGTTATTATGCAAACCTTAACAACCTTAGCCCTCTAACAATAAATACACTTTCATGCTAATAGAATTGTGTTACAGGCATACCAGTCAGGACTTAGGTGGGGACAAAGGCCTCACCTAATCGATCTCAAGCCTGGTATACCTGTAACATGATTGTATTTGCTTTTACCCTAGTAAGACAACATTTATTTTTTTTTTTTTTTTTTTTTTCATTACTTAATTTATATGTTTGGTTAAACAGATCTTTGAAAGGGTTAACATTTTGTGTATCATGACAGTTACAATGTTGTTAAAAATAACCTGCCTTCTATACATATTTTACAGATTGTATTGTACATTAAAAAAGTTGTTTTATTAACAGTTGTATGTGCATGCCTTTTAGTGGACATTCAATAAATGTTTTTTGTGCAAAATACAAATTTCATTTCATCTTCTTTACATGGAACATGTATTATACAAAGAATATTGAAAGCTAATATGTGCAATGTTACATAGTTGGCCACAATACATTTTAAACTTAAAGGTATACTGGAGGGGTGGTCGTGGAAAATAATGTAAACTTACACGGGGCTTGTAACAGTCCCCCCGCAGACATCCTGTGCCCTCGCAGCCAATCACCGATGCTCCGGCCCCGCCTCCGGTTCACTTGTGGAATTTCTTACTTTACAGACTGAAAACCACTACACCTGCGTTGCCGTGTCCTCGCTTACCCTGATGTCACCTGGAGCGCACGTCGCAGACACAGACCATACTGGGCCTGCGCAGTACGATCCTGCTGCCATAAATGGGAGTGAGGACACGGCAACGCAGGCACAGTGGTTTTCAGACTTTTAAGTCGGAAATTCCAGAAGTGAACCAGATGCGAGGTACGAATCATTGGGGAGTGGCTGCCCGTGCACAGGATGTCTGTGGGGGACCGTTAGAAGCCACGGGTAACTTCAAATAATTTTCCCCTGACCCCCCTTAACCCCCTAAAGTGTCCCTTTACAGTGACTGTACCTTACGACTGAAACATGGAAAGAAAATGTGAGAACAAAACAGTTGTACATGACATTAAACCAGAAAAGGTTTTTTTATTCAGTAAATTAACTTGAACACTTCAACAATAGCATAAAATGTATCTCTGTAACTTAAAAATTGCATTCACAAATTACAATTAGGTCAGTAAACAAAGAAATACCTAAACTATGTTGTCCTTGAAATGTAACACAGCTGAGTAACAGAAAAATGTTTTAAATCCTGTGTATTCCTACATGAAAATTAACATGGATATGTCCAACACAACCATCCTCTGACCTGTTCTGCACAGGTAGCGGATACCATACATTCATCCTGAATGATCAAGCCTATGCAAAATAATTAGGCAGTCTAGTAATCTGGAGTGAATAGACCCGATATGCTGGAGAGGTACGTAGAGAGCACAGTTCTCTTAACTCAGAATTTACATGAAAGGAGGTAGTTACATAACACTTTACACGATTAGGACAGCGTCGTTGGAACGTACAAATCCATGTGCATGGGGCTATAAGAAGACCCACAGATGATGAATGTAATGTCTCCTGATACATGACATAATTGTAAATGGATGAGTGGGACTGGAGAATATGCAAGAGGCTTCATGACATTTTAAACAGCTATGCCTTTCTAGGAAGCAAACAGGGCAGCCATAAGGGGGGGGGGGGCAACTGACACTTCAGTGAGGGACCCAGATTTTTTTACTGGCCCTGACCCACACAAAAACGCTGGAAGGCCCACATGTGCTGGGTGTGGGCCTGTGCCTCACTACCCACCAAAACGCGTTCCAGCCCTGAGAGAACAATGACATCTGCTCTTGAACGTGGGGAACAGATGAGTGAACCCGCTACAGCGGACTTTCTATACTGGGGCACCACCTATATCTGGCTACAGGCTACCTATACTGAGCCACCCCCTATACCTGGCTACCTATACTGGGGCTGGAACCACCTAAGCTACCTATACTGGAGAACCACCTATACCTGGCTACCTATACTGGGGCACCAGCTATACCTGGCTACCTATAATGGGGCACCACCTATACCTGGCTACCTATAATGGGGCACCACCTATACCTGGCTACCTATACTGGGGCACCACCTATACTTGTCTACCTTTTCATCACACTGTGCATGCCACTTTCTTCAGTGTCAGAGCCATGCACATTTTTAGCTGCAGCGCACTTCGCGCACAGACACGTTTGTGTGCTGGCTAGTGAGCGGGGCTCAGCAAACAGTGGGTGGGCCCGGGGAGAGGGGGCCCAGGCCTGATGATGTGTGAGAGGTCCCAACATTTCTCATGGTGGGCCTGAAGCAAAGGTGAAGTGAACTGCATACAGTAAATAGCAAGAAGATTTAGGGAAAAAAAATTGTTAAGGCTGTGTGACATCTGTGATGCAAGAGGTAGGTATATCCAGAAAAAAAAAATTACAATATGAACTGTACATATCTCAATGCAGGCCATGTGGAAAATCGTTCACTCAGGGCCAGCCATTTGGATTTCCCTGACATCTTAATTTTATTTTTATTTTTTTTTAAAACTATTACTATAACCACACAGAAATAAAATTTCAGGTTGAAAAGTTTCTCACAAGGAAGGAACATAGGGAGAGGGACAGCAGTACTTAGCAAGGAACTGGAGAGGAGTGAGGAACAGTATATGAGGTAATTAAAAAACAATGTACAGTCCAAAAATAAAAGTTTTGGAAAATTACAAGTATACCACGCCAATGTTGTTATACTGGTTTTAAAACAGGAAATAAAAGAAACACATTGTATAGTTAAATTTAAAAAAAAAATAGTTTAATGGAGGTTAGAACTTGGAAATTTTTTTTAATATATGAAACTTATCGTTTGTATCGGTTACCATATACTAATGGCAGTGAAACGTTTAAAAAAAAATTCACTACATTGCACACGCGAATTATGATTTTTTTTTTTTAAATTACATAACTTATAAAATTATATTAACTATGGTGAATGATTTATTTTTTATGCTCTATGTTAATAAAATAAGATTGTAAGTTACCGTTTAAAAATATTACTATTTCAAACACTAAATTATCCATTGCAATATTGGAACGAAAGTTATAAAGGATAAAACAAACGATTCGAAACTTTTGAAAAAATGAATAAATTATCGTTTATAACAATTTTCATTTAAAGATATAAATGTTTAAACCCGTATACTTTCGTTAACATATATATGAAACATAGATATAAACGTACAAAATAAAAGATGTTTAAAGATTAATATATTTTCAGATTCGTTACAATATAAATATGTTTCTTCATCCTCTTCTTCTGCCTAAATATTGGCTTATATTATATGTAATATTTAATGCTTTAGAAATATAAATCATTTGTTCATTAAATGTTAATTACCATTTTTGAAATCTCTAATTGTAATAACATAATTTTACGTTTACAGTTGATTAAAACACTGTTTTAGGCGAAATATAACGTTTTATATTTTTTATAACGATATTTTTTAACTATCGTTTAGACCCTGCGCCCTTTTTTCCCGGCGCCCTTTTTTAACGTACGCCTTTACATTGAATCAAAATATCATATCTTTAGTGTTGTCCCATGAAAAGATGTTATAAAATATTTACAAAAATGTGAGAGGAGTACTTTTGTGAGATACTGTATGGTTGAAATCTTTACAACGTGGTTGAACTTTAGGTTCTTTAGCCTATATATGACACATTTCACACGCAAGACAAAACACATTAATAGTGCTTTTTTTTTTTTTTTTTTTTTTAATTTTTTAATCTATGACATTTACACATAACAGTTAAAACTAACTAAACCTTGCTAGATGAGTGTTTTACATAATTGGGTGCTGTCAGTATCTATAATGCACTGGATGTTTAGTTTCTGACACTTTAACTAACAGGGTTGACATGCAGACGTGTTATATAAAAATATAATTGCATCTTGCCATCGACTCCTGCATCGAGGTATTCATTTGAATACCAGGCTTAATGTTTTACCAATAGGTGTACATGCTGTGAAAATATAAATTGATTGCTGGCACTTACAGCAAGAAGAGTGTTTTCCTATTCTAACAATTGAACTATACAAGTTTTAATTGATGTGAATATAGTAATTAAAATAGTAGTGCAAAAAAAATATAAATAAAAATAGATACCGCATATACTTACATATAAGCCACATTTTTGGGACAAAAAAAGTGTCCCAAAGTATGGGTGTCGGCAGCATCTCTCATGCAGCTCTCTTTGCTAGATGTCCAGGTTTCACTTTCTTCTAGTCCCAGGGAGTTACTTCCTGTTTCCCATGCAGTTCCATGCTTGGCCACTAGATGTCAGCAGTGAGTACAAAGCTGTAAGGGAGATAAGAAAATGGCTGCCCAGAGACCAGGAGATACTGAAGCCTAGATCTGTTCAAGTACAGAGCTGCAAGGGAGTTGGGAAGATGACCAACAAGGAGAGGTAGCTACAGTATATGTACACTTCACAGTACTCTGCATCTCATACACTCTGCTGAACATACATACACTGCATCGTGACATACATACACTCTACTGAACATACATACACTGCATTATGACATACATACACTCTGCAAGCATGCTTCACTCTGCATCACATGCTCCACACTCTGCACCACAACATACACTCACACATAATTCAAACTGCGCCAACAAAGTTCAAAGTCCTCATTTGCACAAACCATAAAGGGATCACATCTGTTAAAAGTTTCCAGGAAGGAGATAACTTCAAAGTCTATTAGTCAATTTCCAGATGCGCTCACCCAAAGTACATAAAATGTCTACAGAAAACAGAAAACACACTCTCATAGCGTGATTCTGCTTCAAACATGTTACATCAGTATTTAGTAACAATACGAGGATAGGGTCACCCTGTGGTATTTTACACACAGACACACCCCACATGCAGGTATGACAGCAGGCCCACCACCAACACCGAAGGGGCTCCACTGTTGGGGGGGCGTGCTGTCATACCTGCACTTGGGGTGTGTCTGTGTGCAAGGGGATCAGAAATACCTCACAGGGTGACCCTGTCCTCGTATTGTTACTGCATGCTGATGCAATACGTTTGAAGCAGAATCACAACATACACTCAGCAAGCATGCTTCATTCTGTATCACATGGACCACACTCTGCACCACATACGGGAGGAGGGGGGCGCTCTGCGCCACATACAGGAGGGAAACTAAGGGGAGACATTGGGAGGTTGGCTTATCCACGGGTCACACATTATTATTGTTTTTCAGGGGCAAAAGTTTGGGGTTGGCCTATACATGGGACGGCTTGTATACAAGTATATACAGTACAGTACTTCAGCAGTAGTAAGCCACTGGATAGTCCAAAGGTTTACGTTATCCTATTCAAGCCCATTGTTCCAGTGCTGAGTCCCTCTGAACATATTTGACTGGAGCTTGTTGCCCTCGATTTTTCGAAGCATCAAGAATTTCTCCAAAGAATCTGTCCTTCTCATTATGTGTCCAAAGTATTTAAGTTTTAATAGTAGTATCAACCCTTCTAATAGATCTTTTTCAGTCTAGGGATCTCTCAGTAGCTCGGTAGCCACAATTCAAAAGCATCATTTTTTTCTACACATTACCTTGTTTATAGTCCCACTTTCACAGTCATACGTTACTATGAGGAAGACCATAGCTTTACTATCCTGATCTTTGTTGGTAAGGTGACATCTCAATCCTTTAGTATCTTGTCCAGATTTTCCATAGCTTCCCTCCCAAGTAACAAGCGTCACTTAATCTCATGGATGCAGTCACCATCTGCAAATATCTTGGATCCCAGGAAGATACAAATCTGTTACGTCTACTTTTTCTACATCTATTTGTTGATTCATTGGAGCAGATGACATGACTCTTCTATTCTTCCTCATTTTCATCCATCAGAGTGTTATCATTAACATATCTCATAAAGCAGTACACCACAGTGATAAACATACAGGAAGAGATGGAGAGGGGGCACTGTTTCATCCGTGGGTGTATATATGCTGCACTGCCTCAAAGGGACCCCCAGTTTTGCATATCAAAGTGGGATGACTATAAGGTGACCGCTTTTTTAGACCTCTGCTGGAAGAGGAAATTGAGACAGCAGGACAAAAAGATAAAGCAACTGCATGTTGGCCACATCTGCCAGCTGAGAGAAGCCTCCACCCAACCCCTTTTTCACCCACACATTAGGCTTGATTCACAAAGCAGTGCTAACAGTTAGCACCCTGGTGAAAAGCCCCTTATCACGCCTAAACTCAGTTTAGGCGTGATACATTTAGGCATGATAAGTTTAGGCGTGATACCTTTAGGAGTGATAAGTTTAAGCACCAACTGGGTTAGCACCGCAGTGCACAGCTGATCAAAAGTTTTGCGCTAGCAAAGTCTGGTGCACTTCGCATAGAGTTTAATGGCGCTATTTTGCGTGCGGGACTTTGCGCACGATCTGAACTTATCTAAACTTATCATGCCTAAACTTATCACGCCTAAACTGGCTTTTCACGCCTAAAGTCTTTTACTGGGTTAGCACCGCTTTGTGAATCGAGCCCATTGTGCCCAACACTGGGCCTGGAGCAACAGCAGTCCAGTCCAACCAGCAACTCCAGAAGCTGAACAGGTAATCTATTGTACACAATGAGGGATTTCTTCCAGCCTGAGTGTCACAATACCTCCACCACTAACAGCAGTCACTGACTGGTTGGCTGGAATGGTGAATGGATACATCAGACTTATCAGTGCACATAGTGAACTGATGACCTCATGGAATACTGGATCACCAGGCTGGAAACCTGCCCTGTGCTTACTTAATATATCCTGAAAATGCTGTTGTACCCCCTTGTACTGTTCTTTATGAACGTGCTCTCAGTGCAACAAGTGGGGTGGTTATTTACTAGACAATGAGCCTGATGCTATTCCAGGTGATAAGTAGCTTGCAGATGCGAGCTACTTATCACCTTGCCATCGCACGAGGATTACCGGCAAATCCTATTGCCAGTTTCACTCGTGCGATGGCCGATCGTTAGGGAGCATTACTCAGGCGAAAGCCTGAGCGATGCTCCCTATTACCGGGGCGATGGGGAGCGAGGTTTACCCTGTGGTGCTGTCCATCAGCACCACGGCCTCGCTCCCCACACATGCGCACAACCCGCCGAACATCCGCCGCTGCATCTGAGAGTCTCCTTTAATAAGGAGACCCCCAGAGCTCCCCGCTGGCCGCCGCTCGTCTCCGCAACCCCCCACAAAGTTACAAAGCTACAAATTGCTTAAATTCCTTACCACTGCTTTACACCCTTCGGCCGCCGCATCTCACCGCAAGTCCCCGCTGTGTAATTACAGTGTACGAGTTACTGTAATTACACTCACTAATAACAGAGTCCCGGCAAAGCATCTTTGAATCAGCCGCCGGGGCTCCCCATTGGTTCACAGGCTGGACCAATGAAAATGGCTCAGCCTGTGAACCAATGGGGAGCCTCGGCGGCTGATTCAAAGATGCTTTGCCGGGACTCTGTTATTAGTGAGTGTAATTACAGTAACTCGTACACTGTAATTACACAGCGGGGACTTGCGGCGGCCGACGGGTGTAAAGCGGCGGTAAGGAATTTAAGCAATTTGTAGCTTTGTAACTTTGTGGGGGGTTGCGGAGAAGAGCGGCGGCCGGCGGGGAGCTCTAGGGGTCTCCTTATTAAAGGAGACCCCCAGATGCAGCAGCGATGTCGTGCGTTAGCATGTTTAGACCTGCTTTTTGCAGGTCTAAGCTAATGCTCATGTCTGCCGGGAAGCATCGCTTCCCGGAGGCATGCAAAGTGTAATAGGATAGGGTGTAAGGAACTTGCTGGGCGATAATATCGCCCAAGCGAGTTCTTTTAGCACCCTGCCTAGGGCTAAATGCAATTGGATCAGGCGACTTTATAGTCGCCTGATTATCGGACTCACCAGCGTTTAACACTGGCGAGTCTGACAATTGCATCAGGCCCAATGTGTCTGTCCAGAAACATCATGAAAACTTCATAAAAACAACCAAGTCCTGGAGGAGCAGTATTTTATCATGTGTAAGGCATATATTATATATGAAAACGTGTTTATTAAATTATCTTAAAGCGGAATATAACCCTGCATTTCAACTTTGCTCTAAAACATTATTTACAGCATATTATATGCAAAAAGCATTTTTTTTTTACTAGACCAGCATTGGAAGGGTTAAACACAGAGGTTTTAAGTTCCGTGCAGACATTCAGATGGTTACATTCTATTTAGTTAGTGTGTAACTGTTTATCAATAGATACATCTCTTTGGCTGTCCTCCAAGCTCCTTCTCAGTGAGAGAGATGAGTCATAATAAACACATATTTGTAAACAAAAAGTATCTAACTCAAGTTCGGATTCGGTTGCAGAAATCTCTAGGGACTTTAAAGCCCTGTGTAACCCTTCCAATGCTGGTCTAGTAAAAAAAAAAATGCTGGTTGCATATAATATACTGTAAATAATGTTTTAGAGCAAAGTTGAAATGCAGGGTTATATTCCGCTTTAATTCATTTGGTGAAATCCTTATTACTATCCTTTGTAAATCAAACAACTCTGGCAGCAAGTTTCCCATGTTGTTGTTTGTAATAAATTTGTGGTTATATAAGAAATCTTAATTATTACAAATGTCTTTTTATGCTGCTTTTATATGGAGCACAAGTTTTATGCTCATTACCATTTACTAACCAAGTGTTTTCTGTCTCTTACAAGTTATTATTATTTTCTTCTTTTTGCGTATTTTATGCAAAACTAAAATAATGACAAATGCAAAAAAAAAAAAGAAAAAAACATAACAAAGGTTATTTGTCATAAACAGAAACATAAGGCTAATTAAAGGGACTCCGAGCAGTGCAGAAACTATGGAAAGATGCATATCATTTTAAAGCTCTCTTTCTCCTCTTTCCCTCTTTCCAATGATATATAAACCGCCGCCCTACGCCTTTTAGTTTTCGCTATTTTCGCGATTGAAATTGCAGCAGCCGCGATTTCGATAAAATAAGAGAAAAATAGAGAAAATAGAGAAAACTAAAAGGCGTAGGGTGACGATTTAGGTGTCGTCAGAAAGAGGAGAAAGCGAGCTTTAAAATGATATCCATCTTTCCATAGTTACATTGTATTACACAGGGCGACTTTTTCCTAAAGTCAGCAGCTCCATTCTGCTGAATGCAGCTGCTGACTTCTTCACCTTACTTCTCTACATTTCTCCTAAGTTCCACATAAAAGGCCCTCATGATTTCCAAGATCCCTGATCTGGATTTTAGCAGGTTTCCTGTGTTATCTTTGTTATGATCATGCTACATTTTGTGTGCAATTTTGGTGCCCATAATTCCCTATCCAGAATGAAACAGACATGCTAACCATATTAAAACTACTGAAGTAAGCCCCTAATTTCAGAGATCTCCTTGGAATCTCTTTTTTTTCTAGATAATGTTTTCAAGTTTCTATAATGCATTCATCAAAAGCTCTCTTTCTAGCTAATTTCTTGAAGACATGTTCACTTTTTCCTCCTTTCCCTTCTGCAGAGTAGCACAGCGGAGCAGTGTAATATTAACTAGGTCAAGCACTGTGTTGCATCTCCCCAGTTCCTTCAGGCCGCCGTGCCCTCTATGCAACATGCATAGCTCCTGTTACAGAATTTTAGCCTGAATTTCCAGCTATATATGCTGGACCCTTGCCTTCAGAGCCTTTTGTAATTCATTTGATGCATCCACACACAGGCTATGCTCTTACAGGAATGTTGCTGGAATACCAGGATATCTAGAACAGAAGAGGCAGAGGTGAACCACATTCAAAAGCTATTTCAATGTAGAACCTATTGATTCATAAAAGGGAATAAGTACAGATTAGACCAGCTTCTTGTTTCAGGCATACAGCCGATTTTCAGTGGTGTAGCTTTTACTGTTTGAGACCATCTTTTTATTTCAGTAAATGGCAGGAAATGCCAATATCCAGTCTATTACATTTGAGAACAAATCATTATTAGCTGTTATAATTTAGATGTTACATCATCGAAAAACAATTATGAAATAATTGCAAATTCAGATGTAACCTTTCCATCAGTAACAAATGTCATTATATTGTTATAAGAATGCTGTTTTCTGCTAAGCACCATTTAAAGCTAAATAGACCAAATAACATAACTGAAGTCGAATTTCAGAAAGACAACAACCTTTGCCGTGAATATATACATTTTCTTTATATCAGGTTCTCATGCCGTTAACCTTTTAGCAACCACATAAAGTAAAACTTTATGTGGCTGCCGGGACAATTTTTTTTTCTGCTGCTGGGGAAGTGTGCCTTCCCAGCCTGGCAGGCTAAGCAGTGTGGTGCATGGAGCTGTTATATTTACCTGTCTAGATGGTTGGATCTGCTTCTGCCTCCACCTGCTGTGCTCTAATCCCGGCATCCTCTTCTGAGTTCCATTCACATGTGGCTCAGAAGATAGTGTCAGCGATGCAGCACCATCCGGTGGTGGAAGAGGTCACCCAACCACAGCAGTACAGCAGAGTCCTGGTGAGAAGTGACAGTGGTCCGGTGGTCCTGATGGCGTCAGTGCTTTGGGAGTGAAAAGCAACGATGCCCGGGGTGCATGGAAGTCATGCATGAAATAGAGGTGCCATTAAATGTTGGCACCTGGGAAAAGCCAATAGTAGAATATCAGTATCGTACAGATATTCTGCTATTTTAGAGTGTTTGTTTTCGTAAGTAAAATATCAGTAAAATGTATGAATATTTGACCCTATTCTCACACAGAACTCTCCCTCTATGATAACTAACCCTAACTACCCTCTGGACTAACCTTAACCGCCCCCCATGGCTAACCTTAGCTATCTCCCCCCAACGGCTAACTTTGTCCGCCCCCCACACTATTTATCGGGTGCCCAAATGTCACAGTATAGCCGCAATTTATAATGGTGTCCATGATGGTGTCAAAATTCCTGCCACTAGCGGGCACCCAAATTTCCTGCTTCCTTCGGAAGAGATGCTGTGGGGAGTGGTGCTGAGGAGGTGGAGAGCAACAGTGCCAGAGAAGCTCAGCAAAAGTTCAGCAGGGAGCAGCAAGTCCTCTCAGAGGTAATAATGCGCCGGGGAGCAGTGACAACGGTGAAAACTATTAATTCAAAATTATTGAAGAAAGAAGAAGACAGAAGAATACAGATGGAAAAAAAGAAAAGAAAAATAAAGAAGTTTCCCCCCCTAAAGTTTATTAAACCATTATTAACCACTTGAGGACCTAGGGCTTTCTACCCCTTAAGGACCGGCCACTTTTTTTCCATTCAGACCACTGCAGCTTTCACGGTTTATTGCTCGCTCATACAACCTACCACCTAAATGAATTTTGGCTCCTTTTCTTGTCACTAATAAAGCTTTCTTTTGGTGCTATTTGATTGCTCCTGCGATTTTTACTTTTTATTATATTCAGCAAAAAAGACATGAATTTTGGCAAAAAAATGATTTTTTTAACTTTCTGTGCTGACAGTTTTCAAATAAAGTAAAATTTCTGTATACATGCAGCGCGAAAAATGTGGACAAACATGTTTTGGATAAAAAAAACCCCATTCAGCGTATATTTATTGGTTTGGGTAAAAGTTATAGCGTTTACAAACTATGGTGCAAAAAGTGAATTTTCCCATTTTCAAGCATCTATGACTTTTCTGACCCCCTGTCATGTTTCATGAGGAGCTAGAATTCCAGGATAGTATAAATACCCCCCAAATGACCTCATTTTGGAAAGAAGACATCCCAAAGTATTCACTGAGAGGCATAGTGAGTTCATAGAAGATATTATTTTTTGTCACAAGTAAGCGGAAAATGACACTTTGTGAGAAAAAAAAAAAAAAAAAAATTTCCATTTCTTCTAACTTGCGACAAAAAAAAATGAAATCTGCCACGGACTCACCATGCCCCTCTCTGAATACCTTGAAGGGTCTACTTTCCAAAATGGGGTCATTTGTGGGGTGTGTTTACTGTCCTGACATTTTGGGGGGTGCTAAATTGTAAGCACCCCTGTAAAGCCTAAAGGTGCTCATTGGACTTTGGACCCCTTAGCGCAGTTAGGCTGCAAAAAAGTGCCACACATGTGGTATTGCCGTACTCAGGAGAAGTAGTATAATGTGTTTTGGGGTGTATTTTTACACATACCCATGCTGGGTGGGAGAAATAGCTCTGTAAATGACAATTTTTTAATTTTTTTTACACACAATTGTCCATTTACAGAGTTATTTCTCCCACCCAGCATGGGTATGTGTAAAAATACACCCCAAAACACATTGTACTACTTCTCCCGAGTACGGCGATACCACATGTGTGGCACTTTTTTGCACCCTAACTGCGCTAAAGGGCCCAAAGTCCAATGAGCACCTTTAGGCTTTCACAGGTCATTTTGCGGAATTTGATTTCCAGACTACTCCTCACGGTTTAGGGCCCCTAAAATGCCAGGGCAGTATAGGAACCCCACAAATGACCCAATTTTAGAAAGAAGACACCCCAAGGTATTCCGTTAGTAGCATAGCGAGTTCATAGAAGATTTTATTTTTTGTCAAAAGTTAGCGGAAAATTGATTTTTATTGTTTTTTTTTCACAAAGTGTCATTTTCCACTAACTTTTGACAAAAAATAAAATCTTCTATGAACTCGCTATGCTACTAACGGAATACCTTGGGCTGTCTTCTTTCTAAAATGGGGTCATTTGTGGGGTTCCTATACTGCCCTGGCATTTTAGGGGCCCTAAACCGTGAGGAGTAGTCTGGAAATCAAATTCCGCAAAATGACCTGTGAAAGCCTAAAGGTGCTCATTGGACTTTGGGCCCTTTAGCGCAGTTAGGGTGCAAAAAAGTGCCACACATGTGGTATCACCGTACTCGGGAGAAGTAGTACAATGTGTTTTGGGGTGAATTTTTACACATACCCATGCTGGGTGGGAGAAATATCTCTGTAAATGGACAATAGTGTGTAAAAAAATCAAAAGATTGTCATTTACAGAGGTATTTCTCCCACCCAGCATGGGTATGTGTAAAAATACACCCCAAAACACATTATAGTACTTCTCCCGAGTACGGCGATACCACATGTGTGGCACTTTTTTGCACCCTAACTGCTCTAAGGGGCCCAGAGTCCAATGAGTACCTTTAGGCTTTACAGGGGTGCTCACAATTTAGCACCCCGCCCACTTGCCAGGACAGTTAACAAACCCCACAAATGACCCCATTTTGGAAAGAATACACAACAAGGTATTCCATGAGGGTAATGGTGAGGTCATTGAAAATTTTATTTTTTGTCACAAGTAAACGGAAAATGACACTTTGTTAAAAAAAAAAAAAAAAAAAAAATTCTGCTAACTTGTGACAAAAACTAAAATCTTTTATGAACTCACCGTGCACCTCACATAATACTTTAGGGCAGGGGTCTCAAACTCGCGGCCCATATAATATTTTGTGGCCCCAGGGCCCCAGAGCTTGTAGGGGCCCCCAGTGGCTACAAGAGGAAAAAAAATTTTTTCAAATCGGCCTTATAGTTTTTGAGAAAATCGATTTTAAAGTTGCAAAGGAAAAAAATACACATTTAAAAACCTGCCGACTTTAATGGTTAATAGCAAATCCACCTTAAATGCTAGAAACCCTAAATTTGCAGGATATGTTAAGGAGATCATTAGGAATAAGAGGAAAAAACAATTTTTCAAAAAGACCTTATAGTTTTTGAGAAAATCGATTTTAAAGTTTCGAAGGAAAATAGTATACTTTTAAATGCGGTAAATGTCACTTTTAGTAGCAAACCTAACGGTAGTGTAATTTTACATGTATCAAAAGAAAGAGCAATACATTTCCAGACAGGGTTTCCAGGGGGTCCAGCCGCAGCGCTTTGGCCAGGGATCGCTATACAGCCGCAATATGGCTGTATGAAGATTCCTGGCATTTTTTCCTATTTTCCCATTTATTTTTTTTTTGTTTAGAGTGTGGGAATTTAAAAAAAAAAAAAAAATTGTGGGGTCCCCCCTCCTGAAACTTTTTAACCCCTTGTCCCCCATGCAGGCTGGGGTAGCCAGAATGTGGAGCTCCGACCGATTGGGGCTTCACACCCTGACTATACCAGCTGCAAAAAAGGTCCCTTAATGCCGATTTTTGTTCCATGGTATCTGTTGGGTAGGGGAGGGCAGGTTTATTTTGCTCTGGGGCCCCATTGTTGCTTAAACCGGCCCTGCCTGCCGGCAAAAGCAAAAGAGACACGGAAGCAAACTATTTTTGCCCATTTTACCTTATATTTCGCTTCAGCGCTCCCAAGTAATCCGCCGCATCCCCGCAGCTAAACAAGGGCTGCAGACCCCCCAAATCCCCCGCGCAAACATCCACGACTGCGCTGAGGGGCAGAGCTTCCAGCTGTAGCTCTGCCCCTCCTGACGTCAATCGCTGAATGGATCGCCGCCTCTCCCCGCCCCTCTCTGTGAAGGAAGAGTGAGAGGGGCGGGCAGAGGCGGCGATCCGCCGCGATTGACGTCAGGAGGGGCAGAGCTGAAGCTGAAAGCTCTGCCCCTTCCAGGAAATGCCGGCGGATTGCCCCCCGGGGCGATTTGGGGGCTCTGCAGCCCTCGTTTTGCGGCGGGGACACGTGAAATCCCTTATGCGGCCCAGCCTCATCCTGACTTTGCCTCCTGCGGCCCCCAGGTAAATTGAGTTTGAGACCCCTGCTTTAGGGTGTCCTCTTTCCAAAATGGGGTCATTTGTGGAGTCTGTCCTGGCATTTTAGGGTCTCTGCAATCATTACATGTATGGCCAGTATTAGGAGTTTCTGCTATACTCCTTATATTGGGTATACAAGTAATGCACTCTGGGCTGAAAGGAAAAATGAACGGCAAACATACCTTGCTCCACATCAATGGCAGTGATAACCTCAGGAGAGAGACACCCCGTGCCACCCTGCACTCAGGGTGAGCCACCAACTTATGTGACTGGGCCTCAGAACTTTAGTGTACAGCATTATGCCTGTAGGATACAGCAATATGCCTGCCAATAGAGATGACTCTGTGTGGCATTAAAGCATCATCATAGGCCCAAATCACATATAAACCGGGGGTGTCCACACTCAAGGGAAATTCAAACATGCCGTCTTATATCGCCAACCCAGGACAGATCAGCAATATCAAGCATGGAAACCGATCCTTCTTCCGACTTTTATGCTTACCCGTTTGGTTTTCAAGCTTACCTCTCCTCTCCCTGCGACAATGTGCGAAAGACCACTGAGTGTGTGCCTACTCCTGTGTCTGGAGTTCCCTAGGTTCTAATAGTGTACCTGCTCGTGGTACCTCTCAAAACACGGCCCTACGCATAGGCCAGGCTGGTCAGGACAGCGGGGACAATAAAAACTGGTGTCATTCCTTCTTCCAGTCCTGCTGCAGACACGACAACGTTTTCTTCGGATGCGTTGACCTGGGGCACACGGAATCTGATAGGCGTAATGCCTACCATGCAGTCGGCTAGTTGCATCTGGGGGGGGGGGGCCTGGCACCTCCTGGATACAGGATGTCCAGAATGATCTGTTCCTGAAATTGGAGGAAAGATCCAGTTCTCCCAGCCTTACTGTAGAGAACAAAGCTGTTGTAAACTGCCAATTGAATCAGATAAAAAGACACTTTCTTATACCAGCGTCTTGTTTTCCGGGTAACTAAATAGGGCGCTAACCTCTGGTCATTGAAGTCCACCCCTCCCATGTTGACATTATATTCGTGGACGACAAGGGGCTTTTCAATGACCTTAGTTGCCCGTTGAATTTGGACTGTCGTGTCTGTGTGAATGGTGGACAGAAAGTAAACGTCCCTCTTGTCCTTCCATTTCACCGCGAGCAGGTCTTCAGTACGCAAGGCGGCCCTCTGCCCCCGTTGAAGTCTGGTGGTAACGAGCCGTTGGGGGAAGCCCTGGCGACTAGGCCGCGCAGTGCCACAGCATCGGATTCCTTCTAACTTTAAGTGCTGAAAGAGGGCCACACTTGTGTAATAATTGTCCACAAAAAGATGGTACCCCTTCCGGAACAAGGGTGACACCAAGTCCCACACAACCTTTCCACTGCTCCCCAGGTAGTCAGGGCATCCGACCGGCTCCAATTTTGAGTCTTTTCCCTCATAGACCCTAAAACGACATGTATAGCCTGTGGCCCTTTCACAGAGCTTATACAGTTTCACCCCATACCGGGCGCGCTTGCTTGGGATGTACTGTTTGATGCCAAGGCGCCCGGTAAAGCATAAGAGGGACTCGTCTATGCAGATGTTCTGTTCAGGGATATAAGCATCTGCAAATGTTGAGGACAGGTGGTCTATGAGGGGCCGAATTTTGTGGAGCCGGTCATAAGCAGGGTCTCCCCTTTCAAGACAGGTTTCGTCGTCGTTGAAGTGCAGGAAGCGCAGGATGGACTCAAATCGTGTCCTGGACATGGCAGCAGGGTACAAGGGAACATGATGTACTGGGTTCGTAGACCAATACGACCGCAATACATTTTGTTTCATTAGTCCCAAGTGAAGGATAAGGGCCAAAAAGATTTTAATGTCGGAAACTTGGACTGGTTTCCACCCGAAAGGCTGGGCATACATGCTCTCCGGGTGCTCGGTGATGAATTGTGTGGCTTTACGATTGGTCTCAACCACAATTAAGTCCAGGAGAACCTGGGTGATGAACAGCTGCAAAAAGTCTAGGGCCGTTCCTAGATGAGCTGTCGCCACCTGGACTCCAGACTGGGCGGTGAAAGGGGGCACTACGGGTGCGGCGGAATCAGGGGATTGCCAATCTGGTTGTGCCAGCACCTCTGGGAGTCTATGGGTACTACGGGCCCGTCTTCTTCTTGGTGGCTGCGACGGGGGTACTACTGCACTTGCCACCGTACCAGTTTCCACTTCCATGCTGACGCTCACCACTTCGCCAGGGTCTACGGAAGCACTGGCACTAAGTCCAGGAGATGCTGCGCTGCTGGTGCCTGCCTCACCAAGAAAACTATCAACAGCGCTAGCACCACCCTGCTGCCCTTGAGGCGGATCCTGCGCCACCTGCGGTCTAACGACTTGGGGTCTGGTACGCCTGGCTCTAGCCGGGACCATAGCCTCGTCATCACTATCGGTCAGGGAACCACTGCTTTCTACAGGTTCAAATTCGGACCCGGAAGATTCGACGGATGATTCTTCCCAAAAGAACTCATCCGACTGGTCCATGTACCTGTATACCTCGTCATCGGAAAGCCCCCTTCTTGCCATTTTGGATTGCTAAATTTATGGGGTTTTCCTCCGAGACTACCCAGAAAAAAAGAGCACCTACCTAGCAAAAAGGGAGTATTTGAGAGGTATTGGGGTTGGTGGGAAGTGGGGTCTCAGAGGACAATCAAATACAATTACAGCACAATCGACTCCAATCACAGCACAATCAAATCTGATGTACTCGGAAGGTGATGGGGGGAGGGTGGGATTAGGTGTGGCGGGAAGTGGGGTCTCAGGCAATCAAACAATCACGGGGCAATCGAAGCCGATCACGGGACAATCAAATACAATTACAGCACAATCGACTCCAATCACAGCACAATCAAATCTGATGCACTCGGAAGGTGATGGGGGGAGGGTGGGATTGGGTGTGGCGGGAAGTGGGGTCTCAGGCAATCAAACAATCACGGGGCAATCGAAGCCGATCACGGGACAATCAAATACAATTACAGCACAATCGACTCCAATCACAGCACAAGCAAATCTGATGCACTCGGAAGGTGGTGGTTGGAGGTGGTGGGGGGAGGGTGGGGTTGGGTGTGGTGGGAAGTGGGGTCTCAGGCAATCAAACAATCACGGGACAATCGAAGCAGATCACGGGACAATCAAATACAATCGCAGCCCAATCAAATACAAGCGCAGCACAATCGAATACAAGCGCAGCACAGTCAAAAACAATGCACTTGGACGGTGATTAGGGGGGGGTCTGAGGGCGATTTGAGGGGGTGGGGGGTTGATCAGGAGCCTGCACGGGGCAGACTGAGTCCTGATCTGATGAGAGGCAGACACAGGGGGTTACTGATCGCAGATCAGTTAGTGATTGCTGGGGAGGACAGATGTAAACAAAGAGCAGGGGATGTAATCAGAAGGGGGGTATGAGGGCAATCGAGGGCCTGGGCAGGTGATCGGTTACCCCCGCGGGGCAGTTAGGGTCTGCTCTGATGGGTGGGGGTGCCAAGGGGTGATGGACAGGTGATAGACAGGTGATCAGAGGGGGATCAGAGGGGGATCAGAGGGTAAGGTAGCTGTATACAGATGTATACAGTATACAGGGGGGTAGTCTGGGATGGGGTCTGGGGGTGATCTAAAGGTAGGGGGGGGGGATCAGGGGTGACTAGGAGGCAGTTAGGGACCTAACGCAGGGGATAGCGTTTAAAGTTAGTGATAGGTGGGGGGGTTGGGGTTTTTAAAGGGGTGCAAGGGTGCTGGCAGGGGTCTGCTGGGGTGATCAGGGGGGGTATGAGGCCTGGGGTGGGAGATCAGGGGGGCTGTAGGCAAAAAAAAACGTGTGTGCTGTGATACTCACAAAGTGCTTCCTCCTCGCTAGTGGTCTCTGCAACAATGAGACCACGAGGCGAGGAGGAAGCACGTATAAGGCACTTTGTTTACTTAACAAAGTGCCTTATACCTTCTGATTGGCGGATCCCCGAGATCCCTCCGCTCGCCGGCGCTGCTAAGTGGCCGGCGAGCAGAGGCAAAATGCCGGGCTTCCGACTCCCGGCGGAGGATCGCGTCACGGATGACGCGATCGCTCCGCCCACGCCCATACAAGGACCGCCGCATTTTGTCTATACGGCGGTCCTTGCGGCGTCAGCTTCCCGGACGCCATTTGTCTATATGGCGGTCGGGAAGCAGTTAACACAAAATAAGTAGGGGGTCAAAAATGACCCATTTTAACTATTTAAAGGGTTACAGGTGGTCTGGGGCTTTGTGTATTTAAAAAGGGTTTCCAGATTCCACCATGTCCCATCAATACCTATTCCACATGTGTGAGCGTAGTTACTCCCACCTCTAATACGTAGGGATGGGGAAAAAATAGTCCCTTGTCTGTGATATGGACAGGGCTTTGTAGAAGCAGCCTTTGACACAGTTGACCATGACATCTTGATAAACAGGCTACAGGAATACTGCGGCATTGATGGCATAGTACTTCAGTGGTTCCAATCCTTCTTGAGTGGCAGAACCCACAAAGTGTCTATGGGGCCCTTCCTGTCCACCCCTGTAACACTTAAGTATGGGGTGCCCCAGGACTCAATCCTCTCTCCCCTGCTTTTCACGATTTACATGCTACCGTTGGGAAAACTAATCCAAAAACATGGTCTGACATACCACTGCTATGCAGACGACACCCAACTATATATTTCCTTCAAGCCTGGTGTGACAGACCCAACTCTAACTATAAACGCCTGCTTACGTGAACTACAGCAATGGATGAATGACAACTGGCTGAAACTAAATGCAGACAAAACTGAAGTCCTTCTGATTGGAGGGCAGAGCATGATATCAAAACAACTTAACTTGCAGTCTTCACCACTGGGAATAGGAGGCACGGATCTACGCAGCTCTGATCATGTGCGTAGCCTGGGAGTTCTAATTGATGGGGATTTAAACTTCAGAACTCAAATCTCTGCTGTGGTGAAATCATCCTATTTTCACCTGAAGAACATTGCAAAAATCAAGCACCTCATACCCCCAGAAGATCTGCCAACCTTAGTCCACGCCTTCATCACATCCCGACTGGACTACTGCAATGCTCTCTACACTGGCCTTCCAAAAAAGGTCTTGTACCGCCTACAGCTGATACAGAATACTGCTGCCAGACTGCTAACCAACCAACCCCGTCACTGCCACATAATGCCAGTCCTGCATTCCCTTCACTGGCTACCTATAGAATGGAGGGTCCTATTCAAGATCGGCTTACTGACATTTAAATCCCTGAATAATCTAGGCCCTGGATACATGAAAGATATGTTACAGCTGCGTAGCAATCCCCGCATTCTCAGATCCACAGGTTCTAATAATCTAGTCATACCCAGAGTCCACTTGGAAACTTTTGGTCCCAGAGCCTTCTGTCATGCTGCCCCTACGTTTTGGAACTCCTTACCTCAACAGATCAGGACAGCCCCATCCCTGGACGTGTTTAAATCCAGACTGAAAACCCACCTGTTCAGTCTGGCATTTGCAGAAATATAACTTTTGTTGTGTGAATACTTCATCCTACTAATTACTGAATCTGAGAGAGCCTAAGCGCTTTGAGTCCTATGGGAGAAAAGCGCTATAGAAATGTTATTGTATTGTATTGTATTGTATCTGCTTTCATATTTGTCTGAACCAGCAATTGCATAGGAAGAAAAATATGAGCTTGGAGAGAATATCATTTAAGCAAGTTTTTTCCTGGCCTACTGGGTGTGAATTCAGAATACCTGGAGGAAACCCATACAGACACAGAGAGAACATAAAATTCAGCGTATTTAGTGCTCTGGCTGCTGAACCAGGGACCCAGCACTGAAATGTGTTAGTTTGTCTTCCACCCCATTATCCAACAACCTGCATTTCACTTATCAACTTTTCCACACTAGAAAACATTTCACCGTATAGCCTGATATTTTCACACAGATTCTCATTCCTACTACCTCTGTAACTGAATTCACTCATTTACAAGAAAAGAAAAAAAAAGCTGTTTTCTGTAACCTCATACTACTACAACCTATTCCCATGATTGCATTCCCTTCTTATTCCTTATGTTTGCTCCATCCGCAAGCCTGTCATTAATGCTGTTTCATCTTTCCAGTGGCATTTTTTTTCTATCTCATTCAAACATGCTGTCATAGCACTAATACTCCAGAAACCCTCCCTGTAGCTTTCCTAACTACTGGCTTGTCTCTTTTCTGTCGTTCTCATCTCAACTACCAGAATGATATGTTTACATAGACATGGTTCACTGCCTTCTCTTAACTAACCATCTGATCTGCAATCTGGCTGTCACTCTACTGAAACGTCCCTTTTTAGAACTACCAACAACCTATTAATTGCTAACTCTAAAGGCTCCCATTTCACATGTGCATTCAGAGTCTAGCACTGCCAGAATCACCTGGTATTTGGCCCAATACAGAGTTTAAAAAGGCAACAGCCATATTTGGAGCATTCATTTTAGTCTTGTGTGCTTAATTAAATATATTTCTACTGTAGAAGAGATAGGTAGCTAGGTGTTTCTTGTGGGTATATAAGAGATTTTAATGTGGCGGGGGCTTCAGTACAGCATTGATAGGATACTACTTAGTGCTTATAGCCAGGATTTGTGTTAAGATAGGCAGAAGCAGTGCTGGGCCGAAATTACGCATTAGCGTAATTACGCATCGTAATTCACTACAAATGCACCGTAAGCGTTACGTGTAAGGTTACGGTATTAAACGTAATTAATTACGCGTAGACCGTAGGTTACGTTATTACGCGTAACAAATTACGCGTAAGACTGTAAACTCCTATTGAAATTACACAGTCTGCCGTAATCGCGTAATATTACGCTCCCGTATAATATAAAAAAGCCGCCGACTTTAAGGGTTAATAGCAAAGCCGCCTTAAGTGCTAAGAGCCTCAAATTTGGAGAATATATTAAGGAGATCAGAAGGAATAAGAGGAACATTTTTTTTTCAAAAAGACCTTATAGTTTTTGAGAAAATCGATGTTAAAGTTTCAAAGGAAAAATATATACATTTAAAAACCCGCCGACTTTAACGGTTAATAGCAAAGCCTGCTTAAAATTTAGGAACACCAAATTCCCAGGGTATATTAAAGAGACTCCGTAACAAAAATTGCATCCTGTTTTTTATCATCCTACAAGTTCCAAAAGCTATTCTAATGTGTTCTGGCTTACTGCAGCACTTTCTGCTATCACAGTCTCTGTAATAAATCAATGTATCTTTCCCCTGTCAGACTTGTCAGCCTGTGTCTGGAAGGCTGCCAAGTTCTTCAGTGTTGTGGTTCTGCTATGAACTCCACCTTCCAGGCCCCTCTATGCACACTGCCTGTGTATTATTTAGATTAGGGCAGTTTCTCTCTTCTCTCTTATCTTTTACAAGCTGGATAAATCGTCCTCTGAGCTGGCTGGGCTTTCACATACTGAGGAATTACAGACAAAGGCAAAGCTGTTTGCAGGAAGAAAGAGCAGCCTGAAACTTCAGTGCATGAGAACTGCAGGGGGAAAGAAACACACAAATGATCTCTTGAGATTCAAAAGGAAGGGTGTATACAGCCTGCTTGTGTATGGATGTATTTTCTATGTGTGGACATACTGTACATCAACCTACTTCCTGTTTTGGTGGCCATTTTGTTTGTTTATAAACAAACTTTTTAAAACTGTTTTTAACCACTTTTAATGCGGCGGGGAGCGGCGAAATTGTGACAGAGGGTAATAGAAGATGTCCCCTAACGCACTGGTATGTTTACTTTTGTGCGATTTTAACAATACAGATTCTCTTTAAGGGGATCAGTGGGATCCATGGGCCCGCATGGTCCATGGATTGGGGGGTCTCGGAAGGGGAGGGGCAGCCAAGCTTTCCCCTCCTCCTCCGAGCCCTTGTCCAATCCAAGGACAAGGGGCTCTTCTCCACCTCCGATGGGCGGTGGAGGTGGAGGCCGCGATTTCCTGGGGGGGGGGGGGGGGTTCATGGTGGCATCTGGGAGTCCCCTTTAAAAAGGGGTCCCCCAGATGCCCACCCCCCCTCCCAGGAGAAATGAGTATAGGGGTACTTGTACCTCTTACCCATTTCCTTTAAGAGTTAAAAGTAAATAAACACACAAACACTTAGAAAAAGTATTTTAATTGAACAAAAAACATAACCACGCAAAAAGTCCTTTAATATTCTTAATTAACCATTAATACTTACCTGTCCCTTTAAATAAATGATCCCTCGCAATAGCCTCGGAAATGTTCTATCAGTTACAATGTAACAAAGTTATTACAATGTAACAACTTTGTTACATTGTAACTACGCCGCACCCGACGTCACTCGCCGCTCAGCCGCCGCATACACTTACACGTCCGTGCAGGACGCTAAGTCCCCGCCGGCTCCCGCTGTCCACCCCGCCCACATCTGTCACCCACATGTGGGTGACAAGTGGGTGACATGTGGGAGAGGCTGGGAGGGCAACGGGAGCCGGCGGGACTTAGCGTCCTGCACGGACCCGACAGAGCTCTGAGTTATATAGCTCAGAGCTCTCTAAGCATCTTTGAATTTGGGCTCCAAGGAGCCCCATTGGTCCTTAGCAGACCAATGGGGTTCCTTCAAATCAGAAGGAACCCCATTGGTCTGCTAAGGACCAATGGGGCTCCTTGGAGCCCAAATTCAAAGATGCTTAGAGAGATCTGAGCTATATAGCTCAGAACTCTGTCGGGTCCGTGCAGGACGCTAAGTCCCCGCCGGCTCCCGCTGCCCTCCCCGCCTCTCCCACATGTCACCCACATGTGGGTGACAGATGTGGGCGGGGCGGACAGCGGGAGCCGGCGGGGACTTAGCGTCCTGCACGGACGCGTAAGTGTATGCGGCGGCTGAGTGGCGAGTGACGTCGGGTGCGGCGTAGTTACAATGTAACAAAGTTGTTACATTGTAACAACTTTGTTACATTGTAACTGATAGAACATTTCCAAGGCTATTGCGAGGGATCATTTATTTAAAGGGACAGGTAAGTATTAATGGTTAATTAAGAATATTAAAGGACTTTTTTCGTGGTTATGTTTTTTGTTCAATTAAAATACTTTTTCTAAGTGTTTGTGTGTTTATTTACTTTTAACTCTTAAAGGAAATGGGTAAGAGGTACAAGTACCCCTATACTCATTTCTCCTGAGAGGGGGGGTGGGCATCTGGGGGACCCCTTTTTAAAGGGGACTCCCAGATGCCACCTCGAACCCCCCCCCCCCCCCAGGAAATCGCGGCCTCCACCTCCACCGCCCATCGGAGGTGGAGAAGAGCCCCTTGTCCTTTGATTGGACAAGGGCTCGGAGGGGGAGGGGAAAGCTTGGCTGCCCCTCCACTTCCGAGACCCCCCAATCCATGGACCATGCGGGCTGGTATAGTCAGGGTGTGGAGCCCCACGCGGCCGGTGCTCCGCATTCTGGCTATCCCAGCCTGCATGGGGACAAGGGGTTAAAGAGGTCTGGGAGGGGGGGCCCCACGTCGTTTTTTTTAATATTTCCCACACTCAGAACGAAGTAAGTAAAACGTTTCCCACTTGGGGGAATCTATAAAAATAATACACTATTGTTACCTGTGCAAAAAAAACTGACATTTTCCGCATTTAAAAGACATTTTTGCCCTTGAAACTTAAAAATCGATTTTCTCAAAAACTATAAGGTCTTTTTGAAAAAAAAATGTTCCTCTTATTCCCACTGATCCCCTTAATATACCCTGGGAATTTGGTGTTCCTAAATTTTAAGCAGGCTTTGCTATTAACCGTTAAAGTCGGCGGGTTTTTAAGTGTATATATTTTTCCTTTGAAACTTTAACATCGATTTTCTCAAAAACTATAGGGTCTTTTTGAAAAATTTTTTTTCCTCTTATTCCTTCTGATCTCCTTAATATTTTCTCCAAATTTGAGGCTCTCAGCAATTAAGGGGGCTTTGCTATTAACCCTTAAAGTCGGCGGCTACCTAACATTGATCCATGCGTCAACTTTTCCGCTTGGGAGCATTGCCTTACGCATTAATTGCTAGTAAGAAATTATGCGTAAGCCAATAACGTAACAACCTGCATTACGGTATTCTTACGCGTAATTGCGTAAGGGCCATGCGTAATTACAGACATGAACCGTAGATAAATGTCTACACCGTAAGCGTAATTCCGTAATGCGTAATAGCGTAAAATTACGCGTAATGATCCGTAAGCGTAGTTTTTTCCATTACGCCCAGCACTAGGCAGAAGGAAGGCAGGGACTTAAAGAGGAACTGTCGCGAAAATCTTAAAATGTAAAATACATACAAATAAGGGTACTTATCTGTTAGCCGGGTGCATCCGGCAGGTGGTGCTGTTGTTGTTAATTCCAATCATAATTACTTCACGTAACAAAACTGTGAATGTAAACGCCACAGGTGGCGCTAATTGGATTCCTTGTTAAGGTAACAATATGTATATGAAAGAAGAGAGTTAATTAAATGACAAATAAGCCGGGGGCAATGTAACAGATTAAGCCGCCGGCTTGCTTCTTGTCTCGCTCTCCTCCCCCCTTGCTCTCTCTCATATAGAGCCCTGGGGGGGAGGGGGACATGCGTGTGCCCCCAGAGTTGATAGTCGCGGCAGGGAATCCTGCTTGTTTTATTGCGACGAACGACTCTGGGGGGACACGAGTCCCCTCCCCAGGGCTCTATACGAGAGAGGGCAAGGGGGGAGGAGAGCGAGACACGAAGCAAGCCGGCGTCTTGATCTGTTACATTGCCGCCGGGCTGCCAGTGTTCTATACGAGAGAGGGCAAGGGGGGAGGAGAGCGAGACACGAAGCAAGCCGGCGGCTTGATCTGTTACATTGCCGCCGGCTTATTTGTCATTTAATTAACTCTCTTCTTTAATATACATATTGTTACCTTAACAAGGAATGCAATTATCGCCACCTGTGGCGTTTACATTCACAGTTTTGTTACGTGAAGTAATTATGATTGGAATTAACAACAACAGCGCCACCTGCCGGATGCGCCCGGCTAACGGATAAGTACCCAAATAAGAAGTACATTTCTTCCAGAGTAAAATGAGCCATAAATTACTTTTCTCGTATGTTGCTGTCACTTACAGTGAGTAGTGGAAATCTGACATTACCGACAGGTTTTGGGTTAGTCCATCTCTTTATAGGGGATTCTCAGCATGGCCTTTATTCTTTACAAAGACATTCCCTGAAAAAGATTTATACAATGATGCTGGACAGCCTGCCAGCTCACAGAACACTTTTTGGCAGTTGGACAGAGCAACTGCCATTCAAGTGCTTTTCAAAATAAAGAAAACCCTAAGGGCCTGTTTCCACTACATGCAGATTGGATGCAGAATGGATGCAGAAAATCTGCCTCCAATGAATGTCTATGGGCCTGTTTCCACTAAACGCGATTTTTCTGATGCAGATTTTCCCATAGACATTCATTGGAGTCAGTTTTTCTGCATCCATTCTGCGTGTAGTGGAAACAGGCCCTAAGAGCTGAAAGAGAAAATGATCTAGTCCAAAATCTGTCGGTAATGTCAGATTTCTACTACTTACTGTATGTGACAGCAACATAGGAGAAAAGTAATTTATGGCTCGTTTAACTCTACAAGAAGTCTGTAAGAAGTCAATCCCTCACTTGCCTAGGTGTTGTGTAAATCATTTGAAATCTAACCCTTGTGGTCACTTCAAATCTCAGTCAGTAGAAAGACCCTTGATTAGTGTTGGGCGAACACCTAGATGTTCGGGTTCGCGAACGTTCGCCGAACATCGCCGCGATGTTCTAGTGTTCGCGCCGAACTCCGAACATAATGGAAGTCAATGGGGACCCGAACTTTCGTGCTTTGTAAAGCTTCCTTACATGCTACATACCCCAAATTAGCAGGGTATGTGCACCTTGGGGGTGGGTACAAGAGGGAAAAAAATATTTGAAAAAGAGCTTATAGTTTTTGAGAAAATTGATTGTAAAGTTTCAAAGGAAAAACTGTCTTTTAAATGTGGAAAATGTCATGTTTCTTTGCACAGGTAACATGCTTTTTTTCGCCATGCAGTCATAAATGTAATACAGAGAAGAGGTTCCAGGAAAAGGGACCGGTAACGCTAACCCAGCACCAGCAGCAGCAGACGTGATGGAACAGGAGGAGGCGCAGGAGGAGAAGGCCACGCTTTGTGAGACACAACAACCCAGGCCTTGCATGAGGACAAGAAGCGTGCGGATAGCATGCTTTGTACCGCCATGCAGTCATAAATGTAATAAAGATAAGTGGTTCAATAAACAGGGACCACGCGGCAACGCTAACCCAGCAGCAGCAGACGTGATGGAACAGGAGGAGGCGCAGGAGGAGAAGGCCACGCTTTGTGAGACACAACAACCCAGGCCTTGCATGAGGACAAGAAGCGTGCGGATAGCATGCTTTGTACCGCCATGCAGTCATAAATGTAATAAAGATAAGTGGTTCAATAAACAGGGACCACGGGGCAACGCTAACCCAGCAGCAGCAGACGTGATGGAACAGGAGGAGGCGCAGGAGGAGAAGGCCACGCTTTGTGAGACACAACAACCCAGGCCTTGCATGAGGACAAGAAGCGTGCGGATAGCATGCTTTGTACCGCCATGCAGTCATAAATGTAATAAAGATAAGTGGTTCAATAAACAGGGACCACGCGGCAACGCTAACCCAGCAGCAGCAGACGTGATGGAACAGGAGGAGGCGCAGGAGGAGAAGGCCATGCTTTTTGAGACACAACAACCCAGGCCTTGCATGAGGACAAAAAGCGTGCGGATATAGCAGCAATGCTTTTTGCCGCCATGCAGTCATAAATGTAATACAGATGAGAGGTTCAATAAACAGGGACCGGAAACGCTACACCATCCCAGATGTTCATTGGTCATGTTACTTGGTTGGGGTCCTGGAGTGTTGCGTAGTCATTTCCAATCCAGGATTGATTCATTTTAATTTGAGTCAGACGGTCTGCATTTTCTGTGGAGAGGCGGATACGCCGATCTGTGACGATGCCTCCGGCAGCACTGAAACAGCGTTCCGACATAACGCTGGCTGCCGGGCAAGCCAGCACCTCTATTGCGTACATTGCCAGTTCGTGCCAGGTGTCTAGCTTCGATACACAATAGTTGAAGGGTGCAGATGGATTGTTCGACACAGCTACGTCATCTGACATGTAGTCCTTGACCATCTTCTCCAGGCGATCGGTGTTGGAGGTGGATCTGCACGCTTGCTGTTCAGTGGGCTGCTGCTGCATGGGTGTCAGAAAATTTTCCCACTCCAAGGACACTGCCGATACCATTCCCTTTTGGGCACTAGCTGCGGCTTGCGTTGTTTGCTGCCCTTCTGGTCGTCCTGGGTTTGCGGAAGTCAGTCTGTCGGCGTACAACTGGCTAGAGGAGGGGGAGGATGTCAATTTCCTCTCTAAAGTCTCCACAAGGGCCTGCTGGTATTCTTCCATTTTGACCTGTCTGACTCTTTCTTCAAGCAGTTTTGAAACATTGTGTTTGTACCGTGGATCCAGAAGGGTATAAACCCAGTAATTGGTGTTGTCCAGAATGCGCACAATGCGTGGGTCACGTTCAATGCAGTCTAGCATGAATTGAGCCATGTGTGCCAGAGTCCTACCAGAATCCTCATCATCCTCTTGTGAGCGTTGTGATAGTTGTTGTGATGCATCATAGTCGTCACCTTCCTCCTGGTCTGCTTCTGCTGACCATTCGCGCTGAATTGTGGAAGTCCAACGTGCACCGCTCTGGCCCTCGTCAGTGGTGGCATGAAATTCCTGCTCCAACTCCAGCTGTTCCTCCTCCTCTTCTTCGTCATAGCTGCTGGGGCCAGCGTTCCCTGAGGCGGATGGCCTGATGTTGGTACCATCACGCTGATCGTTTTCTCCTTCAGATTCCCCCAGTTGCATCATGACAGCTGTTTCCTTGATTTTCAACATTGACCTCTTCAGTAAACACAGCAGTGGTATGGTAATGCTGACTGAAGAGTTGTCACTGCTCACAAGCAACGTGGATTGCTCAAAATTTTGGAGGACTTGGCAGAGGTCCAACATGTTGGCCCAATCGGATCCACAGAAGCTTGGCAGCTGTCCGGATGCGCCTCGGTACTGCGCCGTCATGTACTGGACCACTGCACTCTTCTGCTCACAAAAGCGGGCTAGCATGTGCAGCGTAGAATTCCAGCGCGTAGGGACATCACACAGCAAGCGATGGTGGGGGAGATTGAAGCGCTCCTGCATCTTGGCGAGCGCCCCCGAAGCAGTACTGGAATTTCTACAATGTTTGGCCACTCGACGCACCTTTAACAGAAGATCGGCCACGCCTGGGTATGTCCTCAGGAACCGCTGAACTACTAGGTTCATCACGTGCGCCAGGCAAGGGATGTGTGTCAGCTTAGCCAACCTTAAAGCGCGAATGAGATTACTCCCATTATCACACACAACCATGCCCGGTTTCAGGTCCAGCGGTGCCAGCCACAAATCCGTCTGTTCCTTTATTCCCTTCCAAATTTCCTCCCCTGTGTGCTGCTTATCCCCAAGGCAGATCAGCTTCAGCAACGCTTGCTGACGCATGCCAACAGCTGTGCTGCACTGCTTCCACGATCCTACTGCTGCTGGGTTAGCGTTTCCGGATGAGGTACAGCTTTGAGATGCGTTGGAGGAGAAGGAGTCAGAGAGGTAGGTGCTGCTGTTGTTATCCAGTGGGAGGGACGGCGGTGCAGCTGTTTGCGGCGTGGGCAATACCCGCGCCGTAGCAGGTGAGGAATCGCTGCCAGGCTCCACAAGGTTCACCCAGTGCGCGGTAAGGGAGATGTATCGACCCTGGCCGAACGCACTCGTCCAGGTGTCAGTGGTGAGGTGAACCTTGCAGGCAACGGCATTCTTCAAGCTTCGGGTTATTTTGCTGACCACGTGCTCATGCAACTCAGGCACTGCAGAGCGCGCAAAGTGGTAGCGGCTGGGAACCACGTAACGTGGGATGGCCACTGACATCATGCCCTTGAAGCTGTTTGTCTCCACCACTCGATATGGCAGCATTTCGCAGGCCAGAAGCTTGGCTATGCTGGCTGTTACTGCCACGGCCCGGGGGTCATTTGCTGGCAATTTCCTCTTGCGCTCAAACATCTCCGACACAGACAACTGAACCGTAGCGCTGCACACGGAAGGGCTGTTGGTTGTTGTGTTTGATGAACACTGGGAGACCTCAAGAGCACTACTCCGGAAAGTGACAGTGTCAGCGTCGTCTGATGTTTGTGAATGTTGTGAACCACGCAATGGCTGGGCTACTTCTGCTGCTGAGGCGGGTCTGGTGGTGAGTCTGGTGAACCCAAGGGAGGCAGTGTTGCTGGTACCCTGTCCTGCGGCGTTTGCCCACAGAGTGGGATGTTTGGATAGCATGTGGCGGCTCATGCTGGTGGTGGAGAGGTTGTTAATACTTTTCCCCCTGCTCAGGCGGGTCTTGCACACCTTGCAAATCGCCATGGTAACATCCTCAGTGCAGTCTTCAAAGAAAGCCCAGACTTTGGAGCACCTGCCTCGCTGGCGATTTCTGTTTGCTCCTCTTTTGCCTCTCACTTGAACTTCCACGCTTGTGGTGCCTGAAATTGCGCGCCGCCTACCTTGTGGCACAAGGCGAACTCGTGCAGCAGTGGGTTCTTCAACAGACTCATCTGTGCTGCTGCTACGACGGCGATGTTCTCGTTCACAAACAAAATCTGGGTCTCTGTCCACATTGTCCATACCCTCCTCTTCCATCTCCTCAAACTCGTCATATGTCATTGTGGGGGTCCGCCGCCGTGGAGTAGAGCTCCCCAGAACAACCTCTGCGCAGCTCACTCCAACGTCGTCTTCCAGATCTTCTCGGCCGACCTCCTGCAATTGCAACCCCTCCTGCCCAACTTGCTCTGGGATTTGGGTTTCCGAGTCCTCCTCGGACTCGCCTTGTATTTCAGTGCGCGGTGCATTTCCCACAGTTAATGGTTGTGAATCCGGGCACAACATTTCTGGCTGTTCCTCCATTGACCTTTGAAAGGTGGAAGTTTGTTGGGCTGGGAATAGCTCCTGCGAATACCCCATTGTGTCCTGAGGTAATTCATCGGACTGGTTATCTGGCAGTTGTGTGCGTGGTGTCGCTGCCGGTTGTGTCAGCTTTGTGCCCACTGGCTCCTTGTAACTGGCTGAGGACTCGGACCTCGTGCGTGATGTGCTGGTGCTGCTTAACCCACTGCTGGACGCTTGAGAGGTCATCCAAGTAATTATCTGGTCCTGTTCTTTTGGATTTGTGAGGGTTGTTGTCCTGGACAACATGGCCGGTATTGAGTGGGTTTTCTTGGGTGCTCCCCTGTGGCCTGTACGTGAACCGTCAGGGGAAACACCTCTTCCCTTGCCCCTCCCTCTTTCACCGGATTTCTTCCTCATTTCACTTATCCTTACAGTACACGCTGACTGGCAGCAGTACAGTGGCAGTACAGAAATGCTATACAGTACCACTATTCCCAGCAGCGACACAGAGCACAATGCTATACAGTGGCGGGTGAGCGGTGTACTACTATTCCCAGCAGACACAGAGTGGCAGTAAACAGAATGCTATATAGTGTGGCTGAGCGAGGTACACAGAGTGGCAGTAAACAGAATGCTATATAGTGTGGCTGAGCGAGCGGAGTACAACTATTCCCAGCAGACACAGAACAGTAAACAGAATGCTATATAGTGTGGCTGAGCGAGGTACACAGAGTGGCAGTAAACAGAATGCTATATAGTGTGGCTGAGCGAGCGGTGTACTACTATTCCCAGCAGACACAGAACAGTAAACAGAATGCTATATAGTGTGGCTGAGCGAGGTACACAGAGTGGCAGTAAACAGAATGCTATATAGTGTGGCTGAGCGAGCGGTGTACTACTATTCCCAGCAGACACAGAACAGTAAACTGAATGCTATATAGTGTGGCTGAGCGAGGTACACAGAGTGGCAGTAAACAGAATGCTATATAGTCTGGCTGAGCGAGCGGTGTACTACTATTCCCAGCAGACACAGAACAGTAAACAGAATGCTATATAGTGTGGCTGAGCGGTGTACCACTATTCCCAGCAGCGACACACAGCACAATGCTATACAGTGGCGGGTGAGCGGTGTACCACTATTCCCAGCAGCGACACAGAGCACAATGCTATACAGTGGCGGGTGAGCGGTGTACTACTATTCCCAGAAGACACAGAGTGGCAGTAAACAGAATGCTATATAGTGTGGCTGAGCGAGGTACACAGAGTGGCAGTAAACAGAATGCTATATAGTGTGGCTGAGCGAGCGGTGTACTACTATTCCCAGCAGACACAGAACAGTAAACAGAATGCTATATAGTGTGGCTAAGCGGTGTACCACTATTCTCAGCAGCGACACAGAGCACAATGCTATACAGTGGCGGGTGAGCGGTGTACCACTATTCCCAGCAGCGACACAGAGCACAATGCTATACAGTGGCGGGTGAGCGGTGTACCACTATTCCCAGAAGACACAGAGTGGCAGTAAACAGAATGCTATATAGTGTGGCTGAGCGAGCGGTGTACTACTATTCCCAGCAGACACAGAACAGTAAACAGAATGCTATATAGTGTGGCTGAGCGAGGTACACAGAGTGGCAGTAAACAGAATGCTGAGCGAGCGGTGTACTACTATTCCCAGCAGCGACACAATGACTGGGGGGACCCTGGCTAGCGTGGCTGGAGCGCGAACTACCCTGCCTGCCTACCCAAAGCTAAACCCACAGACAAATGGCGGAAATATGACGTGGTTCGGGTATTTATTTACCCGAACCACGTGACAGTTCGGCCAATCAGAGCGCGTTCGGGTCCGAACCACGTGACCCGTTCGGCCAATCACAGCGCTAGCCGAACGTTCGGGGAACGTTCGGCCATGCGCTCTTAGTTCGGCCATGCGGCCGAACGGTTTGGCCGAACACCATCAGGTGTTCGGCCGAACTCGAACATCACCCGAACAGGGTGATGTTCTGCAGAACCCGAACAGCGGCGAACACTGTTCGCCCAACACTACCCTTGATCACCAGAACACACACGTAATATAAAAGCAGTCACTAAAAGCATACACTAAATTATCTCATTATGCTTCACACACCCCTTCTGGGTACTCAGTCTGCATCACATGAAGCAAAATAACCAAATATGCTGGGAGGGAGAACCAGGGAATTCCTGCCCTTATCAGTGCATTAAACAAGTATCTAACATTACAGAGGCAAAGTCCCCAGATTTGTTATCCTATAACCAGGGTTAATAGGCAAGGTTGTCTGGGTGTGTTCACACATACTGGTAAAGTGCAGTTGTTGATATTCTGCTGCTGGCTTTGTCACAGTGCTTTCACTTGGGTTTTCTGCACTTTTCTATCTTGAA
Source organism: Hyperolius riggenbachi (assembly GCF_040937935.1). Taxonomy (NCBI): domain Eukaryota; kingdom Metazoa; phylum Chordata; class Amphibia; order Anura; family Hyperoliidae; genus Hyperolius; species Hyperolius riggenbachi. The sequence goes on from NC_090650.1 coordinate 259,471,655, forward strand.
CGATAATCCCTAAAGTATCACTTTTTTCTTCCTAACATCTAAACCTAACTGCCTCCTCAATAAAACCCCCTTTATGATGGCTTACTGTAATGCCACAATTGTTACTACCAATGTAAGTTCTCCTTGATGCCCAACAGTGACTTTCTTGCCCTAATATTGCCAACCTCATGTACAGTCCTAACCTCTTTACCTTAATTGTTACATATTTCCACCCCTTTACCTTTTCACTAAGGCTAACTCTCCTGAACGTTCAAGTCTTGCCAATACTTGTCTTCTGCCACCTTTGATTTACACAAGTCTTTCTTGGACATTGGTACTCAGAAACGGTATCTTCAAGCACAAGCTATCAACATCCCCTGTGATGACATGCAGTTAAATGGATGAAGAAGACAGAGGCAGCATGTGGATCCCGGTAGGTGAGTTGTTAGTGCCCTGTGCCCGCGCTCCCACAGCTGCTGCACCTGCTGCTATGCCCCGGGCAGTCCCCTGCTCGGCCCGCCCCTAAAAACAGGGCTGGATATAAGATCCTGTTTTGGATAACTAAAATCTAAAATTATGGAGCTACCTTACCTTTACTTCAGTGTAGAAAGACCAGGCTTTTCTTGCACAGGAAGCTTATAAGTCATATCAGCAGTAGGTGAAACACTAGGGATGAGCAACATCGTTGCTGACAGGATCAAAAGATTTGTGTCAAACTTCTGGTCAGATCGTGAGAATCTTGCTAATCAGTTCTAGAAAACTGGAATTATAATTCTCAATAACTACCAGAAAGTTTAGGCCCAAACCAGCACAAGTGAAGATCATGAGAATCTCATAACCTATCTGTGCACGATAAGGGGCTGCTTGGGCAAATGGTGCATCATTTCTTGAGGGCTCATTCACAGTAGGGAAATTAGCGGACGTTTCCCGCAAATCACCAAAGTGCCAGTGCTTTTTAAAGTGCTAGTGCTATTCTAACCTAGGGCAATGTTCTCACTGCCGTGATTGGCGGCAATCACGGGTGTTTCGCGATTAGCACCAATTGCAAAACGCGTTACCTGCAGCATTTTTGCTGCAATTCTGGAGCGATCGTGGTACAGTGCTTAGTAAAGTGCTGATCGCGATAGCTCTGAATCGCGGACGTGTCCAGTGATTTTTACTGCGGTAATCGCTGTAAAATCACTTGCGCAAAACATTTTGTGATTTCAGATGTGAACAGGGCCCGACTGATCTTTTTCGACTGATTTTTTTCCCACCTGACCTCCTCATGGGCTGTACTACCTCATTCTCACCTAAATTGGCCACAGTAAAACTTGACTGCTGAGTTTGAATAATCTTGATAAGCAAGATAAGGTCACAATCACTGAGAATTTGAGGGCAGCAATCTTGCACAGTCATCCCTACTCTAAACAAATAACACATTTCCATTTGTGATTTTTAAAGTTTTCTTACTTAAAGTGAAAAATAAATGAAAATAATTTTAAAAATTTAAATTTAGTACTAATCCTAAAAAATAAAAAAATATGTTTTGTTTCCCCCATCATTATTAACATGTGATCTTTAATGAAGCTGCAGTTTTTGTCCCATGTCCTAAGTGGCCATTATGTGACATAAAATGTCTAATTAATGGTCTGTTTTCTTGTATGTGTGATTCCCTTCAACCTTGTAAGCATAAAATATTTACTTGCTTAATCTTCACCAGGGCAGCAAATGGATGTCTGCTGCATTTTATAAAAAGTTAAAGTGCATTAAAAAATAATAACGTTAGTAATGTAACATCAATCTAAAATAGCAAAGGGATTGACTTGAGCATTGATGAATTCTGTACATGGTGCCACAAAGCCATGGACATTCATAAAATGTATTATTTCATTTCAATGTAAATGATTATATTCCAGATTGAATACATGTATGTCTCATTAATTTTTATGGAAATGCTGGACTTATTAGAGGCTGATGCATTGTCTTATCAGCCAGATAATATATTATATTGTAACCTCTACTGTACTTCTTGATATTTGAAATATAAGAGCATTCAATAATCGCATACCAATATTCCTCACCTGATATGATTAAAAAATTATTATTATTTTTTTTTAATCTTTTTCTAAATCCATCTACACTTTTTTTGTTCTTTAAAACAAAATTGAGTTGTTGTTTTTTTTCAATTAGAAGAAGCCTGAAATAATATTCCTTATAGGGGCCATTGTTTCTCTTAATTTCCCATTTACAATCTCAATTGGTATAGACAAATTAACCAGTGGAAAGCCCTGCTGGGAAATGTAGATATGCGGATGAGAGACACTTAAGCCAGGAATAAAAAAATTAGTTTTACTCACCTGGGGCTTCTGCCAGCCCCCTGCAGTCGTCCCATGCCCTCGCTGTCACTCACGGAGCCTCCAGTCTCCCGCCGCCAGCTTGTTTTGTTTTCGCTGACAGGCCCTGACAGGGAGTCGGTGGGCTTTCTGCGCCTGTGCAGGTCTGGCCATGGGTATCCTTCTTCATGTTCTCGTCCTCAATAGCGTCCTGCACAGGCGCAGGATGCTATTGCGGACGGGAACGCAAAGAAAAGTACAGGTGGGCAGGCCTGTTGGGCCTGTCAGCGAAAACGAAACTAGCTGGCGGCGGGGGACCGGAGGCTCCGTCAGTGACTGCGAGGGCATGGGACGACTGCAGGGGGCTGGCAGAAGCTCCGGGAAAGTAAAACTGATTTTTTATTCCTGGCTTAAGTGTCCCTTTAAGGCTCCTGGGTCAGCATTGTGGCAGGATGCAGTGAGCATGAAGGGCTTCTAGCAAGGTAGAAGGAGAATTGGAGATGGAGAAAGAAAAAACAGGTGAAGACAGACATATACAGATCCGAGGACAGACGTATAGATTAGCAGAATAAAAAAAGAAACTTTTTTTTCTGGGAACTGAAAGTCCCTTGTCCTTAACACTGGGATAATGGCACACTGCTTTCACCACTGTCAGACACTCTGATGTTGTGATAACATTTTAACCAATGACAGAGATGGGGACCACACTTTGACCACTGCAAGATTCTGACTGCACTCATAAGGATATATCCTCATTATGCTGATCCTATGTTTTTCTCTTCCTTTCCCATGAGAAATGTTTACCTTTTCTTTAATAGATCATCAGCCACATCTGTATGTCTGATTTTGTGGTGAAACTCCTCCCACAGTTTGATGTCAGCATTTACCATATTATGCAAAACTAAAATCAGAATCTGTAATGATGTGATTAGATTTAAATAAAGGACTGGATCTTATTTTAATGTTCAAGTAGCTCATAGATCTATATGTCTGCTTGTTTTTCTCTTCATGTCTATCAATCTTTTCTGTATGCTTTAACTACCAAAGATTAGTTGTACTGCTATTTTTTCCACAAGCTTTCAGACCGGTTAGCAGTTTTTCCTCTAGAATGCCTGTAACATAACATTCAGACTGGCCTGTCAAAGTATCCTAATTGATGTCTGGACTCTCTCCAAGGTAATTCTGCATAGGAATGGATTACAGTGCTTGAAATATTCTCCTTAGTGCGTCTCCTGGTATTGAAGACATGCATTTGTTGTTATGCATGAGAAATGTTCAAGTTTAGCAATGTCAGTATACTGAAATGATGTATTCATGTGCTCCGATTTTTATTTTATATTTTGACAGAATAATAATTTGTTTATATTAGTGTACAGAACCCACTGAAAAAAATGAAAAGTATTGAATTGTTTGGATGTATATTTATAGCCAAGCCCAAGAGCTGAATTAATGTGATATCAATCCTTACATAATTTTTAGAAGCACATTTTCTTATGCTCTAAATTTTTGTGATTTCTGTCTACCAGCTATCTATGCATGTTAGAAGTAATGGTGCGAGGTTTGGTCTTGTAAGGGAGACACCAAAGACTCCACTGTGGCTAGTGCTGGTGGGCAAAGGAACTCCTCAGACATCCTATGGCCCAGTGGGGTGCCAAAAATGAGGGGGAGGGGGGTATTACATGGTACTTTTCAATCTCGTTGATAATAATAATTCCAACATTTGTATAGCGCTTTTCTACTGGCAGATTCAAAGCACTTGAAAGCTGCAGCCCCTAGGGGCGCACTTAGTAAGCAGTAGCAGTGTTAGGAAGTCTTATTAGATAGGTATTGGCTTACTGAATAGGAAGAGCTGAGATTCGAACCCTGGTCTCCCATCTCAGAGGTAGTGCGCTTAACCAGTACAATATTCAGTCTAAGTAATGATCAGAGAACCCCGCCTGCCCTGGTTACTGGGCAAATGGGGCTTTCTAAAATCCAGTGGTGTAGTTCTGGAGCCATGGGTGAGAATTTGACATTGCCTCCCCCCTCCTTCCCCCCCAGCACTGTATAAAATATCAATCTCATATAAAGAGTGCCAAGTCCTGCTTTCTAAGAAAGCATGTAAGAAAAGGGAGGTTATATCGGCATTGCTGAAACTTTAGTGCATCATCTTCAATTCATTATAAATAGCACTAAGCAAAAATGGAAAATTCATCACAGCAGTATTTTAGAAGAATGAGACAAAAGGCATTTTGTGGTGGAAAAAAGCAAGAGAATATACTTCAGTTGGAAAAGAAGATAAAGCCTTCCAGAGGGAATTCCTCACATAGCAACGCTTTGGAATCTACAATTATCTCATCTATAATTATCACTAACAAGAAGAAAAAGAAAATATTATATACATTAGAAATCTTAAAATACAGGTATTTTAATGGAGTGAGACTAGACTTATGCATTAGGTAAGAAGTGATTATTTTGGTAATTTACTGATTAACTCTTTCCCCCTTTTGTTCTGTTTTTGATCCCATGACTGCAGCAGGTGCGTGTATCCCAGCAGTCATGGGAGGATACAGGCAGGATAGCAGTCTTTCATGTGTATGGGAATGGTGATTGGCAGTAGTGCTGCAGCAGTGGGAATAGTATTTTTTTTTCTCTTTTCCTATCTGAATGACACCAGAGAATGTGATATTTAAGAAGAAAATTGGGAGTGTTATAATGATGATTCCACAATTTTCTTTGCTAATGGGTCTGGTGTCACATTCAAAAGGACTAAGCCTGTAACATGCTACTTTTTCCAGCCCACCAGCAATACATGTATTTTTGTGTAGTGCTTTTCTATGTATTATCTGTAAGTATGGATTATATTCACAAAGCGGCTTGCACCACATCCCCTGCAATGTTCATTCTTGTATGTTTTGTCCAAATATGAAGCCTCAGTGCAGCTGAATAAAGTTTTAAATTACAACTGCATTCACAGTAGCAAAGCATGGTCTTTTTTAATGTATTTGGTCTTCTCCCATGAAGTGTGACCTAAATCTTTTGGCAGACCTTCTTCAGTCTAAGCAAAGGATACTATGGCCCATATGCAATTCACTTTTTCACCTGAGTTTTCTCCTAGGAGATAATTTTGAATCTTCGATTTAAAATAACTTTTCAGTACTTTTCAACTAAGTACCAAAAAGTAGGTGAAAAAGTACTATCAAAATTATTTTGAGTATTTTCTTTCTTTCTTTCTTTCTTTTTTTTTTTTCC